>NC_012877.2:58346579-58659414 GCF_000003195.3 Sorghum bicolor | reverse complement strand
ATATATATACTATAATTGAAATCTTCTCCAGGCAAATCCCACCTGCAAGATCAACGACTCACAGCACATGTCCTATTGATTTAACAGCTCAGATTAGAAGTATGATCACGACCTTACACACCCTCAACCTCGCGTCAAATCAAACCTCCGTCAGCCACGTCGCGGGATCGATCGTACAAATAAAAGTTTGAAGCCTCCATCAAACTCTCGACCACCTCACGCCGCCCCTCACGAGATCCCTTCCGAGAAAACACTGGTCGCGACTGGTGCAGCTTTTCCCACGTAGGATCCGCAGCCATCTTGGCCGGAGTCGGCGCCCCGCATCCCATGCAGGATCCGCGGCCAAGTCGGCCATCCTGGCCAGCAGCCACCACACAGATGAGGGGAGCGCGGCCAAGGAGGCCATCCTGACCAGCAGCCACCCGTAGACGGACGTGAGATGGCCAGCGACGAGCAGTTGGTGAGGCCGGGGGCGCCCACGGCTTGGACGCGGCGGTGTTGAACACGTGCGACCACGAAGAAGCACGAGATCTAAAACCGTGGAATACGGCAAATCATTGGCGGTGTAGAACACTAGATCTGGAGAAGCACGCTGAGAGATGGAGAGGCAGCGGAAGCCGGCGCGGAGGGCGCAGCACCGGCGGCTACGGCTGCGGCAGGTCAAGGTGGAGATAGAGGCCTGGGAGCGGACCGACGAGGAGTACCGCGAGATCGAGAGGGAGAAGCTCGACCGTAGGCTCGCGCTGGCGCTGCTCTGTGACAAGTCGCTCTTTGTCGGCTGGTTTGAGTCGCTGTGGGAGACCATCACCTGTGACCGGCACATGCAGCGATGGAAGCGGGTCAAGCACGTCTACGGTCTACGCCAAGTACCTGCTTCTGCTCCTCGCCGACAAGGTGGTCGTCATCGTCATGCACAAGATGATGGGCCTGCTCATGTCCACCAAGGACGACAAATAGCAGTTTCTGTGTTATCTAGGCTGCACACTGCATCGGGGAGGCTCTTGAGCACGAGGGGAGTTGAACAAATACTGACCATTTTGATGTCGATTTGATGCTGATCAGGATTTCTGAGCTGCTTGCGGACATCGGTGTATTGTTTCTTTGATGCCGATCAGGATTCCTGAGCTGCCTATGGACAATTAGGACTTACCACTGTCTGCAAAATATCTTTGATGCCGATCAGAATTGTGTTGTAATGATTTGAGATTTTGATCTACCTGTCCATAAAAAACTTGCATTGCATACGTGCACTGTAGCCTGTAATTTGATCGCTGAATGATGATGGCAATTTTAGCTTACTTGACAATATATACGTGTCGTACATCACAAAACATTGGAGAGTTAAAAAGTTTGGAACTATTAAAGATTTTGAAGAAACTGGAACTATTTAAGTGAGAGTTAAAAGTTTGATCACTGAATGAATTAACAACTATTCTCTTGGATCAACCATTGGTGTGTCTGCGTGCTCTAATTTACTTTATTTATTTTTTCGCACAGGTCACATACTGTTCATGCTCCTTGTGAACGAATGAAAATCTTGCTTGAGGTGAACTCATATTCGGATGAATTTTCCTAGGTTCTTTTTAATGTCTCCAATCAACAATGTATGGTTAACTGAGCACTGCTATATATAACAGGTTAGGAACCTGTTTTGTGCAGCCTGGCCTACAGTTAATACACTATGTTACTGCTAAAAAACTAGAAAACATGTGCTCTGTCTGATTTCAGTTTTAGTGCTTGTTTCTAGCACATCTTATAGCTTACACAAATAACATATGTGCTAGCTGCGTCAAATGATGCAAAAATCTATTAATTGTTTCAAATCTGTGTGCTCTTGCCTTGTATGTCAAGATTTGACTTATATGTGCGTTTGTAGGCCAATGATGCATTTGGAGGCTGGAAGGAGGATGGTGCTGCTGCAAGAAGATAAATTTGTGTTGTTTTCCTAATATGTAATTAGGTTCTATTTTTTTCCTGTATTAGAGCACAGGTGCTTTTAGTGCAGTAGTGAAACATTTTAAAAAGCTAATAAAATTCACAGATGGGGCTAAGAATGCCTTCAGTGCTGTTATTAATTTCACCGATGAGATCAAATCATGCATAACTTGTTACAATTTATTATGTCCATGATTTGCAGTGTGACCTTCTAGAAACTAGACATCTATGTATGTCCTGGCGTTTTTATTCTACATTTATTTTTTATGACCTTTCATTGGGTTTCTTTTAATTTTTCTGTTTAACAATGAATGCACGATTGTATATCATCTTCGACAAGGTAAAGAATTTGTTTATCTGATAGTGAAAATCTGTATAGAGGTGTTTTGTAGCCATGCTTTGTCAGTGTACATCAATATTGCAGAGTGACTATTATTGCATTCTTGGAACATAAGTGTTCAGTACAAACTAAAAAGTGACCAGGTCCAGCAACCGCATTGATGACTATTGAAATTGCAGAAGGCAGAGCTGTCCCAAGGATTGCTGAGGTAAGTCTTGTGATCTAACTCATGATAGATAGTCTTTGTGATCTAACTTGTGATGGATAGATATGATTTAGAACACATAAGCTGACTGAACCTTCGTGGTTTAGTTTGAAAGAGAGATTTCTGAAGCTTCTAGCTTCTCGAGTGAAACTTGAACTATGGGAAAAATACCATTTGGTAGTTTTTATGTGCATCCTTGAAATACCACCGTAGCGTTAGCACGGGCATTATACTAGTATATATATATATAAATTCCAGACAAAAAAGAGGCTGAAATTTTGCCTAGGCACGTTTAATTTCTAGGGCATCGGTCGGTTGTTGTCACCGTATCCTGAGCGGCTTAGCCTCGACCATGGGCCATGCCCAGCGTTAGAAAGCCGGCAGCATGCGTGTGGGCTTCGGCCTGTGAGGCGTGTGCCTATCTGCCGTTGGGCTATGACCCAATTAAACGATGGAGATCCTCAGTATCCTATCAGACTGGACTTAGATTTTGGACTGCGGCCGGGCATAGTGGGCCCAGGCTGCAGCGGCAACGGGGGCGCGTACAAGATTTTTTTGGACGAAACCCATCCGTATTCTGTAAGTAGTATAAATTTGATCTAGAGTTATAAGTTATGTTACAGATATTTTATTTGGGTGATCTCATCTTCTCGGATTCTCTCACGGAAGATCTATCATAACAGCCCGAGGACTGAGACTTCCCTCACGACCGCATACATACCCATGAAGACCGGTTCCACCTCCGTAACTTCCCCCACGATGGGACTCATCGTGGCTTCGATATTACCTGTGGGGAGAGTTTCCCCTCTTGCCTCGACTTGTATAAATAGCGATCAATGAATAAAGAAAGACACCAAGTTCAATCATTTCCTCTCTGTTCTCTCGTACTTTGCATTCCAGTTGTAACACGTTATCAGCACATCGCTCTTCCCTGCCCCCCAGAGGGGAATAGCTCGGTTGGAAAGAACATCGTCGAGGGATCGACCTTCACCCCAGGGCTTCACCCCGAGGTAAAACATGTCGTTCCCTCGCCGTAATTTCACCTCAATGGCTTCACTCATCCTACAAGTCGTCTGGATGGCGATGAACCGTGCCCGGACTTTGGGCATACACTTCGGCAACAACCGCCTTTAGGCGAAACTACTGGAGGACATCCCGGAACTCTTCACAGAGTCTCGCGGCTATCGCCTTCGGGGCGAATGTCGTGACCTCGACAGGAACCCCGGGTTTCTCTCTACGACGTCGTTTCAGGGGACACCGACGTGCAAACATCACTCCTCCGTCGCGGCGTTCGGTGGTGTCGTCCGTGGCTCCGCCCGCGGCACCACCGTCGAGGGCACCGACTCCACCGGCACCTCTAGTGTCGGTCCTCGCCTTACCGGCTCCACCCCAGCCAAGGTGCCCGCTCCATGGCGATGGCTTGTGCCCACCACCGCCACCATCCATGGTGGCCAGCCAATGGCTGTCACTAGGCATAGAGCCGTTGTCGCCGATCCGGTACCCGACGTCGACGTTGTCTCCCGGATCAAACCGACCTTGATTGATGGCCAAGATTACTCCTCAAAGGTGGTGGAGATAGGATCCGTGAGGTTGCACCTGATTGGTGGAGACCCCTAGGTGGCTGCCCCTAATAGGTGGGGCGCCCGCCCCTGGCTAGCTACCAGGTGGGCCCCACTTTACAAGGTCACTTCCTCGAGTCTTCTAAATTGTTCCTGTGTTGTAGTTTGCGTATTCTCTCTATGTAAATCTGACATGTGGTCCTCTTTTGGTTATTCTAATAACCTTCTGCAGAAATAGACGACATTCACCAAAACTCATGGAAATTGTCAGTGAAAACCCTAAATCTATGTTGATGTTCAGTTTTTATCCCCTCTCTTATCCTTGGTTGACATATAATTTTGATGGTTAACAACCGTCAACAATTAACCCACATGTTGGTGGGTTGGTGAGGCTACTAATGGATTTGGCCTTCCTAGGCAGTGCCGATCACACAACATTTATAGATGACAAATCATAGGTCCTGGAAAATACTGAGTTGGAATGTGAGAGGTAACAGTGCCACCAAATGGAACTCGATTAGAGATAAGGTCATTGAAAGTAGGAGTGAAATTGTTTGTCTGGAGGAGACAAAGCGGGATCAGTTTGATCTTAGTTTTATTAGAAAATTTGTCATGTAGATTTTGATATGTTCCCGTTCCTGCCCTTAGTTGGAGCTTCTAGAGGAATTTTAGTGACTTGGAAAAGCAATTCTTTTTCAGCAAGTTTATCAACCCATAGATACGCCATTACCTTGGACTTTCGCTCAGCTACAAGCAATGGCACCTGGAGATTAACCTCCATCTATGCTCCATGCACATCGAGCGGGAAAAGAGAATTTCTAAGCTGGTTTAAGGGGCAAAATCTGCCTGACAACCGGGAGTGGATATCGGTGGGTGATTTTAACTTATTGAGAAGGCCCAAGGATAGGAACCGAGATGGTGCTGATCTAAATGAAATCTTTTTGTTTAATGAGGCCATAGACAAGCTTAGTCTAGTTGAACTGTCATTACATGGGAGAAGATACACTTGGACCAACAAACAATTCCCTCCATTGCTAGAGCGACTAGACTGGTTTTTTACTTCAAATTCCTAGACAGCGAACTACCCTGACACTACTGTTAAGACCCTAGTGAAAGCCCAAGTTTGGTTTTAGTAATTAATGACACCAAGTTGCTAATGCCTTGTGTTTAAGTGATTTGAGTTAGGCATAGCAACACATGTGATGAAGAAGAAATGTGACATGGAGTGGTGAACACATGATCACAAAGAGATGAAGCATGGAGTGGAGATCAAGGTGATAGACAAGGAATAAAGTGATCAAGGCAAAGGTATAAATATAAGGTTTTATTTTTGCCGGTCTAAGTTGAGTAGAGAAGTGATTGACCGGATTTAGGATAGATATCTGACTATTAACAGGGAAAATCACGGTCATCTCTCGACTCTATTTGTAAGGGGTGCCTCTAGATCTAGCCACATTGGAAACCATTTCTAGAGGTGGTTCAATCTAAAACTACTTTCGAGAACTTCAAATATGAATTTTGGGACCATTTATTATTTTAAATGAACAATGAAAAAATGAATCTATTTGAAGTTCTAGATATCATTGCAATCTACAACTTTGGTTTTGGTTATTTCTTTATCTGACTTTGTTTGAACAATTCAAAACTTTTAAATTTTAAAATAAGAACTTTCAATAGAATCTTAGGACCATAAATGATTTCAAACAAAAAAAAGACATCACCTACAAAATTACTGATCCTACAACATTGATATTTAGTTCATATTGGTTTGACTTCAAACTATATTATTACTATTACTATTACTATTACTATTACTATTACTATTACTATTACTATTACTATTACTATTACTATTACTATTACTATTACTATTACTATTACTATTACTATTACTATTACTATTACTATTACTATTACTATTACTACTACTACTACTACTATTACCACTACTATTACCACTACTATTACCACTACTATTACTACTACTATTATTATTATTACCATTATTATTATTACCATTATTATTATTATTATTATTATTATTATTATTATTATTATTATTATTATTATTATTATTATTATTATTATTATTATTATTATTATTATTATTATTATTATTATTATTATTATTATTATTATTATTATTATTATTATTATTATTATTCTTCTTCTTCTTCTTCTTCTTCTTCTTCTTCTTCTTCTTCTTCTTCTTCTTCTTCTTCTTCTTCTTCTTCTTCTTCTTCTTCTAAAACTTTTTAAAAATTTTCATTTGAAATTATTTTGAAATTGAAATGTGTCTCCTAAAGTAATAATAATAACAATCCAGTAAGAGAGACATGTTGAAGAGGGGACAATGACCAAACCAACTTCTCATCATACAGAAAAGAACCACAGTAATACAAGTTGTCATAAAACTGAAAATTTCTTAAAGGAAAGAACCTTTTTACATTAATATATTCTTAAAAAATATTTGAAAATCTAGCTTACAAACGCGAAGCATGCGCTTTATGTAAAAGAGCATGATGAGTAATCTCTCAGACAACATACTACATGCAGCTTCTATCTATCTAGCAAGCCCAGCTATATATACATCTACTATTTGTCTGCCTTCTTGGCCTGGTGTTTCCACATCATACCTGGTGTTCTGGTAATGGTCAGGTTCTGTCACTTTGGCACAAGCTGCTACTTCCCATTCCGCTTCCTTTACTGCTGCTTCTGCTGCTAAAGCCATGAAGATGGCTGGCAGACACGGCATCTCCAGGCGCTACTGCAGTGGTTGTAGGAGCCGATGCCGGATACAGGGGCGCCACGGCTGCTCCAGGCATCATCACGGCTCCAGCAGGGTAATGGGGCAACGGAATCATGGTCGTCCCGAAGGGAACCATCATCGTCGTCGACGGAGGGTGGCCGCCGAGGAACATCGGAGCTGCTGGAAATGGCATGGCCACTGGCGTCGCCGGAGGCACGCACTGCGGCTGCACGACGGGGTACACCGCCGGCGACGCCAGGCCGACGGACATCGCCTGCACCTGGTGCTGCAGCGATTTCATGTAATGGATGGTCTGGTCCAGCGTCGAGGCTTGGTTGGACTGAAAAATGTTATCAAATCAGTCATGTTATTAGAAGTTTAGAACCCAAAAAACAACTGAACACAGCAAGCACCTATATATATTATATATGCATTCAGCCGTTTGTTTGTGTTTATCAGTCAAATCTGCTAGTGATATAATAGTTCTTTTGCAATAAATCAGCGAATAATAATTTCAGCTATGATTTTTCAGCCAACGAACAAGATTGAGAAATTATCGTGTTCTGTCATTATGTGATGCATGCAGCAGTTTTTTTTTGTCTTTTCTTCTAGAGAAACTGACTTTTCTTTGGATAATACTAGAGGTGAACTCTCAATCCGCCATGGATGTCGGCGCCCCCGGTTTCGGAACCCTGAGCTGATTCAAGTCTAAATGAACCCTGAGCTTTTCGCTGCATGCATATACTGCCATCCATATACCACGAAGGACGAACTCTTGAGTTTGTTTTTTTTCCCCAGATGGCCATATCAGTTGCAAAAATCCGTATAGATGTCTCCTGAAGAACAATGCAACAAGACAGCATATAAAATTGGACGCACTAATCGAGATGCTCCTCACTCACCTTGCTGCATCCCGGGACGAGCTGCTGCAGGGTCTTGAGCCTCTCGTTTATCTTGTGTCTCCGTCTCTGTAATTTAAGCGTATTCAGGACATTAATTAGTACTGCAACTGATCAGATCAGTGGGTAATAATATAATGCTGTAATCAGTGATTTCGATGTACGTAACTCATGTAAGGGATCAAGTGGTTGCTGCTGCGTGCGTCATACCTTCTCTGTCAGGTTGTGTGCTTCTCCGTGGTGAGACCTTGATGATCCTCCTGCCGGGGCCTTTCTCATCTCCTATATTTATATGGGACCCATGGCATTATGAATAATAGTGTCAAATAACCCACTAATTATGCATATAAACTACACATGTTGACCCATTAGTAAAAACGTACTTAATAAGTAACCTAATTAAAATATCTAAGTCCAAAGTATCCATGTCAACCTATTATGAAAACAAATAATCCAAAGTATTATAACATATGTATATATGTTTCTAAATTACTCACTTGAGCGAAAACAAATATATAAGCAAGATTAGTTAAATGTTGTTTTCGAATTTGTCCACAAATCTCCACTAATATATATTTGAATAATCTCTCTCTTAATTGAAATTATATTGCTAACCGTTCAGGACATGATTTATGAAGTCCTAACTATTTATTTCAGTTAAAGTTGGAGGTTGATCTTCTGTGTATTATTTGGGGAAAATCTAGAGATTATTTGCTTTGTTTGTTCAACTTTCCTGTATGAACATTGATAAAAAGACAAGGCCTTGTTTAGTTCACCCCAAAAAAACAAAATTTTTTCAGGATTTCTCATCACATCGAATCTTACGCCACATGCATGGAGTATTAAATATAGACGAAAATAAAAACTAATTATATAGGGGGTGTTTGGGACTGCTCCGCTCCACGTTTTTCAGCTCCGCTCCACGTTTTTTAGCCAAACGGTTTCAGCTCCACGCACTCAGATCGAGAAAAAATGGTGAAGTTGTGAGAGCACCTAAAGAGGTACTCCACAAACTCCAATTTTTTGTGGAGCTGCTCCACCATGGAGTTTGTGGAGTAGTGCCAAACACCCCCATAGTTTACCTGTAAATCACGAGATGAATCTTTTAAACCTAGTTATTCTATAATTAGATAATGTTTGTCAAATAAAAATAAAAATGCTACTGTCTTCCGAAATCTGAAAAGTTTTCGGAAGTAAAGGCCCAAGTCGATCTATCTCATGTGGGATGTGTTTTGTCCTTATTCGCGACGTGGAGATTCTGACAGTGAATGTCCTCAACTCTCGGAACTCTGAATCTAGATATATAGCAGCTAGCTGTAGGCTTTTGCAATGTAGTGATATTAAACAATGCAATAATGAACAGATCGAAGCAGGTTCTAGAGAAGGACAAAAGGTGCGTGAGGATCGAGCGCTGCGGCTGCAACTTTGTGCAAGGGCGTCTGCCACTTCAGCTAGGCCTTGTTTAGTTTCAAAAAATTTTGCAAAATTTTTCAGATTCTCCGTCACATCGAATTTTTAGACACATGCATAAAGTACTAAATATAGATAAAAAAACCTAATTGCACAGTTTGGTCGGAATTGACGAGACAAATCTTTTGAGCCTAGTTAGTCCATGATTGGACAATATTTGTCAAATACAAATGAAAGCTACAGTATACATTTTGCAAAATATTTTGGAACTAAACAAGGCCCATAGGAATCATTCTTTTGATGTGGAAGAAAGAAGGTGGAAAAGAGAAGAGACTATCTCTTGCTTCCACCGCACACAAAAAGACTACAGTAGCGAAATCCAAAATTTTTTCACATCTAAACAAGGCCTAACACAACGATACAGTCTACAAAATTAAACTTTGATTTTTTATTTCTATAAAAATATTTATCAAAATGTGGTATATGTATATTTAATTTTATGAAATTATTTTTCAAGACAAATCTATTTATATGATTTTTATATTTCTAAAATCAACAACTTAAAAATTATTTATGATTTATATTCTCAATGTTCGATCAAATCTAGTCCAAAATAATTTTTTTTATGAGTATGGAGGAAGTATTTCAATACCGTACCTATCTCGTTCAAAAAACGAGGTAGTAGTCTCTGGGCATGCTCATAAAGAATGAGAGAGGGAGTAGAGAAGATATAGAATAAAAAATTATTTACATATGGAGTTCACATAATAAAGTGGCAATGACATAACATGTATGATCTAGTTGTTGGACGCTCTAAGGCCAGTCTCAATGTACAGTTCCATAGCACAGTTATCAAGACTATAAACTAGGTAACCGAGCCACATGAGTTTCATGGGGATGAAACTCCTCTCTCATCTGATGAAATTTCTTCATTTAATGACCCTGTCAAGTCAGCAATTTTGTTTATGTGGCATTCTATTAATGTGTATGATACTAATTGGCCTAAGGCCAGTCTCGACGCATAGTTTCATGACACAGTTACCAAGAAACTAGGTAATTAAGCCACATGAGTTTCATGGGGATGAAACTCCTCTTTCATCTGATAAAACTTCTTCATTTAATGACCCTGCCAAGTCAGCAATATTGCTTATGTGGCACTCTATTTAATGTGCATGACACTCTCATACAACATGCATTGAGACTAGCTTAAGAATCGATCTGCTGCAACTTGGAACCAGGGGAGGACAACATTGGCCGGCGGCTGCAGAAAATAACATCTCTAATGGGGTATCCATTCCAAAGTACGAGACATTTTGGCTTATCGATTATCGGTTTTGTCAACGAGAATAGTGGTGTAATATGACAGGCGACTAATGCGGATGTGGATCACATAGTAACAGAGCCGCGGTGTAGGGCGAGATGTGATTTAGAGTTGTAAGGACACGTTATGGTGCGGTGCATGAGGTCCTAATCCAACCGATCGTTGTCTTAGGGTGGGTTTCGTTAAGTGGATATCCATGGATGGGATATGACGGTCCATGGATGAGCAGTGTTTGATTCGCAGACAACTTGGACAGGGATATCCACCACAGAATATTCTCCATAGATAATGGACAAGCTTGCCCACAAAAAATTGTTGGATAAGCTTATCCAAATCTTCTAATCTTTGTCATTAGTAAATAAATTAAAAATTATTAGTATGTTATATTATTAGTTAGTAATTATGATGGTAGGATTAGTTTTTAATAAGTTCTAATATGTTGATTTGTACATGTTTCTTGTGCTAATTAGGATATTAATGATGTTAATTAACATATTTTGTTTTAATTAGTGATTATCATAACAACATTCGTCATATATATATTTATTAATGCCTAATTAGTGTCCAACCAAACAAAAAATGACTCATCCTATCCACCCAACAAAATATGCATCATGGATATCCTTATTCCAATATTCTTAGATCATCATATCCCATCCAACTTTATCCTCGAACCAAACGCACGCTTAGTTATTTTAGCTATTTTCTGTTGCTAGTTTTGTTGTGGTTGTTGGCACTTTTGATGGTTTCGTTGCTTTTCTTCTTTATCAATATATAAGCCTGGTATGTTCTTGTTGATGGCTCTCAAAAATAAGACATAGTGCATATATCTAAGTGTCTAGCAAAAAAATCATATCACGAAAATCCAATCGTCATATAATTTAAAATAGAGATAATACAATTTTGAAGGAACATATGAAGTATCGACATCTATGTACGTGTATTGGTAACATAGTATCCATGCATATAGATAAACGTACGTACCTCGGTGCCCATCTTCCCTTCCGGCGTAACCTTTTGTTTCTTGTTCGTCGCCGTCGCTGTAGTCCCCATCATCGGCACATCCCAACTGTCATCAGCCATTGGTTGGCGGCCGCCATCGTCGTTGCAGACAAGTTCATCGCCTTTGACGATGGCACTGATGAGCCACGCCGCCATCTCGTCCTCCGACGGTGGCTCGAACCGCACATCGGGCGGCGGATTGCTGAACCTCCGCGACCGGAGGCGGGAAACCGCCGGCCCCGATGCACCACCATCTTGTCCTTCTTGCTCCCACACCAGCTCAAAGAGGTCATCTCTGTGCGTACAGGAAACACCATAATTGCTATACATGTTTAGCTTATACAAGCGAATTATACAACAACAAAATGTATTTCTATAACTAGTCTGATTTTAAATTTAAGCCTAGCTAACCTACCCCACGTAACCAAACACACCCATAATTTACTTGCAGGACAGTCGTCATCAGGGAAGGTTGACACAAGATATTTTTACAATAATAGAATAATGACTATGTCGTATCTCGTAGACGCAAGAAGCAAGAACATCGATCGGCTTCATCAGAAACACTATACATATCTCTTCTTCTATTTTTTTCCCCCGAACATATATACATGAGACTTAATTAGCAGTATGGTCTCTCATCCTTTAATAATGGTAACCTGCTGCTAGAGTGAGCATGCATGGATTATCTTGGGTTGGATCTTGGAGCCATGCATAGTCCTAGCTACCACTCTTTTGGCAAGGCATGGAAGAGTGTTCCGATGATCGTGGAATTATTACTAGCTAGCTTAATTTCCAGAGTTTTCGATGATCGTTGAATTATTACTAGCTTAATTTCCTTCCAGTTCCATCAGATCATGCAACGAATTTGCGATTTTTGTTAACATTGCGCTAGGGGCACTATGATGTGCACGATCGAGTTCCTGTCTTGCTATTAGACACTGCACGTCAAATCATATATATATAGATCACGTACGTGGAGTAGTCCGGGGCCTTGTCGGCGAAGAAGCTGCCGGTTTCGCCCGAAGTGGGCACGGCGGTGGCGGCGGCCTCGCCGGCGTTGTTGTAGCAGCACCGCCACGGATCCCCAGCAGCATCTGGGTCGTTGTTCATCATCTCAAATTCTCAACACCCGATCGTTCGTTCCTGCTATAGCAAGTATAAGCAAGCGCGCGAGAGATCAGAGATCGAGCACGGCACTTGCTGCTGCTGCTGCTGATGCGCTAGCTTCTTTGTAGTCTGTAGTAAGTATATATGTATATATATATCTATGTAGTCTGTATATATATAGTGCATGCGTGGCACGCCCTGAGACGATCGCGAAACCAGCAGCTAGTGGAGGTGGAGGTAGATGCCGTGGCACAGGCATGAGCCGCCGCCGTCCTGGATGGTCCTGTGCGTGTTTTTGATGGACGCGTGGATCTGTTGGTTGGACGGAGAAAGATCTAGCCGTGTATTGGGGTTAGGGAGAGAGAGGGGGCGCATGCAGGCTATTGTGTCGTCGTGTCGTCGATCGGCCGGGACGACTCGGGAGTGAGGCAAGCACGCGGCTCTGTTCTGTAGCGGTCGACAAGTCTAGATACGATACGGCCGCGCGGTGCTTCCACCGAGGTAGCGCGCGAGAGGCAGGGCCGGCGAAACAAGGTAGAAGACGACGAGCGAGCAAGGTTAGCTAGCTAGCTAGCTCTGATGCATGCATATCTGATATCCCCACTTCCCAGTCAGGGGGGAGGAGTCGCCGGCCGGGCCGGGAGTCCCCGGCCGGCCTGCTGCTCCGGTGCTCCCCGCGGTGGAGACTAGAGACACGGGCGCACGCCGCCGGCGGCCGGGGGCGTTCGCATTCCCTGCAGAGCTAGCGCTCCGTCCGGCGGTGGCGCTGGCGGCTGGCACGGGGCGTCGGTTCAAGCGCGGCCGACGGATCAAACTGGTACGGTGGTGACTCGTTCAGGTGTCGTTTACCCGCGCGCGAACGCCGCAGCCACATCCACATACATGCATGCATGTGTATTTTCGCGAGGATGACGTGTATCATTTGCGTCGTATATATATAGGGCCTCTTTTTTTTTTTGCTACGGATTCAAGTACTTCGGCTTCAACTGACAATTCTACTATAGTACCACTATTTATGCACTGTTCATATAATCTATTTTTATCTCTCTTTCCTCTCCCTCTCCAGAGCTGATGAAGCTAGTTTTTCTAGCTCCAAATGCTCCAGCTATAGTGCCTCAACACTATACGGGAGCTGGAGTACTTGAATCCCTACCAAAGGGGGCTATAGACGTAGGTGGGTGGAGTATTATTTCAATCGTAATAGTATTGCTTCGCAACTGTCGCGCTCCGTTACGAACGCGTGACGTCTGTGCCCCACCACGTGTCTGCGCCCTACTCACTCACGCTCGACTCTTCTTCTCCAACTCCAGGTAGGATTCCAGTGGTGGAAGCCCCTCTCTTCTTCTCCAACATTGGTGGGCTTAAATAGTGTTTAGGGGGTGATAGGACGATCATACGATGGGGACAACAAATAGACGATTAAAAGCCTTGGCGGTGGTAGAGGCGGCTGGACCAGGTTGGGGTGGAGCCGCCATGATTGGAGTTCATCGGCGAGCTTGCCCTATCTTTAGGGAAGGGTGGGGTTGACGGGCAAAGGCAAGCGGTAGGTGACGCGGCGAGGCGGTAGGAGCTACCAGCCACCAGTAGTGGAAGCCAGGGCGAGGGCGGGGCGTAGACAAGACGAAGGAGGTCACCGGTGTTGTATTTAGGGCCGGGGCGGGGGAGGGGGCGAGCTCGATGGGCAAGGGCGGTAGGCGAGTAGAGTGGAAAGGCAGCCGCCGCCAGCTGCGGACAGTGGGAGGTGAGGTGGGGTGGGGGCAAGGAGGAAGAAGACTGGGTCACATGCGGAGGACAAAGATGAGGCGGTGGGGCCAGGTCGTGCGCTCTCTTTCGTCCGACGAGTTGTGCTTTAGCGTTGTCCTATTTCAATTTTCAAATAGGGAGTGCTTTTGTATGTTACCTTTGAAAACATGCACTACTCCCGGCGCTTGGTGGACAACATTTGAGTTATATATATACATATATATATATATATATATATATATATATATATATATATATATATATATATATATATATATATAAGTGCTATTCTACACCTTAGGTGTAAAATACTATTCTACACCAAAGTGTTATACTGAACAAAATTCAGTATTGTTTAGTATCTATGTTTCAGTATTATTTAGTATTTCGTGGTCCTGGGTGTAAGACTGGATTTGCTCAGTATTTTTTCTGCTCAGTTTTGACTTGCGGTGTAGAATAGGGTGTAGAATAGCGTTGCCGTATATATATAATAACTTCACTAGTGCATAAATGATTTTTACTCACGGTCAAGAAAAATCTTCATGTACAGTGATGCATGACCTACTGCGGTAGCAACAAGGAGGAAAAAGGCCGAGTATTTTTTAGACTTTTCACATGCTCATCCACACGGGCATGCCTATGTGTTGTGTTACCTTAGAAAAATGGCACAAAGTTAGGTAAGTTTCTCTCTCTCTCCAGTGATAATATGTTGTTATTCTAAAACTAGCATTTGATGGAGCGCCATTAGTAACGATGGCAAAAAGTTAAATACGCATAGTTCAAGCTAGGATCAATCCCTTCATCTGCATTAATTTTATCTCTCTCTCTCCAATACTACACAACTGTTAACCGTGACGGACACTTTACATTTACCGCAGCGGGCATTGGCGTTCGCCATGAATGAAAGGTCATGGTTAATCGTGGCCTCACCGTGGCGGATGCCTGTGCCCGCTACGGAAAATGGAATTACCGCAGCGGGCAACATAAGGTGCCCGCTACGGTTAATCCCATTAACCGCAGCGGGCACCTTATGTTGCCTGTCGCGGTTAATGATTTAAAAAAACAAAAAAAAACCTAGATAGGCCCGCCGAGCCCATCCAGGCTGTTGCCACCGCTGCCGCCAGGGAAAACCTAGCGTCGCCGGTCCAGGGTCGTCGCCGTCGTCGTCCATGGATCCGCTCTAATCCACCTTCTCACGCTGGAACCAATCAACCCCTACATAGCAGGGAGAGCCACGACCCCCGCCGCCACCGGAGATGGGCGTGGCCGGCCTCCACCACCCAGATCTGGCTCGCGGCGGCTCCTTCACCGGATCTAGAAAGAGAGAAGGAAGAACAATGACGACTGGGTACGCACCTGGATGTTCATGGCCTTCTTGTTGGTCTCCAGCTGGCTGCCTGCAAGCAAACATAGAGACGAAATCGATGGACGGATTCAGATCAGATGGGGATTGGATGGTGAGGTGAGCAAGGGAGGAAGGGGAATCGGGGTAGGGATGGATGGGGATAGACGTGCCTTTTGGAGGCCTTGTTCTTCTCGGCGTTCCTCTCCCTCGCCATCTTGGACTTCTAGCCATTGCCACCGCCCATGGCTAAAGCTCCAAGCTCCTCCTGCTCCTGCTTGGTGCCCTTGTTGTTCCTGTGAGAGAAGAGAGAAGAGTCGAGTCGCGGGTGGGAAAGGAAGAAAGGAGCATCTTGGACTGGGTTGCTTCCTTGTTTTGTTGTTTTATTTAAAGTGCTCCTCCGACCTTCGTGCACTAAAAAAATTTACTATGACGAGCATGATAGGTTGCCCGCTGCGGTAAATCGATTTACCGCAGCGGGCGAAAGTGTCCGTCGTGGTTAATTAAAAGTGCCCGCTGCGGTAAATCGTAATTTACCGCAGTGGGCAAAAAAAATGCCTGCCACGGAGTGAACAGTAGCAACGTCACGAAAGTTTGTTTCTGTAGTAGTGCTCCTTAGGGCATTTTCTTTTATCTCTCATCTTATACTCTTATAAAGCTAAACCCCACTAGAGATTTCTCTCAACATGCAAGCTATCCACATCAACAATCCACTAAAACTTGCAATTATAGCCAACTAGCACATGTAATTATGATAGTCATCTCTTTATCTACTAGCATGCATTTAACTGTTCATACTGATGTGTCAAATCATTCAAAAAAATAATTTAAGATAATTTCATTCATATTACTATAAATATAAATAGTCTTTTTTTAAAATTATCTGAAATTCCCGCAGCAACACGCGGGGTATTCTTCTAGTTTATCTAAAGGAAGGCAACAAAGGGACAGACTAGAGCGTCACATTAGGCACCTAAAGCAAACCTATGATATAGGATATAAAAAAAATCTCAGGTTCAAACAAGGAACCATGTTATCTTAGAGTGTCAAAAGGAATTTTCTCTAATTCTTGAGGGTCATCAAGGAATTTAGTTGAGTGATTTCTTGTGGAAGCACACTTTCATGCGCAAAACTCATGTAAATTGAGTGAGTTACCTTAGTGGAAGCAACAATCACTAGTACGGAAATTAATTTTATGGATAACTCTATTTCTAATAAAGACAAACAACTTATGAAATTGCTCGTAACCTTTATGGGGAGCACTGTAGCTAACAAACTGTTGTTGGAAATCAATTTTCAGGGGAGGTTCTATTGAGTAAACCTTCGCTGCAAATATAAGTATTTTCAGGAACGGTTGGCTTAAAAGAATCACCACTGAAAATAAGATTTTCAAGGATAGTTGCTTATGTCAATCATCTCTGAAAACGGGTGATTTCTAGGAATGTTTTTGTTAAGTCCACTATCCTAAAAAATCGATTTTCAAGGATAGTTGACTACCATTCTTAAAAATAGTTGTAGCACAAATAAATTCGTATCTAACAAAATTTACATCAACATTGTAGATCTAAACAAGATCTAAATCTTTATAGTTAATAAAGTTTTTGTTTGAGATCATTTAGGATTTCAAATATATAAATTAAGTTCTCAAATTTTTAAATTTTCAAATGACCTTGGATGAAGACCTGTTCTATATCAAAGTTGCTCGACGAGATCTAAAACTTTCTAGTTAAAATTTTTTCTCATTTAAGAATATTTATATAAGTCAAAAATATTGATTACAAGATTTATATATATATTAGTACAAACAAATAGCATCATACAATTAATTGATTGCGTGGAGCAGTGGTTGGGCCGCGAACATAGCTATGGTGTTTGGTCCCTCGGCCTTCCGACCACATAAAAAAATTCGTATTTTATGACTTCTAAATGATTTTTAAAAATAATTAAAATAATATTTTTAAGAATGGTTAACTTAAAATTGACACTAAAAATTAATTTTTATAGACGGTTGATTTAAGTAAACTATGCTGAAAAATCAATTTGTAAAGACATTTTTAAAACAGTCTAAAAATAACTTATTTACTACAATCGTTGGCATATAATCATTTTTGACCGTATGTAAAAAAATATTTGTGTATTAGTGAATCCAGTAAGAGAGACATGTTGAAGGACACTCCAAACAAAAAGGCTAACATATCCTAGTGTGACCAGGTGGAGATGGGAGGTGTGGGGGTTCAAGATGGCAACGGGTACCCGAAATCCGAGTACGGGTTTTATTCGATAAAGAGACGGGTATGAGATGAATTTTCTACCCATGGATACGTTATTGGACTATCCTATACCCATCGGGTATGGTGGGTACGGGTGTGGGTGTATACTAACCATACCCGTCTACCGACGAGTAAAAAATACCCATCAAAATAACTTGTCACTCTTGTCATTTTAGCCTATATAACTCATGAATTTGGTCTAAATCCAACTAAACTCTCCTAGTATATATATGAATTTGATGTTATTATATGAATATTAGTTTGTAATCTGTTGGAGGCTTAGAATGATTTATTTTTGTGTGTGAATGTCTGATGTTTATATGTAATTCTCGGGTATACTATCGGGTTCAGGTTACACCTTGGGTAGAATTTACCCATGGGTATGGGTATGTGAGCATTTTCCTACCTGTGTGCGGGTACCGGTGACCCAACGGGTAAAATTTAGACTTCGCGGGCGCATGTACGGGTGGCCACTACCTGTTGGGTAGGTACCTGTTGCCATCTTGAGTGAGGGTCATGATGTCAACGAGGAATTTCCCGTTGGGGAGTGCCTCCCCATCCCCATCCCCGTGGGGAAGAAACTTTTTCCATCCCTGTCCCCACCAAATGTCATGCGGGAGATTTTCTCCCCATCCACATCCCCATCCCCATCCCCATCCCCGTGCAGGGAATAATCCCCATAGGGTTCCCCATACCCGCGTTAGTTCATATCAGTTTATCTAATATCAACTATTCACATATTCATGAATTCATATTATTGATAACAAACAAATTCATTCTATAAAGATTCACATTGAGACGAGAAAGGAAGGATAAGGTTTCAACTTTGCTTATATATCACAATCATTAGGCCTTGCAAGTATATGGGCCTTGGGTCCCTGTGGGGAGTGGAGACGGGGCCTGCATACCATCCCCGACCCCGTGAACCCCAACGAGAACAACTTTAGCCCCATTTAATTTCCCATGAGGGTAAAATCTGTACCATCCTCGTTCCCTAATAGGTGAATTCCCCACAGGAAATCAGGGAACTGAGCCGTTGACATCTTGATGTGGGGGTGCTAGGATATGCATGGACATCTGGTGTAGTTGTAGCATGGGATACAGTTGTAGGGGCAGCCAGAATAAAGCCTTGCATGCTATCAGGGGCGTCCCGGAGCTCGTGCGGGTTGTGCGACCGAACTAGGCCCCTAAAATTCATGGGCCCCAAAATTTACTAAATGTCCTAAGTATATATAATAAGTTTAGGTTTATTTTAATTAGTAAATTAGTCACAAAGACTCAATAAACGTGGCCTGCTATTTCCTTCGAGAGAAAGCACATTATATTGAGTCCATGATCCTAAGTTAGAAAAGTCTATAGCTGCTAATTCTTCTTCACATAAGTTTGTAACCCTTCGTGAGTTTATGGTTTTGTCCCTTTGACTTATTCCTCGCTCTTGGTGTTGTTCGTCGCTCAAGAGTCGAGACCTAGTAGCAATCCTAGACGGCCGGACCCAGATTAGGACGCCAGACGGAGATCATTGTCTGGTATAAATTCCATGCACGATCCCTATTTTATTTAGTTAATCTTTTATACATTGTCTTTGTAATATATTGATATTTGGGCCTTGTTTAGTTCTCAAAATTTTTTGCGTTGGGCTACTGTAATATTTTCGTTTTTATTTGATAAATATTGTCCAATCATGGACTAACTAGGCTCAAAAGATTCATCTCGTATTTTAGAGGCAAACTGTGCAATTAGTTTTTGTTTTTATCTATATTTAATGCTTCATGCATGTGACGTAAGATTTGATGTGATGGAAAATCTTGAAAAGTTTTTGGTTTTGGAGTGAACTAAACAAGGCCTTGATATTATCTATTTTAGATTTTGACAATAGATGGTAGGCCTCCACTTATTGATTTCAACTGGGCCTTATATTTGCCCGAAACGCCCCTGATGCTATTCGTCCTTATCCCTTGCCATGCATGGGATCCAAAAGCTCATTTCAACCAAGGACACAATTTTTTTGTGATCATGGAGATTTCATTCATCAAAAGGGAGGATTACAGTCTAAGGCCAACAGACCAGAGACACAAGCCGTGGCAATAGACCACCACCCGACTCGAGTTTTGTCTGTGACATGTGTTTTGCTGACATATGTGCTACCTTATTACAAGAACGAGAGGCAAAGGAAAAATTAAACTCTTGAAACAAGGTACTCATCAACTCCCTGATCTCTATCAGAATTGACATCACTTTTGATCTCTGATGTTTTTCAGCTTGCCAAAGTCGCAGCAGTTCATGGCAGTCCGATTCTAAGACAAACTCTTTGGGCTCCGAATTGCCATGCCAAAATCAAACCATCCCGACACACTAGTGCCTCCATGGCTAAAGCATATCTCCAGGGAATGGTTATACCACTTGGCACCTCCTCGGCTCCTCTTATAAAATTCCTCGACACATCACGTAGAACAGCACCTGTCGCACCCTGCCATTGCCACTCATAAAAGGCTCCGTTTGCATTGCACTTAATCCAACCTTTGGTGGCCGTTCACAGCAGGGTTCAGCTCTGCGGGCCACCATAAAATGCTTCCAGGCTGAGTTTGTAGCATCCAAGCTCACTTAATTTCTCTTTCGGTTTGGCACACTACTACACAAATTATTATGTGCAGCGTTTGGTAAAGTGTGTCGGAGGCGGGCAAGATATTTAATTGTCAATGCTTGAGGCGGCGAGGCCGTTAAAAATAACCATCTCCTAAAATCTATTAACCGAGCTAGCACCAGGCATTGTAAATAACCGCCTTGGTAAATTATTAACCAAGACAGGTATTATAAAATAACCGCATCGGTTAATAAGTAGGGAGTGTATGCTATGGAAACCAGCTTCATATGCAAACAATGCAAACTCTCATCAGGAGCGTAGGATGATCATCCGATGGTTAGAGGCAATTGTGAGATATTTTCCACTTAAATCCCCACTCATCCTACCCTAATTAATTCTTTTGCAAATCATCCCCTGAAACCCAGCAGAACCCACACCGTCGTCACCTACGCGAGACGCCGTCGCCCCGTCACCTACGCGAGGGAATCCGGCTCCCGTTCGCCCGGTTTGCATACACGCCGTCAGCAGCAGTAATAGCAGCAAGTTGATCCATCGCGACGTGGCTAGGCGGCCGCGGCCAGCTGTGCGGCGGCTGTGGAAGACGGGGCAATGACGACTTCTCCCGTTCGTGAAGGCGTTCCTCGCGCGAAGGTTGACGGGGCGACGGCGTTCCTCGCGCGTAGAAGACGGGCGATGGCGTTCCTCGCGCGCGTAGAAGACGGGGCGACGACGTCTCGCGTAGAAGACGGGGCGTCGTATGCGATTCGGGCGAACGGGAGCCGGATTCCCTCGGGTAGGTGACGGGGCGACGACGTCTCGCGTAGGTGACGACGGCATGGGTTCTGCTAGGTCTCAGGGGGGTAATTTGCAAAAGAATTAATTAGGGTATGATGAGTGGGGGTTTAAGTGGAAAATATCCCACCATTGCCTCTAACCATTGGATGATCATCCTACGCTCCTGATGAGAGTTTGTATAGTTTGCATACGAAGCTGGTTTCCATAGCATATGCTCCCTAATAAGTATTAACCGAGGCGGGCATTATGAAATAATCACCTCGGTAAATCATTAACCAAGATAGACATTGTAAAATAACCGCCTCAGTAATCATGTCCAGCCCGCTAGCCCACACTAGCCTATTATCATCTCGAATATATAAACGAACCTACAATCGCTCTCTCCCTCTCCTCAGCCGCACCCCACTCTCTCCTGCGGTCCCTCAGCTGCAGCTCTCCCTCTCCCCCATGCGACGATGTCCCTCCCCTCCTTCTCAGCAGCGCGCGAGGCTTTTTCGATGGCTTGCGGGTCCTCCGTGTTGTGGAACTAGGTGGTGGTGGCTTCTCCTCCCCCCTTCAACTCCAACGGCGGCGTAGAGGCCGGAGCTGACGCCGAGGAGGTCGGATCTGGCCTCCCAATGACGGTGCGAGTCCTCCATATCGTGGATCTAGGTGGCGGCGGCTTTCCTCCCCCTTCAACTCTGGTGGTGGCGTGGAGGCTGGATCTGGTGGCGTGGAGGCTTGATCCAGCCTCCCTACGGTGGTGTTCCCTCCGCTCCACTTCTACATGAACTCCGACAGTGGCGGGCTCCTAGTGGTGGCGCTACAACTCTGGCATTGGCTCCCAGGCGTCGCAGATCTAGCGGGAGGGAGCCACTAGGGTGCGTATCCAGCGATGGAGAGGCACCGTGGTGAGCAGTGGTGGCGGCGACAGCCTGTGAATGGGCTCTATGGGCTCGTGGATGGGTTTGGTGGGCCTGTCCATGGTTTTTTCATTTCATTTTGTTTTTTATTTGATTTACCGTGGTGGACATTTGAACCGCCTCGGTAAAACGTTGATCTACCGTGACCTTTCGTTCAAGGTAGTTGTAAAAACCATCTCGATTAATGTATTTTGCCCACCACGGTTATGTTTTTCACGATTTCTAGGAGATCATGTGCCATGTCGACAGACCAATGCACTGCTACCTTTATAGGTGGCTGGTCTTCACCATGTCACCGTATATTCCGTTGCATCCGCAACTAATACATGCCAATGATGAAAATACTCCTCTCCTTGTCTGAACAACACTCTGGCAGGAAGATATCCGTCGCCCAAGTATGTGAGGTGCAGTTCTGGTAATTTGGATCTAGCGAGGAGCTTGACTTCTCGCCAAAACTGCTTTGCTATGGTGCACTCAATCAGAACCTGACGAATTGACTCATTGTCCGCTCCACAAACATCACAGAAGGCTGTTGGCTCAATATGTCTCCATCCGGTGCAGTATTGACTTCGCCGGCAGAAACTCATGGTCATGGAGCACTCTCCAACAAAACACCCTCACCTTCGGTGGAACATTGAGTTTCTATGTTTCCTTCCAGAAAGCCTTATCTGAACATCTTGTCATTGGTAAACCAGACTGTTGAAGCTCCTGTTTTAGTTTTTGATAAGCTATTTTAACTGAATACATGTCGTGCTTTTCCGGCTCCCAAGCCCGCCAGCAGTCATCATAGTCTTGCGATCATCCATTCCATTGTCCTGAGCCACTCATCAAGTCAGACACCATTGTCACCTCCTGTCCATCTCTAGGGAATCAGTGGTCGAGCATCAAAATGCAGAGGTATCCACCTATCCTGCCAGATGTTTGTCGAGGTGCCATTGCCAATCCTTTTGATCTCCCCCCCGCTTTAACACTCCTTTCGAGCCAGGATCGTGCACCAAGTATGACTGGCATGCTTCTTTCTTGTTACTTCCCATGAAGTCTGAGTCGCGGAAGTAGTGGCCTTTCAAAACCTGAGCACAAAGGCTGTCAGAATTCTCCATCCTTGTTTCCCTAGCATGGCCTTCGCCTTTCTCCATCCTTGTTTCCCTAGCATGGCCTTCGCCTTGTTTAGTTCACCCTGAAAACCAAAATATTTTTAAGATTCCTCGTCACATCGAATCTTACGGCAAATGCATGAAATATTAAATATAGACGAAAACAAAAACTAATTATACAGTTTAGCTGTAAATCACGAGGCGAATCTTTTGATCCTAGTTAGTCCATGATTGGATAATATTTATCACAAACAAACGAAATTGCTACAGTACCGAAAAGTGAAATTTTCGTAACTAAAAGGCCCTTGTTAAAAAGATGCAAGTCACGAATCACGAAAGTCGATGTCGCCTTTTGATTTGTGTTGTGTTAAGTCGTTCCCACCGGAGCCACCGCCCCACCAATAATTCATCGATCATCGCGCCTCTTATCTTCTTGCAGGTTGTTTTGGATAAGAGGAAACAACTCATTGAGTATGTGGGCACTGCTTGCGCAACGGCTTTGAGAAGGACTTCCCTGCCTGCCTGCACTGCTGGCTTCGCGACCACTTCAGGCACCAATTAGCCCTCTAATTCTTGTAGGAATGAATTCAAACGCTTCAGCCGTACGTGTAGGGCGGCCCAACGCTGTAGGTAGTCTCAAATATCTATCCCAAGGACACAATTAAGTTGAAGAGGGGACAATGACCGTAACAACACATCTTATCATACAGAAAAAACCACAGTAATACAAATTGTCATAAAACTTAAAATGTCTTAAGGAAATTAAGAACCTTTTTTACATTAATATTTTCTTTAAAAATATTAAAAATCCAGCCTACAAACGCGAATATTACATGCGCTTTATGCAATAGAGCATGATGACAAGCTAGAATAAATTTAATCTCTCAAACAACATATACTACATGCAGTGCAGCTTCTAGTATCTAGCTAGCAGGCATCCTATATACATCAGGTTCTGTCACTCTGGCACAAGCTGCTACTACTGCCTTTTCCTCTTTTCTTTACTGCTGCTTCTGCTGCTAGAGCCATGAAGATGGCTGGCAGACATGGCATCTCCAGGTGTCGCTACAGTGCTTGTAGGAGCTGCTGCCGGATACAGAGGCATCATCACGGCTGCAGCAGGGTAATGGGGCAACTGAACCATGGTAGCCCCGAAGGGAACCATCGTCGTCGACGGAGGGTGGCCGCCGAGGACCATCGGATGAGCTGCTGGAAATGGCATGGCCACCGGCGTCCCCGGAGGCACGCACTGTGGCTGCACGACGGGATACACAGCGGGCGCCGCCAGGCCGACGGACATCGCCTGCACCTGCTGCTGCAGCGATTTCATGTAATGGATGGTCTGGTCCAGCGTCGAGGCTTGATTGGACTGAAAAATTTACCAATCAGTCATGTTAGAACATGCATCATTCATATATAGTATGGTTATAGTCGCATCAGATTCAGAACGTCGTCACAGCTATGAAAAATCTTGTGTTCTGTCATTACGTGGATGCATGCGGCAGTTTCTTTTGTTTTTTTCTCCTAGAAAGCTCTAGAGGTAAACACCTCTCAATCCGCCATGGATGTCGGCGCCCCCGGTTTTGGAACCCTGAGCTGAAAAGTCTAAATAGAGCTGCTTTTCGCTGCATCCATATACTGCCATCCATACCACGAATTAAGGACAAACTCTTGAGTTTAATTTTTATTTTTTCAGATGGCCATATATCAGTTGCGAAATCCGTATTGATGTCTCCTGCATGCATATACTCACCTTGCTACATCCCGGGACGAGCTTCTGCAGGGTCTTGAGCCTTTCGTTTATCTTGTGCCTCCGTCTCTGTCAGCGTAGGTATTCATTCAGCACATAATTAAATTAATTGATACTGCAACTGCAACTGATCAGTGCATGGCTAATGCTGTAATATAATCAGTGGCCTCAAAATGTGTCATGTAAGAGGAAGTGCTTGCTGCGTGCGTCATATATACCTTCTCTGTCAGGTTGTGTCCTTCACCGTGGTGAGACCTTCTTGAAGATCCTACTGCTGCCGGCACCTTTCTCATCTCCTATCAGAGCCCAAGGGAAAACAAGAAGGTAAGCG
Organism: Sorghum bicolor; assembly: GCF_000003195.3. Taxonomy (NCBI): domain Eukaryota; kingdom Viridiplantae; phylum Streptophyta; class Magnoliopsida; order Poales; family Poaceae; genus Sorghum; species Sorghum bicolor. The sequence goes on along the minus strand of NC_012877.2, from coordinate 58,634,076 downwards.
TATTGCAGTGATGCACTAACTTGTAGTCTTACTCATTCATGGTGATGAGGAAATAATAAAACAAGAGATGATTTTGACTCAGCAAATTAACTGTCGACTACAATCACGCAATTCAGACCAATTCAGAAAATCTTACTATTTAGACTTAAGAGTCTTAGATACTGCCTTTTGGGACCCTTAATAATTTAGCCCTCAGGAGTTTAGAGTTGTTGGTAATTGCACTAGATCTACTTTGCTTCTAACTTTTATTACCCACCTTTGTGATACCTGTCTTTGTCATTAATTATGAAAGGTAGCCTAAAATAACCAGTAAATCTAATATAATTCACACATATGCCATTATGAAAAAGAGTGCAAAATCACCCAATAAGTATGCATACAAATTACACATGGTGGACATTATTAAAATATACTTAATAAGTAATAACCAAATTAAAAGATCTACATTTAAATTACCCATATGATCTAAACACAGTTATGAAAACAATGTATAAGCATGATTAGTTAGATGATATTTTTTAGATTATTACCATGATGACCCTCAAGAATAACTAACACAGATCAATCCCCAACTTTAACTGTAACAATAGTTAGCTCATCAAAACCATGCATATTTCATTCAGTTCGTCCAGAACGGTTAGCAATTTTAATTTAGAGGTATATATGGTTATTCAAACTATATAGAACTTGTATAAAATAATATGGACAAATTTTGAAACAATGTTATTAATCTGTGTGTAGTATTTGGGGAAAAAGGCTAGAGATTATTTGCATTTTTTTTCTTTTTGTTTAGCTCTCCTGTATGAACGTAGATAAAAGGATATGCCGATGTATCTCATCGTCGTATTTGTCCTTATTCGCGACGCGTGGATGAGCTCTTCCAAAAATGACGTGCATGGAGATATTTGAACCGCAGTAGTCTGACAACGAATGTCCTCAACACTCGGAGCTAGCTCTGAATCTAGCTAGCAGCTATGCTCCTAGTATATACTGAGTAGCTAGCTAGGCGTTTGCAATTCTGATTAAACAATGCAATGAACAGCTTGGAGTATTTTCTAGAGTGAGGATCCGAGCAGCTGCAAGGGTATCTGCAACTTGCCAACCCAGGACACACAATTTTCAGTGAGTCCTCTATGTAGTCTCTACTTTTTGAAACGAATATGAAGTACGTATATAGTTTTTTTTAATTAACCAAGTAGATATATAGTCGGTAGAGACAGAGAGTAATAACTTGGTATTTCCATATAGATACACGTACGTACGTACGTACCTTGTTGGCCATCATCATCCCTTCCATTGTCGTCGTCGGAACGACCTTTTCTTTCTTGCCCATCGCCGTCGTCGACGACGTCCCTTTCTCCGCCGGCACTACATCCCGACCATCATCACTTGTCGGTCGACGACTGCCACCGTCGTCGTCGTTGAAGGCAAGTACCTCATCGCCTTTGACAACGGTGCCCGCGAGCCACGCCGCCATCTCGTCCTCCAACGGTGGGTCGTCGAACGGCACATCGGGCGGCTTGGTGAACTTCGGCGACCTGAGGCGGGAAACCGCCGGGTGCATCGACCCCGACGATGCGCCGCCGCCGTCTTTTCCTTCTTGCTCCCACACCAGCTCAAAGAGTTCATCTCTGTACACAGGTAGACCAAACATATATAGTTTGCATGCATTGTCATCAGCGAACGAACGGCCTGCTGTTGAGACGCAACGCGCGCATGCAAGATGTTGAATTGTTCTTGCAATAGATAGAATGACTATATATATATGCAAGCATATCGTAGATACGCAAGAAGCAAATACATCGATTGGGCAATAACACTGTGCATCTCTCGATCAGCTAGCTACACTTGATCAATCTCCTTGCAGTTGCAGCACTGTGCACGACGACTGCTTACTGTCTAGACTCTAGCTAGCTACATATACTCAGTGCACATAAAATCATAGATCACGTACGTGGAGTAGTCCGCGACCACATCGGCGAAGAAGCTTCCGGATTCGCCCGTGGTGGGCACGGTGGCGGCGGCGGCGGCCTCGCCGGCGTTGCCACCCTGGTTGTCACAGCACCAGGGACCACCACCTCCAGCAGCAGCAGCAGCATCTGGGTCGTTCTTGTTCATCATCTCAATATATATGCAGTGCAGATCGACGACGACGTACGATCCCTAATTTAAGCACGTACGTACGTATGCACTCGTTGCTGCGCTGCTGATGCTGCGCTTCTCCGTACGTAGCAGTCTGTATATATAGCACGTACATGCGCGTGAGTAAAAGTAGCTAGAGAGTGGAGGTAGATGCGTGGCATGTGAGCCGCCATGGCATGCTTGCTGCATGTTGATGTACGTAGCTGCTGTCGGGACTCGGGATTCCATCGTCGGGAGGCTCTGTACGTACCGATGATGGAAAGTCCGGATACGGTGCAGATACCACCGAGCTGAGGCAGCACATACACAGCTATAGCAGAGGATCGGAATCGGAGGTAGCTAGGGCGAATCAAGGTAGCTAGAAGACGACGATGACGACGTGAGCTATAGCTAGCTAGTATCTCATAGGTGACGACCGTATCTGGAGTATATATCATCGTCCCAGCGAGCGTACTGCTCGATCCACAGTGCTCCCCGCGGTGGAGACACGGGCGCCGGCCGCCGGCGGGAGCATTATATGATTATTCTTCCCTGCAGATCGAGCGCTCCGGCCGGTGGTGGCGGTGGCGGCTAGAACGGCGTTGGTCAAGCGCGGCCGAAGGATCAAACTGACTACTGTGGTGACTCGTTCAGGTGTCGTTTACCCGCGCGACCACATGATGCGTATTTCGCGAGGATGACGTGTACCATTTGAGTTTGTACTGTATATATATAGGTGGGTGCTTCCTACGCAATGGGACACTACTAATTCAATTCTTCATATGTCAATTCATATATATATATATATTTAGCATTTAGATGTCATTTAGGACAGTGATACGGTCTGTAAAACACAGCTTTGATCTTTTATTTTTACAAAAATATTTAGGACAAAATAATATATGTATACTTTTATAAAAGTATTTTCCAAGACAAATATATTCATATAATTTTTAGGTGCCATATTTGCTCGCACATGCTCAAATTTTACGTGCATTATCCAAGGGAAAGAACACATTTGGTTTTACGTTTTAAACTATTGGCTAGGCCCTTGTTTAGCTTCAAAATTTTTTGCAAAATGGACACTGTAGCACTTTCGTTTGTATTTGATAAATATTATATAATCATGGACCAACTAGACTTAAAAGATTTGTCTCGTAAATTACGGATAAACTGTGCAATTAGTTATTATTTTATCTATATTTAATGCTCCATGCATGCGCCACACAAGATTCGATATGACGGGGAATCTGAAACTTTTATAAATTTTTTTTGGAAACTAAACAAGGCCTAATTCACTACAGAAACCGGAACTTTGCCGAGTGCCAAAACTCGGGCAACCGGCAAAGCACGGCTCTCAGGCAAAGAGCCTCTTTGTCGAGTATCAGACACTCGGCAAAGGTTAACGGTGGTACACGGTCAGCCTTTGCCGAGTTGAACTATAGGTACGGTGCATTGAATTATAGAATTTGATGATTGGAGAAAGGATATTCATGATATTTATTATAGTTTGAGGTCATTTCTAAGAGCACGCCCGAAATTCGAACATTTTATACACAAAACATAACGATAAAGTTGCGGGAGAAATATATTTTAATTATGTAAATTATAAATAAAGTTCAAAAATCTTAAAATTTAGTATAAGCACCGTAGATTCTATTGGTGGATCACAAACGGTGTACGGCCATGCATGCATGTGGTGTGATCTCTCCTCGAGTTAATTACGTCAGATATATATACACACAGGATAGATGGATGTGCATACGAGACGACGCAACGCAGCGCAACGCAAGAGCAAGACAAACTAGACGAGAGGGGGGCGGGTGCGGCCGGGTATACTGAGGGGGGGCACTAGTGGCGTCCACGCACCTACGATCGTCAGCGCTACGCAAAAACAAAAAGGCTGCTGAGTGCTGACGCATGCAGGCAGCCATGCAGGCCGAAGAATTGATCGAGTTTGGCCTGCCTGAATTCGTGATAATACTTAGGCCCTGTTTAGATGCAAAAAGTTTTTGGATTTTGACACTGTAGTATTTTCGTTTTTATTTGACAAACATTGTCTAACTATGGAGTAACTAGGCTTAAAAGATTCGTCTCGTGATTTACAGGTAAACTGTGTAATTAGTTATTCTTTTTATATATATTTAATATTTCATACATGTGTCACAAGATTCGATGTGACGGAAAATCTTTTAAAGTTTTGGGTTTTTGGGTGTATCTAAACAAGGCCTTAGGCATTGTTGAGTTCAAAAAATTCAAGATTCTTTTTTACATCGAATCTTACGGCACATGTATGGTATAGAGTATTAAATATATAGACGAAAATAAAAACTAATTATATAGTTATATATAATTTACGAGACAAATTTTTTGAGCCCATAATTAGACAATAATTATCAAATATAAACGAAAATGTTGTAGTATCCAAAATCCAAAAATTTTGCCAACTAAACAATATTTACTATATGTAAAAAACATACTATACTGCGATACGTATAACTACTACTATTCCTATATATACATACACTACACAGTATAAACTAGTATAGTTGAAGCCTGCAACTTGAGAGATTTTACATTGCTCCTTCTTCTCACGAGTCACGATAGATTACTCCTACTTCCAAGGTACAGGTAGCGCACATTGTTTGAGGCGACCGTGGTCCCAGCCGTAGGTTCCCAGCTCCTAGCACTAGAAAGGACTTTAGAGCAAGATCAATAATAGAGTTAAGTATTTAAATATAAGCCAAGTGATTATAGAGCCAAGTTATACAGTAAATTGTCTTAGAGCACTCCCAATGGTATATTTATTGTAGTTTCTATTCCTATTAAATATCCTGCCAACTAAGCATTTTGCTGACGTGGCGTTGAATTTATTGAGGAGAGATAGAAAAAAAAGAGAGAAACGGTTTCTTCAAGAGGAAACCGAGTCCTCACGCATGCCGATGCTCCAGGAAACGGCCAGAACAGCGTTGGAAAGACCCTGTTCGTTTCTTTCCTCTTTCTCTCGGATCCCTAGCTTGTGCTGCTGCCGGATCCCCTCCCTCGCGCTCTGTTCGCTAGAGGCCGCTCGCACACGGGACAAGATTCATGGAGCAGCTAGTTGCCACTTGCGGAGGCTACTTCCCTTGCATGTTGCATGGCGCCATGGCGAACAGGCCTCCTGGCTAGTGAAAGCCATTTGCCTCATACAGCAGGGAGCCAATGCTAGATTGCTGATGACAGATTGTTTCTTGTTTTTCATTTTTTATATTAAGCTTGTGGGACCTATATTTTTCTATATCGCTGTCTTCAAATAGGCTCTTCAACATTGTTATATTTTGAACTTTTAGTTTTGAACATGTTCAGAGTTGACGTGATTGACGATGTGGCAACATGGGTTCCTACATGGATGTTTGGCACAGCTAATTGTTCTAAGTTTTTAATACATGCATCACCTTATTAAATGTTATTCTTTATAGAAACTGCTATAAGAAACTCAGCATTGGAAGAGTTAGATCTATACAAGAATTTATTACTCTTGGAAACTACAACTAGAAATTACCATTGGAACTGCCCTTATACTTAGTCTTTAAGACACCTTCTTTTTTTCTATTCCTTCTCATAACACTTGCTATTTAGGCCCACCACTATCTATACATCTGTGCCCAGCTTGGTGCTTGTATGAGAGACAAGCTATCATCTCTCTCATATCTTCTCTCCTCCACATCAGCATTAGCTTGGCTATAAGTCCATTATTGTACCTGCTCTTAGGTTCACACTTTTAGTCTTGGTTGTGTTGAGATTCGGGACTAAAGACTCCGTTAGTTTCGGATCTAAATTTTACACGCAGCAAAGACCTTTTTATCCTAGCTGACTGAGACTAGAAGTCATCTTTTAGTTCTGGTTGGTAACACCAATCCGGACTAAAGGTCTTTCACTCGGGACTAAAGGTCCTCCATGGGAGAATTAAAAGGAAAGCATTCAAGACTTTATCATATATGGTGTATAGGTGAGTTGATAAAGAAGCTACGCACGGGTGGTTACGTGACCCTGGACTAAAGGTTAGTCCTTGATCCCTAATCCCGGTTGGAAAACTAGGACTACAGCAAGTTATGAACCGGTATTGGAGCTCACCCGTGTATTATTGTGAGAACGGACAAGCAATGTGCGCTAATACTTGTATGGACATGCATGTGGTGCATTGCCAAGATGAACCACCATCTAGAAGCCCCAAGTGGATTGGGCTTTACATATATGGCATAATTCATAGGGATTTTTAGACAAAAGAACAAAGTTACAGTCTTTATCTTTATCATTTGGAGATGATACACACAACTGATAGTCACTATACAAAACAAAGCCACAAGGCTTACACACACCTACAAGAAAAAAATAAACGTTCAACCCGGCTAATGGGCGCATAAAAAAATCAAAGAACTAATCCTCAGTGCTAAACCAATTCCTAGAGTTATAGCCCACAGCGCTGCAGCTATAGTAATCTGTGAGAGGGGAAAAAACGGCTGGGACAGTCACTATGGCTGCAGTATCACGGTCTGCAGCTGCTAGCCGACCAGACCAATTGACGGCAAAGGGCTGCCTACTTTCCCTATATGTCCCCATCTCCCTCCATTTACATCCTCCAACCTTTAAAATATCCCAAATTTGCTCCTTGAATGGTTTTTGAGAGAATTTCATGCCTGCCGCCCTACATAACACTACATCAAGTTATGAAATATTGTGAAATATCAATTCTAGTTAATCTCAAGATCTTTTAAAAGAAATTCCTCATAGGGGTGTGCCCCTCTACCGGCCCCAAAGTCATGGTAAAAAATATTATATGTTGATTTGTTGTAAGAGAAAAATAATGTTAAATAATTAATAAATTTGGCTGATAAGGTTAAACGAACTAAGCAAAAGGAAAAGGAAGAACAGGCGTGGGCACTATTCTTTTTACATCTTCTCATGCATGCAAGACCCAATAAAGCTAGTTGTTCCATTTTGGGCCAGCATAGCGCCTGTTGGGCTTGGTCAGGCGTGTTTTGGGCCTTGGAGCTGCTTTAGCTTCAGCCTGATTGCGCTTATGTTACCGGTTCAGGAGCAGTCCTAACACCCCTTCCTCTTGAGAAGCCGCATGCAGCGTGCCCCCATATGCGGCAATCCTGACAGCCAAAGAGCTTAGCTATGACTAGAGTCTTCGACGATCACTTGCGCGTAACTTGAGGATGACAGCATCTGAGCGCGTCTTCTTCAGTGCCCTAGCAAAATATATTAATTGATACCTAAGATTGTGCTTTAGAGCATGTTTAGATGCACTGAAAACCCCAAAAGTTTACGAGATTCTCCATCACATCAAATTTTACGGCATATGCATGGAGCATTAAATATAGATAAAAACAATAACTAATTGCACAGTTAAATTTTTTAATCCTAGTTACTCCATGATTGAACCATATTTGTCAAATAAAAACGAATGTGCTATAGTGTCAAAATAAAAAAAAACTTTTTGGATCTAAAAAAGGCCTTAGATCACCAGAAACATCTGCTACTTCAAAGATGATTTTTCACCCATGGTCAAATCTGATTTTTAGAAGCAGTCGCCTCTGCCCATTGGGCCGCCAGAAATTTTTAGGGGTAGGTTTGAAACCACCTCTAGAAATAGATTTTTAGAGATATAGGTATTAATTTCTTGAAAATGGGGGTATGTCTTAGAACCATTTTTTAGAGGTGGGTTTTTATCCAACCACACCTAGAAAAAAAAAACAAGACTGTGAACACATAGTTGAGGTGTCGATGTGTAAGTGGTGAGAGTGATTATAAAAGAGATAATCAAATCTTTGGTTAAGTGTGTAGGGACTAACCGAGACGTGAGTTGTGTGGGCAACATATCTCTTGGCTCATAGATGAGCACGGTGTTGAGTGTGGGACGGTTCACTACAATAGACAAGCTCAAATAGGAGCCCGTATGTGATGGACCGGGAGACACAAAGGCTTGGATCGAGGCACCAAGGGCTAGCAGATGGACCGTGGATGGCTAGCAGTAGCACGTCAACAAGGAAGCGAAGGGTGGTGATGAAGATGATGTTGACCAAAGTCAAGACAGGCGCGCGAGCACTTGGTTGTCCATAGGTCAAAGACAAGCTGGTATATTGGTATATCAGAGGACAAGTGGTGGCATCACGAAGCATGCGTTGAGGTAAAGCAAGGTCATGAAGACATCGGGATAGTCGGATGCACGAGGGAAGAGTTGGACGGTTTTGCCCCTCAGGTGTGTATCTATAGTAGGGGTGATTTAGTAATCAATAGTGTCACTATATATAAGATGTGGCTGGTGTCGTTAGTGGTATCTTACCATCCTAATTTCATTTCTATATATAGGCTTAGGCAAGTGCTTAAGGAGAAAGAGATCGAGAGAGAGAGAGAGAGAGAGTTGGGCACCTCTTGTTCTAATTTCTTCACTTTTTAGTGAGGATGAAGGGGAGGTGGTTAGCCATGCTTTCATACATGATATTGTGATGCAATCCATGTCTTCATTGCTTTGAATCCAAGTAAATTTCGTTCTCTGTTGTTGCATTTTTTTTCCTTTTTTTTGAATTGTCACAAGCTATTTATGTGGAATTTTGTTCTTCGCTTTTTTACTGTGATTTGGGGCAGATTTTTTGGGAAAGTCAATACTAGGACATGTTAGAAGGTATTTTGGTCCAATGGATTGAATCCTTCACAAGCACTTTTGATTACGAGTTTTCCTTAAATTTCCCTCCTCTTAGGTTTTCCTGATTTTCTGAATTTCGTGGAAAAGCTTCAATTTCCTTCTATGCTTCAGTTTGGTTTGGTGTCACTAAGATGATGTGAGGTTGTGATTCAATTTTTAGTTCAGTTGGTATTGATCCAGATCATACATGGTGATTGTGTGTGCTGCTCCATTGGCAGTCCAAATACTGTGTAGTTGTGTTTTTCAGAGTACGTAGTGGCTCATCAACTGCAATATAGTTCAGAATTTCAACATCACCTCAGTCCTTTTCTTTCTTATTTTCTTGAACTCAGTCTGATTGTGATCTCTTTGTTGCATCAGTTCTTCAGTTCAGTCTGTCTGTCTGTGCGTTGTGTCAGTTCAGTAATTTTCGTTGGAAAGTTTCATTTTTTTTGCAGATCGGTCTACTCTAGTTTTCTGCAGAGACAATTTTTGTTGGGAGGGATACACTGCAATTTTCAGTTCTCAGTAGTAGCTACAGGCTGACGTCAGTAAGTGAAATTTTGTATTGCAATATGGTTCAGTTTTCAGAAAGCCAGTTCGGTCACTCGGTGGTAGCAAATATTCAGTGTTTCAGTTTCTGAATACTATGCTGTTTGTGCAAGTCGGATAATGCAGCAGCATGCCTTAAATTTGTGAAGTACTGAAGTGTCACTTTCATGCAATAATCAATACACTATTCAAGTAATTTAAAGAATTAGTTTATTCCTATTGCATGATCAAGTCAACATGTATCTGCTCTTTGCTGCTGAATTTTTGTGAGCTGGTCAGTCATAGTTTACAGCAAGTCCTTGAGAATTTTGTGAATTGTACTTTTGCTTCCATGCTGCTTTGAAAAATTCCTAACTGTTTCTAGGATCAACATATCACTATTTGACGTATATGCCCTTGGCAATTCGTGTTGAATTATAATCGGTCAAGAATTTAAATCGGCTCCCATTCGTCTCCCCTGTGTGATCATTATTTCGGTCCTTCAAAGACACATCTAAAAACATTTTCTATAGTAGTAATCACACATGCTCTTACTTATCATGAAATCCTTACTTGTTTATGGATTTATTTATACATACCTGGACACGCTTATACTTTCTAGCGTCGGCTGCACTGACAACCGGTTCTGGAGGCACACACTGCTAGGAGCAGCAGCAACTGCTGGATACTGCAGCATCGGCGCTCCCTGCACCTTTTTTTTTTTTTTTGAGAAATCAGCAGGGCTTTTGCTAGCATATATCATATAAGAGAAGAAGCAAGCAATGTTTGATTCTGTCTCTTGCTGATGCTGAGCTGATGAATACTGATTTTAGTGAAAACTAGACCGTCGCAACTCATCATGCACAATTCCACCACACCGGCTGGTTGAATAACTAACAACTTCACGTCGTAATATTTGCTCACTCTAAACTTAGTCGTAAGGGCCCAACTAGTAAAAACTCAACCGCACTAACATTTGGCTAAAAACTAAAGCAACTCAGAGCACCTCAACCCAAGAACCAACAGGGAAAACAATTTTCTATGGCAACTAATACCAAGCACAACTAACAAACTTTGATGCGTTGTTGAACACCACTGAATACAACTAGCAAATTTGACGTGTTAGGAGCACCAACAACAACACACCTTGGAGCACCACAATGGCGACAAGAGTGCAACAGTGGGGCTGGAAAATCCTAGCAGTGCCTTCAGGAAGGAAACGGCATCAAAAGCACTGACAACACAGGGTGGATTGCAAGAGTTTTATTACATATTGTACAAAAACAAATCTCAATGTATGGCATCATGGGTCTACTAGAATGAACAAGTTTCAGTTTCAAAAAAAAAAAGAATGAACAAGTTTCCCTAGAGTTTATTATCCTAAGGAAAGGCTCAAAAACCGTAGAGAAACTGTTTCCCTAGGGTATTTCCTAAGAAAAGACCCTTAGAGAGGAATTCGACGGAAAAGGAAGACATCCCCTGCGGTTTTGGTGAAAACCGCAGGAAAAAATTCTTTTCTTAGGGGTGTATCCTCTAGGGAAACTTCCTCAGCTGGCAGCATCTAATCCTTGAAAGGTAATTTTCTTAGAAATCTTTCCCTAGAAGTTAAAACTGTAGGAAAAGATTAACAGTATTCCATTCAAATCTTTCGCATAGATTTATATTTGAATTCAAATATTATTTTATATTTGTATTTAATTACAACAATATTTTTAATTCAAATCACACATAAACACATAATTAAGAACTCATCCAATCTATAACCACAAATATAATGCATACATTTATAGTTATAATATTATCATAATACAACCAAGTCATCTCATCTGTAAGACCTGCTGCTCCAATTAGCGCTCACTAGTACTTCAAACAAATGTGCAACAAGCAATAACAACTATAACTCATGGTTTGACTACAATAAAAAATAACAAAAATTGATCTCCCTCTGGACTTGTCGCATTCACTTATAGTTCCATTCACTACCGGATGGGAGGGGTTCGCCGTATGCCTGGCGCACACGGCAAAGCTCAAATTGCACACGGTGAAGGCTTTGCCGTGTGTTGCTCACGGCGAAGAACACACGGCAAACTCTCCCACGGTGAACCTTACTTTTACTCATGGCCAAATGTTGGCACACGACAAAACTTTGCCGTGAGTCAATCTTGACACACGGACAGCTTGACGGCAGGGTTTGCCGTGTGTCACCATGCAGGCACACGGCAAAGTCTCAATGTTTGCCGTGTGTCAGGGTTGGGCACACGGCAAACCCCCTTCCCAAGTTTGGCATTTGCATCTTTGCGGCCCAGGGGATTTGAACTCGTGACCTCTCTCGCGTGCTGCTCTTAACCACTGCACCACACTATAACTTGTGTTTATATTGCATTTCGGTTCCTCAAATATTATACCAAATTATATGTAAATTAATTATTTGAGATCCTAAATGATTTTAATTCAAAAAGTTATCAACTACAAAGTTTTATAACTTTTTGGGATCTATAATTTTCATTTAGAGAGTTTCTCCATCTGAGGTCGTTTACAAAATTTGAATTTCAAATTTGAGAAATTCAAACGTAGTTTTTACATGACAAGATGATTCCAAAACAAAAAATTGTCAACTACAAAGTTTCATAACTTTTTGAGATCTACAAAGTTTATTTAGAGAGTTTTTCCATCTGAGGTTATTTAAAAAATTCAAAATTCAAAATTTTCATTTAAAATACTGCAAATAATGAAGAAATAGCAAACGATTCCGAAAAATTCCCAAATTTGAACACGACACAACCTATGTTTCGAAATCAAACTCAAATATGAAAGTCGAATCCTACTCCAACTCATACTCCTTCACTTATAATTGTGTGAAACTTCTCCGAAGATTGTCCGGTTTCTACACATCCTACATGACAACTTGTTTGAAATCTTTCCAAACTTTTTCTATGGCCTCTATGTATGATAACATGATATATGTACAAGTTTTAGGAATTACAGAATAAAATAGCATTTATTAGAATTTTTGAAAAGTACCCATTTTCGGCGTCGTGTCTCCTAACCACGGCATTCGAAAGTCATTTATGTTTCGAATGTGTGTTCTCAAACAGGGTTGGGTAACATGAATATCATTTTTCCGATATTTTTTTCTAACTATTTCACTAACTCATAGTTCAAATTTGACCGCATCCGGAAAAATGAAAATAAATGATGTTAATTGCAAAAATATAGCAAACATGTTTCAAATTTTATGAAATTTGAGTATAGAGTTACAAATGGTGAGTGTGTAGAGAAGAAAAAATTTGGAGGACCAAATTTGAAGAAAAGATAAATTGTTTGTCGTGTGTTGCACCCCTGGCACACGACAAAGTTTGTGTTTGCCGTGTGCCAGCCTCAAGCACACGGCAAACCCAGGCTTTGTCGTATGCCTTGAAAGGATCAAGATGCCCAAGAGGGGGTGAATTGGGCTTCTCTAAAAATTTAAGCAACCTATATGCTCCAATTCAACCCCTTGTGCCTAGTGTGTTCTAGAGAGCTACCGGATAAAAGTTTCCGGATAAAAGTTTTGCAACCTAGTTCCAATCCTATTCTAGCATAGCAATTCTAAGAATATAAATGCTAGAAAGTAAAAGAGTAGAGCAAGAGAAACGCGGTGATGTTTTGCCATGGTACCAGAGAGTCGCCACTCCCCACTAGTCCTCGTTGAAGCACCCGCGCAAGGGTCTTGCTCCCCACGCAAGGACCAAGTGCTCTCTACGGGCTGATTCTTCAACACTGAAAGGTCCTATTGGCTAGAGGGGGGTGAATAACCTATTTAAAAAATCTACAAACTCACTAGAGCAAGAGGTTAGTAAATAACAAAGCGAAGCTTTTTGCTCTAGCTCTAAAGGGGTGTTTGCAAGCCACCTACCCAACAATTCTAGTAGCTATGATCACTATGCACACAAGAACTAAGTCTCTACAAGTTACACTAGTGAACTATACTACACAAGGCAAAGTAAACAACTAAACTAATTACACTAGTTTGAGGTAATGTAAGAGAGATGGTTTGATCTTTATACCGCCGCGTAGAGGGGATGAACCAATCAATAATATGAAGTCCAATCATCGGGAGAAATCCAATGAACAAACACAATGGAGACAAACAATTTTTCTCCCGAGGTTCACGTGCTTGCCGGCACGCTATGTCCACGTTGTGTCAACCAACACTTTTTGGTTCGGTGGCTAGGAGGTGTAGCACGAACCTCGTCCTCACTACACTACAAGAACCTACCCACAAGTGAGGTAGCTCAAAGACACGAGCAATCCACTAATGTTGCCTTTGGCTCTCCGTCGAGGTAGGCACAAACCCCTCACAATCACCGGGAGATGGCCACGAACAATCACCAACTCGTGCCAAAGCTCCTCCGCAGCTCCAAGCCGTCTAGGTGGCGGCAACCACCAAGGGTAACAAGCAAACTCGCTGCTCAACGATCACTAGTGCCACTAGATGCTCAAACTCTAAGCAAATGCAACTAGGATCTCTCCCAATCTCACTTTGGATGAACAAAACTTGAACAAGGTGAGTGGGATGTGTGGGAGTATGCTCACAAGATGTATCAACAAGTTAGAGAGTCAAGAGACTGAGCATGAACCGGCCAAGGCATATAAATAGAAGTCCCAAGCTTCAACTAGCCGTTGGCAGTTTACCCCACTGTCTGCGTCCACACCGGACGCGTCCTAGTTCACACTGGACGCGTCCGATGTGAGCCAGACCAGCGTCCGGTGCTCCTGACCGTTAGAAAGTAGTCGTTGCCTCTGACACTGACAGGGCACCGGACTCTAGCTTTTTCACGCACCGGACGGTCTCACGAGCGACAGGACGAAAACTCAGGAAGGTTCGCAAACTTGAGCCAACACCGGTCGCCACACCGGACGCACACACCGGACGAAAACTCAGGGAGCTTCGCACGAAGAACTTGCACCGGACGCTAACTCGGACGCGTCCGGTGTGCACCTGACGCAAACTCAGAGAGCTTCACCGAGAAAGCGAACTCATCGGACGAAACACACCGGACTCTAGGAGAAAACTGTTCCTGAGTCCGGTGCCTCAACTCGGACACATCCGACCTCATACCGGACGCGTCCGGCTTGAAAGCGCTGCACGAAATGATCCTCAACTTCTTCCCTTGCTTTCATGTGCCAACACCAAAGTGTCTCAACACTTGTGCACGTGTGTTAGCATATTTCAAAAACATTTTTCAAGGGTTACTTAAATAGTTCACTAGGTCCTAATGCATATGCAAGGAATCAAATCACCTAGTGGCACTTAGACAATCGTTTTCACAACGAGATTACCCCTCTTAATAGTACAGCTATCTATCCTAAATGTGATCACACCCTCTATGGTGTCTTGATCACCAAAACCAAAACCCTAAGCAATACCTTTGCCATGATCTCCATAGGGTTTTGTTTTTCTCTTTCTTCTTTTCCAAGTTGAGCACTTGATCATCTTGTGGTCATCACCATGATCATCACTTGCTCCATCACTTGGCATGTACCAACCTCATTAAGTCTACACACTCTTAGTATAGAGGTTAGTACTAGGGTTTCATCAATTATCCAAAACCAAACTAGGGCTTTCAAACACTCCGTCGCGGTGAATCGCCCAAAACCGCTCACAAGCTTGACAAGAGCCACCCACAAGAACTCCGGACGGTCTTCATGCCTCCAATCACCACCGAACCGTCTAGGTGGTGGCGATCACCAATAGTAACAAGCAAAGAACTCTCACTTGACCCAAACAAGGCACTAGAGAGTGGTGAATGCACACTTAACTCTTGGAACTCAACTAGAGAAGGATTCACTCGAGAAATCTCTCAATTCTCAATCCTCTCTAAGCTCTTGTTTCGCTCTTGCACCACAAGGTAATTCTTAACTGATCAAATGGGCAAGAGACCTCCCATGGACGAGGTAGAGGAGTATAAATACTCCCCATCAAGTCCAAGTGCCGGCCAACCATTTTTCACTGAAACAGGAGCACCGGGCGCACATAATGTTGCTCTGGACGCACTGCACAGAGCGTCTAGTGACACATTAACGGCTAACTGTACTGCCTCTGATAGAGTACCAGACGCATCCTCAGTGGGTCCGGTGCCATCGTCCGGTGTGAGGGGAAACTTACACTCTCCCTAGGTATGGGACCGGACGCTCCTCGGTGAGTCCGGTGCTAGTATCCAGTGCCCTAGTCAACTGCAGACCTCTCTGGTTATGGGACCGGACGCTCCCCGACGAGTCCGGTGCGAGCGTCCGGTGCCTAACCCTAGGCACCCAGTCACTCTGACTCAAGTCAACCTCACCGGACGTACTCACATAGCGTTCGGTGCAGCGTCCGGTGCCTACTTAGGCACCCAAACTTCGTCGAAACTCGATCTTTCCAAAACGAAGTTTGTTCCTCTCGATCTAAGGACTTTCTCAGAGTTGCCTAGTGCTAGGTTTACCATGTGTGCACCACATCTAAACCTAAAGCCTTGCCTAGGTCAAGCTACCCATTCAATGTCTCTCTTAATAGTACGGTCAAAGGAAAACAAAGTCCTAAACTACTCTAAGTGCCCTTCTTCACCATATGGCACTTAGACCTAGTCTCGTCCCGACGATGTCCAACCATCCTTTGAAAACCGACCATTAAATCGGCATGAATGATCTAGTCCATCGATCACCATTACCATGACCTAACACTAATGACTTTGCCTCTGCAAAACACGCGTTAGTCATAGTAATCAACATTGTCATTAATCACCGAAACTCATTAGGAGCCTAGATGTTTTTCATGTCTAACGGCCACACACGGCAAACGTTGACGGCTGGGGGTGGGCGTTAGCGTGGGGTTAGCTTTTGCCGTGTGCCCTGGTTTTGTCGTGTGTTGCTCACGACAAAGGTTTGAGTTCGCCGTGTGTCTGGTGTTTGACGTGTGCAACACACGGCAAATGTCAGGTATACCATGTGCCTGGTGTTTGCCGTGTGCGTGGGCTAGGCACACGGCAAACCCGAGCTTTGCCGTGTGTTGCTCACGGCAAACAAGCGGGCACACGGCAAAGGCCGGCTCTCCGGTAGTGATTCACTGGACTTGTCGCATCCACCACTTGTAGTCCAGAGACACTTGCATTGCGGGTCATCTCCTGTTTGGCTAAGGGGCCTATTTACATGCCATCAAAAATTCAAAAGTTTATAAGATTCTCCATCACATCGAATGTTACGGTACATGTGTGGAACATTAAGTATAGATAAAAAATAACTAATTGCATAATTTATCTGTAAATTGCGAGACAAATCTTTTAAGTCTAGTTAGTTCATAATTGAACAATGTTTGTCAAATACAAATGAAAGTGTTACAGCGTATCAAAATTCAAAAAGATTTTGCGTCTAAACAAGATCTAAACATCATGACTGCATGGCGGTGAAGGTGAACCCATGGAAACATGGGGGCAAAACGGAACTATAGCTGGGGAGCGCCCAAGAGCCATCCCTCTGCACCGATGTGCCGCCTTGCCAGCATGGTAGGCAGGGGGCTTGTTGCACGACGGGGCACACTGCCACTGATGTTGGCTTCATTCCAGACATTGCCTGCAAGCATTAAGCCTAAATAGATGAGTGATATTATGGTATTACATATACGATCTAGTTGCACAAATCAGCTTAATCTTAACAAGTTTCAAGTTCCTTTTGTTTTATTTTAAAAAAAAATCTAGAAGTTCTTGATGGTCGAATGGTGTAATCATCATGTTTGTATATACTGGAGTCGTCTGACGGTACGCCTGCACTTGCTGTTGATAACTGACGAAAAATCAAAGTTATGCGCGTTCATTGTTCAGAGTTCAGACCTGAAGAATGTGCTGTTGCAGTGACTTGATGTACCGGATGGTTTGGTCCAGAGTTGAAGCTTGGTTGCTCTAAAATGTTATAGAGTAGACATCATATACTACGTACCATTCTATTATGACCAAAGTAGAGTACAATTTGTGGTGTCTAGTGTTTAGTAAAAACTCTGATCGTGATCGATGAAAGTCGTCACAAGGGGCATATATATCCCTTGTTATTAATTACTATCATCAGTCAAGGTTGTCCCGCTCGATCAACATAAGTATTACTGTGTTGGTGACTGAGACTGAGATTGAGAGGATCATATTCATATTATCTATTTACTTGTCGTAGTAGTGTTCTTACGTTGTTGGGGCATCCTGGAACGAGCTGTTGCAGGGTCTTCAACTTCTCCTTTATCTTCAACCGTCTTCTCTGCATATATGCAAAATTGCAAATTAGTAAATGCAACATGCACACATGCATGCAGCATGCTACGTGAGTGAAAGTTAAATTAAGCAACAGTAGTTAATTTATTACAGAGCAAATTAAGTTGATATTAAGTTGATATATACACACACTGATATCATCGACACACAGCACAGATAGGCACCTTCTCTGTCAGGCTGTGCGCTTCAGCGTGGTGATGAGACCGCTTTCCTCGTCCTGTTGATGATGTTTTCCTCTTCTCCTGTCAGAAGAGACGACGCAAACAGCTATCAAAACGACGCAGGAGGGAGGATACTGAAACTTATCTGTCAGGCACTATCTGAAGACACCAACACGGAGGACTTCTTCCCTTCCGTCGTCACCACGCACTCACCTGTAGCTTGTGATCCGACGACGATTCCAGCCCCTTCCCTGACGGCACCATCTGATCATCATCCACCACCCAAGCGCGCCGGCCGGCAACGACGACGGCATCACCGCCGCCAGCGACCTCCTCGCCGGCGCCGCAGACGATCGGGAAGAGCCACGACGCCATCTCGTCCTCGGAAGGGGGCGCTGGCGGTGATGCCAGTCTCTCGGGTACGGGTACCGCCGCCGCGGCTGGCTGCGACGACAAGGCCGCGACGACAAGGCTGGGCTGCCCCTCCATGCTGCCACGGCCGCCGCCGCCGCCGCCGCCGGCGGCTCGTCGCCATACCAGCTCAAAGAGATCATCACTGCGCGCGATTATTAAGGCACAAGTCATCATATAATTAAGCGCAAGTAATCTTGCATTTTTTTTTCCTCCAACATCGATCTATGCGCGATTATTAAGGCACAACAGTTTCAGGCTTTCAGCCAAGAGAAGAATTTGATGTCAGCTAGAACACGTAGTCGTTGTAACACGCGCGGCTAGCGTAGATAAATGCATGACGAGTGGTGGGGTGCTGGCCGCACACGTACGACGAGGAGTGGCGATCACCGAACAAGCCGAGGAAGTCTTGTGCGCCACCGCCGCCGACGAGGTCCTGGCAGCTCATCGTCATGATGGTCTCCATACGGCCGGGCAAGGCGAGGAGTACTAACCCAACCCACAGAGAGCGCCTATAATAATGTCTCTCCAGTATATATGGTGCAAGAGTGCAATGCCTGCTGTGCGTCACGTACAT
Organism: Sorghum bicolor; assembly: GCF_000003195.3. Lineage (NCBI taxonomy): Eukaryota > Viridiplantae > Streptophyta > Magnoliopsida > Poales > Poaceae > Sorghum > Sorghum bicolor. Next base: position 58,615,338 of record NC_012877.2, on the reverse strand, counting down.
GCATGTGTACACGTACGTACATATTTATAGCGCGCGATCGGTTCGGTTGTTGTAAAAGAGTGATTATTTCTGCTCTGGATTTACCCGCGTTCACCGGCCGGTAAACGGGTGAATCAACGAAGTGTGCGCCATGACGAGCTAGCCTTATCTCCAGCTATATATATATATATAGCAGCATTTGTCTTGTAGTAGCACGAGCCGGCGGCCAGCACAGCAGCAACAGTTTCAGATGTCCACGGCTCCTCCGCGCGCGGTAGCTAGCTACAGACATTGACGGCGGATGGAAGCTACCTAGAGGTAGAGAAGAAGATGAGACCATGGTGCTTGGGGAGGTGCATCTATCGTACGTGCATACTACATGCAATATATATATATATATATATATATATATATATATATATATATATATATATATATATATATATATATATATATATATATATATATATATATATATCGTGCGTATGCTCTCATCTTGCGCCATGAGGAGGTATCTAATTTAGTTCATTAGAACCTATTCCCTCTACTTCAAATTATAAGACATTTTAAAAATATTAGAGAGTCGAAATATCTTAAGTTTGACTAAAATTATAAAAAAATATAAAGATTTATAACATTAAATAGGTATACTATAAAAATATAATTAATAAAGAATATAATGATACTTAGTTGGTATTCTGAATATTATTATTTTATCATATAAATTTAGTCAAATTTAAGATTCTTTGACTCTCTAAGATTTTTAAAATGTTTTATAATTTGAGATGAAGAGAGTATATCGTGCCTGTGCTCGCATCTTGCATCACGGAGGAGGAATCATATATAGTTCATTAGATTGACATGGTTTATCCTCTTCGCAAGAAGGAACTTCCTTTTATCTAGGCAACTGAGACTATGCATGAAATACATCAATATTTTAGATATATACATATATAAGAGCGACCCACTAAATTGAGAATAAGTGATCCACTTTTTCTCTAACCAGGAATGAAACAGGTTGAAGGTAGATGCAAGCGGGCTCTCTGCAGCTGCCCATCACCCACCTTCAGAATCTGCTTGGTCTGCAGGACCCGCCAGCTCCTTGCTTTGCTAATCGCCACCTCTTGTTTTTTTTTTTGCGAGCAAAGAGAGAAAACTTTATTAGCTAGTCTCCGGCAAATTACAATCGACTCTAAGGAAGGACCAGGCACACGCAGGCGCTCGTCCTGACCAAGTCGCAGAATGTTTACATTGTCTAGCTAATAAAGCTAATGCGTTAGCAACTTGATTGCAATCTCTCTTTACTAGGGAGCACTTCCAGTTTCTCATTAGCCGGACCAGTCCACTTGCCTCCTCCATGATTGGGCCCACCTCCACCTCTTGTTAGGCTTTGCAGAAATAAACAAGGAGACCTGCAGGAGCTTTGCATGCTAGTCCACCACGCCGAGTACTCCGTAGCAGTAGCACACGCATTCCCCAAACTGATTTCCCAATTAAAAGTCTCCAAACAACCTCGCGTATCTTTTTTTTGACTGTCAACGGGGAAGTCGTTCCCCACCTGGTTTCATATTAATTGGCCCTTTCCAAAAGATCTTCACAGGGCATTTACAATTACAAATACAAGATCACATAGAAGATGATCAACATAAAAGATTACAGAGGATAGGGGGGTTTTGGTTGCATAAACTTCAGCCTAGTCCTTGTACGTCTTGCCATCATAAAGATGTGGCACATCTGCTAAGTGTTTCTTCTTTCTCGACAGTCTTGTATCTCCATTGCTCAGAGGCTAGCTTGCAGGAAGCCAGAATCTGGTCTAGTGTGTGTAGTTCATTCCTAAAGCCCGCTGCAAACAAGAGAATTCCTCCTGCGATGCACCCCCTGAGGGCTAAATGGTATGGAGATTGTCCTTCCTGCTGCTTATCATACTAGACCTTGAACGCTACGTTGTCGCCCACCATAGTACAACTTATTTGTCCCATCTAGCTAGCACCGATATAGAATATGCTTTGTAGCCCTGTATGAGATAACACATACTCAGCAATGTATGTACCGAAAAAATTGCTTTCATTGTACATACAATGTGTACATCACTTAACTATAGTAGGAGTATTATTATATGATGAGTTTTGTTATATTTATCCGCTGCTAAGATTCTTTTTTACTAAATCTGTCAGAATCCTATTTGTTTGATTGTGCTTTGAGAGTTATGCTATAATTATCTGCTAGGTAGTATTTAGGAAAAAAAAAGGTAACAAATTTTTTAACTACAAAAAACCTATATCGACAGATAACTATGCATCAGCAACTTGTGTACATGTCCCACGGCCGGCTGCTTGCATTGCTCCTTGCTGCTGCATGCATCAGCACGACGACCGAAGGTTCTGTAGAGTGGAGGAGACTGTAGTACAGCCCCTGCAGACATTTTCCTGGTCGTCTCCTCCTGCTGGTCTTGGGCGTACACGAGTTCGTCACATGGTCCAAATGCAACGAATCAAACGGGATGATGCAGAACAATATATAGATCCGAACAAACACGTAGACGGCGCCGCCGGATAAGAACATTCTAGACGCTTAGAAGCTGTTGTACGTTCCAAGTACTTGAACCTATATCACGCCTGTGCTCGCATCGTCTTGCGCCATGGAGGAAGAATCTTATTTATAGTTCATTAAATTGCCACAGTATAATTTATCCTCTTCGAAGCACTACTGAAATGCCCCTCTTTGCTGACTGCCAAAAGCAGTCGGCAAAGACTCTAAAACAGGTGGTAAAGGTTTTGCGGACTGCTTTACACGTGGCAGTCGACAAAAAACACGTTGCAAAAAATTTATCGGCAAAGAAACCTTTGGCGCCTGCCAAGTGAAAAGCAGTCGGCAAAGCCTTTGCCACCTGTTAGCATGGCAGTCAGCAAAGGAGACGTACGCCGTTGTGAGATGACGGAGCGCATCCCGTTTGCCGACTACCACGCGACAGTCGGCAAAGGCTTTTCTTAATTTTTTTGGGCAGGTGGCAAAGTTGTTTTAATTTTTTTAGAACAGAAATTCTTTGGCGACTGTCTTTATTGGCCGGTGGCAAAGGATTCTTTTTGCCGACTGCCTTTATTGGCAGGTGACAAAGGACTCTTTGTTGACTGCCTTTATTGACAGGTAAAATAACTTTTTCTATACAATTTAAAATATATTTAATATACTTAATAGGAACATGTGTACATGACTATATATATTATTAGTAGTCCAACATGAATCCACTAAATACAAATATGTCTTTGTGTTGCATCAACATAACAACAAAGTACACAAGGCACGCAGACTTTTGGCACCCATCTACCCAAATCTTCTCCAAATATTTGGTATCAACATAAAAAACTCTTTGCACAACCACAGAACTGAGAGTACTAGCTAAACATTTACTAAAATGAGTAACATTGGACAAAGCACAGGCATCAGCCTTGCCTTTGTCGCTGCACCTCCATATCTCCCTTAGCTCGAGTTGCAGATTTGACAATTCAACCAAGACAGCCACCTAGCAAATTGGCAAAGAAGACATCTTGATCATCCAATATCTGAAATTAAGATTGCAAATAGGCATTAGTTAACTGGAATATTTCTCCTTATTTATAGACATGGTAGAAACATGGTGTAGGTCCAAGTATGGGGTCCTGATGATAGAAATAAATAGCCTAGTAGAAAACAAAAGCAAGTTTACTAAAAGCTCCAAGCAAAATAATTGCTACAGGTGGTCGGACGATGCATGAACTGCTACAGTTTATGTATATGGTTGTATTAATTTTTCCGTGGATGAAAGACGACAAGTGGTATTGACTAAATCAAATCATACTCACCACAAAATGAGATGGTAGTTTCTGAAATCATAAGGTCACTTCTGGTAAACATTCAAAGTTCCTTCACTCCCATTGTTCAAACGAGCTGGGTCATAACTGACATTCAACAAGGCAAAGGTTAACAATGTTGGATAAATCGATGGCAAGTGGCAGGACACTATAGAAGAGAAAATAAATTGCCTAAAAATTTAGAGCCTATTGTTCATTGCTCTAGCACACTATAGAAGGGAAACTAAATTGTCTAAAAATGAAAAACATTTTGTCCTCCATGCTGAAGCCGAATCTCTACATAACTAGTATTTAACTGATTATGGTAGCAATTAGTGACAAGCAATCAAGAATATAGCTAGTATTCATATAGCATGCTAAAAGCAGTTAGCATGCTTTTAGCGTCAAATCTAAGCAAACAACAGTTCTATTATCTAAATAGAAGAAATCTGAGTAGCTAAAATAGTAGCAACTACTGCGCTACTAAACGTACTGCAACTAGCAATTAACCGGCTTTAAAAAACTAGCATTAACCATTGCACTACAAATCTATAACTTGCAAGTACTTGGAAGCTCGACATGTGAAGCTATAATTATATTGGCTGCCTATTGGTCCTTATCACCAGAAGGAAGAGATAAGATGAGACAACTTACACGGCCTATTGGTCCTTATCACCAGGCCACTTTTCTAAAGTTGCTCTCTTCGGTCATATTGTTCCAAGACAATAAAAAACTGCAAGAGGCATGAAACTTACTTTAGCAACCATCCAAACACAGTAGTAAGGTTATAAACACGATGTGAACTGCTAGTCCGATATGCTACTTACCAGAAAGAGACAATTCATGGCTTCACTGCTAGAGTGTCATAATAGTATAGAATAATAACAATATAGATAAAAACAGCTCTCCATATATGGCATCAATTTCCACTTCTGGCAGTTTTAAAAGGACATGGTAAAGATATAGCAGTTCTCAAAAATTTTTATAGCCTCCACATGTGATTTTGGGACACCACGACAAATTTCGTAATTTTGTGACATTTTTTGCTATATTTCGTTAATTAATTTCTTTTAATTGAATTTTCGTCGCATAATCAAACTTTGAACTGCAGGTGCATGAAATAATGAAACTTAGGCATTAGAAAAATGATATTCATGTTGGAGAGTTTATTTTGAGTCCATGTTCAGAAATTCATCCAAAATTTTGAAGTTCTTGTCCATGGAACATGACCATTCAAGTGTGGTATAAGTGCTTTTTAATTATATAAAATTCAAACGAAGTCAGAAAATTACGAAACTTGTTGAGGTGTCATGTTATCACATGTGGAGCCTATAATAAAAATTTTAAAAATTTTGGAGAAAGTTGCGACATCAGATGTGTAAAACCCACACATCTCCGCATGTGTTCACATGTGATCACATGTGCAGATGTCTGGGTTTTGGATATTCGACATTGCATCTTGCTCCAAACTTCCTCAAACTTTTATCATAGGCTTCACATGTGATAACATGACACCTCGTCAAGTTCCGTAATTTTTCGACTTCGTTTGAATTTTATATAATTAAAAAGCACCTCTACCACACTTGGATGGTCATGTTTCGTGGACAAGAACATCAAAATTTTGGGTGAGTTTCTGGACACGACCTTAAAATAGACTCTCCAACATGAATATCATTTTTCAAATGGCTAAGTTTCATTATTTGATGCACCTGCAGTTCAAAGTAGGATTCTGCGGTGGAAAACACAATTAAAAGAATTTAATTAACGAAATATAGCAAAAAGGGTCACAAAATCACGAAAGTTTTTAAGGTTCACTCTTATTGCATGTGGAGGCTATGAAAAAAGTTTGAGAAAATTTGGAGTAAGTGACGACGTCGAATGTCTAAAACCTAAATTCAAATTTTAAAAATAAAAAATTTCATCTTTGCCGACTGCCTGACGGCAAAAGGGACGGCGATGGGCGCCGTTTGTCCCTAGCCACCTTTGCCACCAGCTTTTCTTTGCCACCTGCCAGACAGTCGGCAAAGGACGTCTTTGCCGACTGCTTAGAGTGGCCGACAGCTCAAGACATTTAGGCAGTCGGCAAAGAGTCCTTTGCCAACTGTTTTTAGAGGCAGTCGGCAAAGAGTATGTTTGCCGATTGCCCTGTCTTTGGCAGGTGGCAAAGGATTCTAGCAGTCGGCAAAGCTCAGTTTCCTGTAGTGAAGAAGAATTTTTTTTACCTAGGCAACTGAGACTGTGCATCAATATTTTGAATATATATAAGAATATCTCCAGCAAATTGAGAATAAGTGATCCATTTTTTCTATAACTAGGAATATTAGAGAAATTGAAGGCAAAATGTGATTGTCAAGATTGAGGTGTAGAAAAATTCTTTTGAAAACCATTTCACAGGAGAAACATGGGAAAGAAAACATCCATTCCCACCTCATTTTTTCAACACGCGCACGTAGGAGATCGAGGTAAATATGGCAAGCCAAATACAACAGAGAGAGAACTTCACTGAATGACCACACATCAAAATGATAGAGATTGGATACGATCAGTGCAGTACTAGCCACATGTAATTAAGTAGCTTACCTCGGTGAAGAAGTCAGTACCTGCAGTATAGATTAAATATCTGTTTGGTAAGATTTTTTTACGGCTCCGACTCTAGCTTCTTCGGAGTAGTCCTACCAAACATTTTATAGAAAAAGTTGTTTTAACGAAAAATAGAAGAACCGAAGCCATTTTAAAAGAGTCACAAATTCTAGCAACTCCAAAATAGCCTCGACTCCTCCAGAGGAGCTCCTCAGGAGGGAGCCCTACCAAACACCCCTCATACGCACAGTTGTTTCCTACGTTTTTTCTACACTCATGTCAACACTCATTCTAATAAAATTGCTATATATGTTTTGCATATACATTCCTATCATATTCCTATAATTTTTTCCTATTTCTGCATTTCTTGAATCCTGTATTCCAAAGAGGGCTATATGTATAATATGTAAGTGTATGTATGTATATGCTACATGCTACGTCGTATATGATGAGCTGCAATAGTGCAATCCATGCACACACTATATATCGTAGCTAGGTGAGAGAGAGAAAACATATATAGATGTCAGGGGACATCAGGTAGATAAACATGGAGAGATCAACAAGATAGACATGCATGGATCCGCGGTGGCTCTACTCTGCAAGTACTCGCCACTTGGTAGCTATAGGCTTGTTCACCTCGCCGGCCACTGAGGCTGGTGGCATCCATGCATGTTAGAAAAATACATCTCTAATCTTAATTTATCATTAAATTTCCTTATAGTGGAGAAAAAAATAAAATATATTTTTCTAACATAACTTATGATGTCATTTATGACCTCAAATTTGATATGAAAACTCAACTTATTCATGGATAAACAAAAAATAATTCTATTATGGTGTTGGTAATGCAGCGATATGTGTTAATAAATAATGTAGTTTGTTAATCTAAATAGCTTGAATGAAGATGTTGGGTACCATAATAAGGGATACCCAAATCAGAGCAATGAAAAAACGCAAAGAAACGTATTAACCACAATCATCAGGGCATCGGACGCAAGTTCCGACTCGCCCGACCCCTCAGGACATCGGACGCAAGTTCCGACTCGCCCGACCCCTCAGGGCCTCGGACGCAAGTTCCGACTCGCCCGACCCCTCAGGGCCTCGGACGCAAGTTCCGACTCGCCCGATCCCTCAGGGCCTCGGACGCAAGGTCCGACTCGCCCGACCCCGTCCAGGCTCGGGCGCCGGACCCCACTCCGCCTGGGCAGCAAGACTTCCACCGCACGGCGCCCGTACCCACGACATGACAGACGCAACGGCTTCCATACCGCGGCAGGGCAAGGCGATAACTATTCCAACCACCCTGGTCACTGTGGCCTTACCTCTGTCACTATACATCCTTACCCCTTTCACTGTAGCGCGCTGCCGCACAGTAGGAAGGGACTGGGAAAGGTTAATCAGCACCACTATTTGAGGTCTTTTCCCACTGTTGACAGGATGTGCAGCAGTACTGGCGATCCGACCCCCGCGACCCCTACAGGGCTCGGTAACCCTCTACAGGGGCAGCCATACCGTCAACCATCCCTCAAGGACAAGATGGATCAGCTCCAACAGGGTCGGGACTGTGGTTTCACCGTTCCACCCAGGGAAATCAACTCATGTAAATCTTTGTCTCCCCTTGAGGCTATAAAAGGGGAGCCAGGACTCATAGCTAGAGGGAGCTCAGAGAAACACACACGCACACAACACTCTTTCTCAGAGCAGCAGCCCGCACTCTTTCCACCACCAAACCGAGACCTGGGACTTAGCCCTCTCTCGCAACCAGCTTGTACCCCCTACTACAAGCACCTTTGGGTGCAAGGTTATACAAAATCTACAGCCACACTGGACGTAGGGCATTCTGGGCCCGAACCAGTATAAACTCTCTGTGTCTCACTTGCATCACCATCCAAATTTGGGCAGTCACGCAGACTTATACTCGTTAGTGCCTAGATCACGAGTCTAGACGCCGACAGAAGATATAATGACATTTTAGTTTGATGTGTTAGGGATGCTAATGTGGACACTTTGCATAGCGAGATAGTTGAATATGCTATATGCTAGTGGGATATTCTAGTTAATGTTGATGTGGATACTTTGTATGACAAGAGAAATAGCTAGTGAAATTTATTTATAAGAGATATGTCTAGACTAAGCATACAGTGGTACCACAGTAAACAACAAAACCACTAAACTCAGCCATAAATAACCATATCAAGGTGGAACCCCAACGGCCCATTACGGGAGGAAACCTCCGCCACAAGGTCTCAGGTCGAAGCCATGAGCCCATGACCTTTTAGACCTCTCAATGATTTTGAGATATGTGTTTCAAGTTTGCAAAGAAAAGATCGGAATCCACGTACTTTATTAAAAATCTTCCATTTTTCCCACCTCAACTTAGTAAAAAATCTGAAAAACATATTCCATGCATATATAATTTGCAAAGTCATTCATAAACAAGTCGTTTTGACTATTTGGTACGTAGATTTTGCTACGCATCTAATATATGTCTAGATAACAAAATATATGTACCAAAAGATTCAAAGTGACTTATTTAGAACCGAATTGACCTAGAGTCTAATTAATTTAGGCGCCAACATGTACACCTCTGCAATATACACATACATCGATACACATACATCGATCAACATTCGTTCAGTACTCATTGTGTCATTGCATATATATATATGTGCATGGATGGATGGGTACTAGTAGCTTTTTCTCCATATAGTTAATCGATATTATACATATATATATAATGCATATAACTTGTTTCCTGGAACTAAATTTGTTCTGTCTCTGGAACCTGCTGCCCTTACATGCATATGCATTTGCAGCAGGCGCCGCTGCCGGGTACACCATGAGGTCCATATATGATCGCAGCAGCTGCTGCCTGTGTCTTCAAAATTGAGTCACCACTGGAAGAAAGGGACCGAAAGGCACCAACGACGGAGGTGGTGCAAGGGCGCCAACCCTGGCCGGACATGCCCTCTCGCCGCCATGGCCAGCACCGCTGGAGGAAGCGCGGCTGCAGGCGGCAGCAGCTCGCCGGCGGCAGCGACAGCCGTGCCCTGTGGCAGCACGACTGGGTAAACTGCTGGTGGCTTGATGGCATCGCACCCCAACGAGATTGCCTTAGGTTGGACCTGGATTTGTTGCTGCAGTGACTTGATGTGCTGGATGGTCTGGTCCAGAATTGAGGCTTGGTTGCTCTGAAATGTCACAGGATGGGATCGAGCAGAGACATACAGAGATCAGACATTGATCATAATAATTAAGTGCCTATGTGTATGTTGATTTATATGTAAAATGGCGGAGTGCGACGACGACCTTGTCATCGCACCCTGGAACGAGCTGTCGAAGGGTCTTCAACTTGTCGTCTATCTTGCGCCTTCGTCGCTGCAATATATACAGATGTATATAAATAAATATGACATGCTACGTAGCTGAAAGAACTTTTTGGCAAATCGATCAACTGGTAGCTGAAAGGTATATGCATGCATCAGATCAGGATTCAGGACTATTACTGAAGGGCTCTACACACGTACTCCTTCAGTACCTTCTCTGTCAGGTTGTGTGTTTCTGCAGGATGAGACCTCCTTGCTCCTCCTGTCGCTTTCTTCCTGCTGCCACAGGAGTAGTAGTTTTCTGTTGAATCCTATCACACGAATGACACAAATCCGATGAGGATGAACACACACACGAACGCAGAGAGTTGGTTGCTGTAAAGCGACAGCGTTTTCCATTGATTGTATTCACTATATAAAGGAAATACATGATGTGTTACAAGGAAATAAAATGACCTGCTAATCCCGGCATACTCGTGATCAGTGGTTGCCATCCCAACCACCTGGGCCATGCCGCAATCCATGGCCTGCCTCTAATGGCGTTAGGCGCCTCTACATTCTATAATTAGATGCTCAAGGACTTATTCAAACATTCTCCTCCTAAGTCCTGGAGCCACTAGCCTAACTTTTTCATGCCGATTTCACTACGGAGCTCTTGAAACCGAGAACGACCGAGTGCCTTTGTGAGGATGTCGCCCAGCTGATGCTCAGTGCCGACGAACTCTATATCAATCAGCCTTCTGTCCCAGCACTCCCGGATGAAGTGATATTTTACATCAATGTGCTTACTCCGGTCGTGATGAACAGGGTTCTTCATCAGTGCGATGGCGGATTTGTTGTCCACCATGAGCTTCGGTGCACGAACAGCACCTCCGATCAGCTCTGCCAGCAGACGTGCTAGCCAGACTCCTTCGCACGCTGCTCCGGCCGCCGCTATGTACTCTGCCTCGCAGGACGATAGAGCGACCACTTTCTGCTTTGACGATTGCCAGGCAATCGGTCCACCAGCCATGAAGAAGATGAGACCGCCAGTGCTCTTGCGATCGTTTACGTCCCCAGCTAAGTCGCTGTCGGAGTAGCCTGTTAGCTGGGGCGCTGTTTCTCTTCTTCCAGCCGGACGATAGTGCACTCCCCAGTGCACCGTACCTGCCACATACCGAAGGACTCGCTTGACTGCCGCGAGGTGCTCCTGTCGTGGCGCTTCCATGAACCTGCTGAGGTACCCAACAGCGTATGCTAGGTCCGGCCTTGAGTTACACAGGTACCTGAGGCTGCCGATGAGGCTGCGGTACTCGGTGGCGTCAACAGCCGGCGTCGTGCCCTCTTTTAGAAGCTTCAATTTCATCTCCATGGGTGTGGCACTTGCGTTGCACCCTGTCAGTCCGCCCTTGTCAAGGATTTTGGCGGCGTAGGCACTCTGTCGCAGCGTGATGCCATGAGCACCCTGGGTGACCTCGAGTCCAAGATAGTAGGACAAGAGCCCGAGGTCACTCATGCGGAACGTGCGCAGCATCTGCGCCTTGAACTTCTTGACAGCGTCGGCATCACCACCCGTGATGATGAGGTCATCGACATAGACTCCCACGATCAGGCGCTCGGCACCTCTGCCCCGGGTATACATCCCGTGCTCGTTGACGCAGCGCGTGAACCCGAGCGCCAGCAGCTCGGCGTCGAGCTTCTGGTTCCATGCTCTCGGCGCTTGACGGAGTCCGTAGAGCGCCTTGTGAAGGCGCAGCACCTTGTACTTGTGCTTGTCGTCGATGAAGCCAGGGGGTTGATGGACGTAGACCTCCTCTTGGAGCTCGCCGTTCAAGAATGCCGACTTGACATCCATGTGGTGGACGCCCCAGCCGAAGTGGGCAGCGATGGCGAGCACCAGCCGCACTGACTCGAGTCGTGCAACTGGAGCGAACACTTCTTCAAAGTCGACGCCGGGCCGCTGCACATAGCCTTTCGTGACGAGGCATGCCTTGTACTTGGCGATGTTGCCCTTTTCATCGTGTTTGACTTTGTACACCCACTTCAATCCGATGGCGCGGTGCCCCTAGGGAAGCTCGACCAGCGACCATGTCTGGTTGTCGCGGATCGACTTCATCTCCTCCTCCATCGCGCCGACCCAGTTTGGATCGCCCTCGGCTTCTTTGATCGACCTGGGCTCCTCCACACTCACGGCGTGGCTGACAGTGTGGAGCTCGGCCTCAACTGCGTCGCGATGCTCCAGCCCAGGCGACGCGTCTGTGCCGAGGATGTTGTCGAGGGTGCGGTACCTGTGTACCACCTCATCGTCATCATCGTCCAGGTTCGGGTCGGTGGAGAGTGGTGTCGCGAACTCGACGTGAGCTCCGGCCCCTTGTGGTGTTGAGGGCACTCCCAAGATTGTTGGCGCGCTCTGGGCGCCTGGTGACGTCGTGCGCGGACCGGAGGACGTCGACGCTGTTGGAGCCGGCGTGCGCGGTTTGGGAGAGACGGGCTCAGGGGCCGGTCCCTCAAGCTGGTGGCGCCGCAGCTCGTACTCCTCCGCGATGGCGAAGGGGTGGGGCTCGGTGACGTCCGAGGCTGCTCCCCATTCCCAGCGCGCTCCTTCGTCGAAGACAGCATCGCGCGAGACATGGACGCGCTCGTCCACCGGGTCGTAGAAGCGGTAGGCTTTGGAGCCATCTTGGTACCCGATGAAGACCACCTTGCGCCCGCGATCATCGAGCTTCCCAAGGTGTGGGCGCACGTTCTTGATGTACGCCACGCAGCCGAACACACGGAGGAAGTGTACTGGGGGCTTCTTGCCGTACCACGCCTGGTACGGTGTCTTGTCGGTGAGCGCACTCGTGGACGCCCGGTTCAGGAGAAAGACAGCGGTGTGCACTGCCTCTCCCCAGAAGTAGCCGGGCACTCCCCGTGCGCGCAAGATGCTCCTCGCCGTCGCCACGACCGTCTGATTTCGGCGTTCCACCACGCCGTTCTGTTGTGGCGTGTATGGAGCCGAATGGTGGCGTTGTATCCCCTCTCCTGCACAATATTCACCGAACGTAACCGAGGTGAACTCACCACCGTTGTCCGTGCGTAGCACCTTCAACTTTTTTTCCGTCTCGCGCTCGACACGGGCCTGGAACGACATGATCGCCGCCGGTGCGTCCGCCTTGGAACGCAGGAGAGTGAGCCACATGTAGCGGCTCATGTCGTCGACGAGTAGAAGGAAGTAGGCATTCCCGGCCGGTGTCGTTGGCGTGATGGGGCCGCAGAGGTCGCCGTGGACCAGCTCATGCTGTTCTGCAGCCCGAAACTTAGCCGCCTTGGGGAACGGCGTTCGCTTCTGCTTTGCCAGCACACAGTCTTCACAGACTTGCTCGACGTGGTCGATGGAGGGCAGTCCGAGCACCATGTCCTTGCGCCCCAGCTTCCTGAGTGACTGGAAGTTGATGTGCCCGAATCGCTCATGCCACCTCCAGGTGACATCACCGGCGCGCGCGGTGAGACACACCGGGGCGACGATGTTCATGTCGAGGAAGTAGAGCCGGCTCGAGGAACGCTCCACCTTGGCGAGCAGTTGTCGTTGCAAGTCGAAGAGACGCAGAATGCCGGACTCGATGAGGACCTTGGAGCCGTCCTCATCCAACTGCCCGATGCTCACAATGTTGGTAGTGAGCCGCGGGATGTAGTACACGCCCTCCAGTCGACGGTGCTCGCCATTCTTGCAGGCGAAGAGGACGGTGCCCTTTCCCTCGATGTTTACCACCGACCCGTCGCCAAATCGGACGGTGCCGGTGATGCCTGAGTTCAGCTCGGCGAAGACCGACCGCGATCCCGACATGTGGTTGGTAGCTCCGGTGTCGAGGACCCAGCGGCAGGGCCCCACCGCCTCCTTCTCATCCTTCCTGAGATGAAAGAGGACCTTGGGCTCGGCGAGGTGGACGTGCGCGCGTGCATCGGCGGCGGGCGGCGGCGGCGGCGATAGGGGAGAGGAAGCAGGCGACGCGATTACCTCCGTCTCAGCGGCGATGTACATCAAGGCCCGTTCCTCCTCCTCTTCAGCCTGGGCCACATGGGCCGCGGCCTTCTTTTTCTTGCTACGGCAGTCTCGGGCCCAATGACCCTTGTTGCCGCATTTCTTGCAGGGCGTGCTAGGCGGCGGCTTCCCACCACCAGGGTTGCCATGCAGCGCCCGTGCCGTGACTGTCATGATCGTCGCGCGTCGCGCCTTGGCCACCTCGACCACGGCCGCGGCCATGGTTCTTCCCGCGACTGTTGGAGCCACCGCTGCCACCGGAGCTCTCCTGCTCGCGACGGCTCTTGCGACGCGCCTCCCAGTCCTCCTCGCAGAGTAGGAGTCGCCCCATACCATCCGTGATCTCCTTCGGCTTACCGCGTTCCTCGAACACGCGCAGCCGCCCTATGACGTCCTCGATCGACGTGTTGTTCAGATCGAGAAACATCTCGAGGGAAACGGCGGCTTGAGACAGACGATCGGGAACCACCTGCAAAAGTTTCTTTACCACCTCGGCGTCCGTGATATTGTCGCCGAGGATGCGGAGGTTGGTGGCGAGTGACGTGATGCGGATCCCGAACTCGGAGACGGTCTCGGCTTCCTTGAAGACGAGCGCCGCGAACTCGTGGCGAAGCTGCTGCGCGCTGGCGTCGCGCGCGCGGTCGTCGCCGATACGGAGCACCTTGACGGCGTCCCACGCCTCCTTGACGGTACGCTTGCGAGCAAGCGTTCCCCACATCTCGGAGGGAACCGAGCGCAGGAGACCCGCCATGGCCTGTCGATCGTGCTGATAGTCATCTTCATCGGCGTCCTCGTCAATCCCGAGCTCGACGGCGTCCCAGACCCGAAGAGTCTGGAAGTTGACCTCCATCACCAGCGCCCACTCCGGGTAGTTCGTCCGCGTGAGCATCGGCCAGGCGACGTTCGCGGACGAGCGCTCGATGACGCGCTCGACGACGCGTGAGCTGGAGCGGCGGCGACTGTGTGAACGGCCACGACGTCGCGGCGGCGAACGCGAGGGCTTGATCTCGTTCCTGCCGCTGCCATCATCCATCGGCTTCTTGTTAGATGGCGACTGAGATGTCATGGCGGCGGTGAAGAAACCAGGCTTTGATACCAATTGACACAAATCCGATGAGGATGAACACACACACGAACGCAGAGAGTTGGTTGCTGTAAAGCGACAGCGTTTTCCATTGATTGTATTCACTATATAAAGGAAATACATGATGTGTTACAAGGAAATAAAATGACCTGCTAATCCCGGCATACTCGTGATCAGTGGTTGCCATCCCAACCACCTGGGCCATGCCGCAATCCATGGCCTGCCTCTAATAGCGTTAGGCGCCTCTACATTCTATAATTAGATGCTCAAGGACTTATTCAAACAACGAACAACGCATGACGATCCGTCAGACCTTTCATCAAATTTGCGGTCTTTTGGAATCCTAACAAGAGATGGCAAGCGATCGATCGAACACGCAAATTATCTAATAATTAATTCGAATACTGAGATTATTAGTTGTGTACGTAAAAACTTCGTTTTGGCGGCACTTTTACAGAAGCAAGCATGATGTGCTAGCTGCTCTGGGCGGAAGACACAGCAAGGCTTGACGGGCAGTCTGCACACGTCAGGCCGGGCTTGGGTGGAGTTTCTACTTTCTACTTCACTTTTGGTGAACCATTCTACTTACTGTGAAGACCTCCGGCCTGTAGTTTCTCATCGAGCTGCCTGGTTTGTTCTCAGTGTCGTCTGTTTTGCTGCGTCGACTGCTTTAGGTCTCGTTTGTAAGCTGATAGGAGTTTGCTGTGGTATCCCTAGTATTAGTACTACTAGTTAGTATTTACGTTTGCACGTATCGACTCTTATGTATGTGCCTTTTTTTGATCGAAAAGAATATAATGGCAGGACAGCCGAAGGACGACAGGGCAGAACGATTGCTGCACGGCAAGCGCCACCCACTAGATCTGCAGGTCAGTGTGTAACAGCATGCGACGAACTGGTCACAAGTTTCCATCTCCTGATAGCATGTGATAGTGGCTTCCAGTCCGTGAGAAAGTGAGGCGTCTAGCGCTCTTGCAAGTTTTAAGTAGCTCGACTTTTAAATTAAAAGCTGCATTGTACTCCATCTGCTCAGAAAAGAATACAATTATAGGATTCATGGTAGTCAAAGTAACTCAAATTTGATCGAGTTTATAGTAAATAATATTAGCATTTATATCTTCAAACAAAATTTATGATAATAAAATATTCTATAACTAATTAATGATACTTATTTTATATCATGAATGATAGTAGATTTTTATATAAATTTAGTTAAAGTTCAAATTGTTTAACTTCTTGAAAAACAAAAATTCTATTCTTTCCTGGATGGAGGGAGTATCTCATAATCTATTACTCCCTTTGTTCTAATTTATAGGATGTTTTAGTTTTTCTATATTACTTTAACTATATATTGACAATATATACCTAAGTGTATAGCACCAAAAAAGCCATGTGCCTAGAAAATCCAAACGCATTATAACTTGAAATAGAGGGTGCATATTATTATGGTAGATTAAAAAAACAACATGGCTCACCATGAGAAAATAGTAATTATCACATTTATCTAGAAAAGAAAACATATACTACTCGATCTTGTGAGGAGAGATATGGCTTCAATTAAATCAAAGAGTCCATACTTAATATAACTATTAGAGAACTAATAACTTATCTTCAAAACAATCAATCAAATTGATTTCCATACAAATTGGAACAAAAAATACCTAACCACTTAAAACACACTTAGTAAACATTATGAATGAAGGAAAGATACCTGAATAAATAGTCCATAAACCTCATAGTTAGTAAACTATATAAATTCAATGGTGAAGATTATAAAAAAAATTAGTAGTTTGATTTCATATTTTGGAAAAAAAAAATAACACAAATAAAATTGTTAGTGTATTTTTCAAAAAATGAAGGACTCATAGGTACTCCCTCCATTCCAAATTATAAGTCATTTCTAAGAATCTTGGAGAGTCAAAATATTTCAAGTTTGACTAAAATTATAGAAAGAAATACTAAGATTTGTAACATAAAGTAAGTATACTATAAAAATATAATTAAAGACGAATATAATGATGCTTAGTTGGTATCATAATAATAATTATTTTATCGTATAAATTTGATCAAATTTAGGATAGTTTGACTCTCTAAGATTCTTGAAATGACTTATAATTTGGGACGGTGAGAGCAATTTTTTATATAAAAAAAGAAAACTCTTATATTCTCGCTAACTTAAAAACTTTCACCTATTATATTGAATCTATATTCTTAATTGTTCATGGCTATCAATAAATATAGCAAAAAATAAAGAGCCTAAAATACACATACCTCAGCACCACCACTGCGGCACTTCTCTTGCATGTTTGGAGCCTTCTCCCTCTTGTGATCCACCGGAGCATCATCCACCGCCGCGAGTCCGCCGGCAGCGGCAGGGTCGTCGCTTGGCTGGTGGTCGTCATGGCCAGCGACGATAGCAGTTTCTTGGCCGCTGACAATCGGGTAGAGCCACGCCGCCATGTCGTCCTCCGAAGGCGGAAGGGTGACCAGCGGCGACGACGGCAACCGGAGGCAAGGTTGCACCTCCATGCTGCTGTCTCCTCCTCCTTGCCGCACCAAATCAAAGAGATCACCGCTGCGATATCCCATAGATTGAGTTGAGATAAACATGCATCAAAAAGTTATATAATCTTTTTCCTAGAGTAATTTTATGTGATGAATGTGTGTGTTTATTAGCTAGAAATATTATATACACAAATGTGTGTGCATTCGAGAGGAACAATGTGGAGAACATTGGATAAACTTTTTTTTATCGATGCACACCAAACCAACTATGCATGCGCAGATAGATATAGCTTCTTTGGAGACAGTGTTATTAGCTAGCTAGGCCGTCATGACGTACGAGGAGTGGCGAGCTCCGAACATCTCGAGGAAGTCTTGAAAGCCGGCGGTGCTGCTGGCCTCGCCGGGATCGACGACGATGGAGTAGCAGAGCGTTGAGCGGCCTCCTCCTGAACCCTGGCCATTATTCTTCATCGTCGTCCTCTCCATATAAAAGCTAGCAGCCTGCAGTCCGGTCTGCTGCTATGGGAATACTTCCTAATCTAACATGTACGACGTACATAGTGCTGCGTCGTCTGTGTTCTCACGTACCTGTACATACATACATACATATATCTAATGGGGAGAGAGGCGAAGAATATTCAACGACGGTGCAGACAACTAACAGGGATCTTTGGATGGATTCATGTTCGGAGTGGCGAAGAATATTCAACGACGGTACAGATGACGACAGAGGTCTTTGGATCGGTGCATGTTCTGGGCTATTCGATCGATCGGTGGCACTTTGATTTGCTTGCTGCTGCATAAAATGGCAGTAGTAGTTCTTGAAATATCTAACGCTACAGACATCCATATCCATCAGATCATCAATTCATCATCCATGGAGCCCTGCAGGAAACTACCACATGCATGGAGTGCTATACCACATCAGTAGGCTAAATCTAGGTATAGAAGACGACGACCATATGGCTGCAAATATCTCTAGACTCTAGGTAAAAGATATACATGCGCGCTAGCTGCTGCTTCCCAAAGACCCAGCAGGTTTCGTCCTTGCTATATATAGTTGCCCTATATATATATAGCTGGCTGGTCGGCCTGCCCTACCATTTGCAAACAGCTGCTGCTTTGCATCAAGGCTCATGTCAGCATGTACATGCGTATGCTGGAACAGGGTATGATCATATCCACATACACGGCCGGATAGATATATGACTCAAATTTATATGAGCAGACAACAGCATCCAATCCCCACAAACAGAGAGACTGTATATCTGTGCATAGGAAAAGCTATATATTTAAAAAACAAAAATGTTTTAGAATTTGTATTGGAGGGAGTAGTATACAACCCTATCCAATCCTCGATGTTTTATTGCGTTGTGAAATCTATCCGCTCGTTGTAATATTAATAAAGAGGGAAAGCTTTATTCGTCATTCATGGTCGTTGCTCACAACCAACCCTATCCAATCCTCGATGTTTTATTGTGTTGTAAATCTATATCTGCTCGTTGTAATATTAATAAAGAGGGTAAGCTTTATTCGTCATTCATGGTCGTTGCTCACAACCAACCCTATCCAATCCTCGATGTTTTATAGCATTGTAAAACTATCTGCTCATTGTAATATTAATAAAGAGGGTAAGCTTTATTCGTCATTCATGGTCGTTGCTCACAACCATCCCAGTAAGATCCTTCCATATCTGTACGAGTTAGAGTAATAATGTGTCTAAACACAATATGAAGTCCAATTCCAAAATGAACTGGAATTGAAGTGTTTCCGTGCATGGTCCACCGTTATTCTCTCTCATGCATCACAAGAGTTATGTGTTCAAGTATGGTGCAGAGCGACATGACTTGGAATGCATAACGCAATCATCAAAAACATCTCTAAACCCCATACACATGCATACTAGTTAGAGCAACACACTTTCAACAAGAAAAAGACAGGCTTATGAGAAATGGTGATCGATTACCAAATAAATTGAAATGCATGACATAGTTAGTATATAAATCTCCAAACTACAAATCGTCCAAATAATCACGCAACAAAGCCAAACGTCTCATTGCAATGCACAAAAAAATTGATTGTTGCCTATTTACATATCTTGAGACTATTTGAAAAGGACCAAACTTGACAAAGTTGTGTGTAACTACTTGTGCTTGTTTGATATATAGGGTTCCGCCGAAGGGAGGAGCCATAAATTGTGCTTTGGCTTCTACACAAAAAATGACTCTAGCTTCTCTTTTACAAGCATAAAATACGGCTTCTCCTCTAAAGGTGTTTGGTATGTGTCAGATGAATTAGATCTAGCAACAATGCCTAGCAAAGTGATCATGTAGACGGAATAATATAGTAGCACACAAGACACAAAGATTTATACTGGTTTTGAGCGCGGTGCGCACTAAACCCTACTCCAATATATGGTGTTGCAGTTGCTCTTGTATTCGTATGCTCAATTATAGGGGTTGTTGCTCCTAACTACGTAGTAGATTAGAATGAGAGAAGTTTGATCATGAGCCCGAGGTCCCTACCCTCCTTTATATAGGCAAAGGGGGTAGGGTTATAATGAGGACGATCGGACTAACAGATTGGATTCTTAGTTTGTTACATAGAATGGGCAACAGATTAATAATCCAAGCTATCGTCTAGATACGCCTATCTTAGATATTTCTGGCTTGCCTTGATCTCCACGTTGGTCATCGATTGCCTCAGCCCTTCGTGGGCCTCTTCCTTTACTATTGCTAGGCTAATAGCCTAGACATGGTCGCATATACGGACGTTGCAGGTACCCCTGGCCCATATATCTGACAGTATGGCTCCTCTGATATTGACAGTAATTAACTCCAATTATAAACCATCAACTAAGGCCCAAGAACTAACTAAAATGAACCAAAGTGCCCTTTGATTTGATTTAACCTAATGAGTTTCACGAGTTTTGGTGTTCTCACTTGTTTTTAGATATTTGATATTCTATACATAAAAGCATCTCAAATGATGAACTAGAGCACACCATTGCGAAGAGCTTGTCGAGATGATCGAAACGGATATATCATTCATTATAATTGAAGTCGCGATGAGAGTCCTCATTGGATACGCTTTGGAACACTCTAGAAGACATCGGAACCATCACCAAGCAATAGTTTTAGGGACTAATCTAACCAATTCCACAGCTTTGGTGAATCATGATTTTTCAGGGATTAATTAAATCAGAAATAAGATGAGAAAGAGTAGGAGTCAAGGAACCAAATCAAATCACATTGGAATTTCGTAAGAATTGACGGTAAAGTTCTAGAAGACACCACAGCAAAGGAGAAGTCGACCTAGCCCTGAGCTAGGCGGGCCAGCCTACCAGGTGGGGCCGGTCGGCCCAGGTGGGACCCTCCTGTCATCTAGCTTCGCACAACGGTTCCCAATCGACCTCTTCGATGTATCTTGACCGTTGTTTTAAGTTGGTTTGATCCAAGGGCTACAATTCATCCCACTAGGCTATATAAGCAGAGGCAGACCCGCTGAGACATCTTGAAGACTTTAATTCATTATCTCCAGTCAAGATCAAGAGAGGGGTTCCCTAGAACCTCTCTAGAGCCTAGCAATCAAGAAGAAGACTAGTATACCTCTAGTTAGGTTTAGATCTAGTCTTAGAACTAGAACTAGAAGAGAGAGAGAGAGAGAGAGAGAGAGAGAGAGAGAGAGAAGATCTAGAGGAAGCCCTGGGCCTGTCGATACTCCTTCTTCAGCTTGTATCTGCGGATTCGAGTTCTTCAGGAGCTTGGATCAGAGATTTCTTCGGTCATCAACTTCTATTAGTCAGTAAGTTTATTGTTCTTTTGGTTTATGAGTTTCATTTGAGTACTTTGATCTAGTGCACTAGGTTAAAATACAATTTGTAGTGTAAGCGCGGTGCTTAGGCTCGGGTTACTCATAGATGCGCCCTATAGTCTGGATCGGTGGTAGATCACGAAGGTGATAGCTTTGTTGAGTCTTATATAGTCCACCTCCCGTCTAGAGGTGATATTCTTAGGAGACCTTTTGTTATGTGGTAGATTCACACTATGTTTGCAACCTTCCATAGTAATTCCCAAGCAGATCAGTAAGTACAAAACTCTCTAAAAGTAGAATTAGACCACCCTAGTTCTCTCCCTCAACCTTCTAGCGTCTCATCCTTTGATTGTGCTCAGGGATTAAGCTAAGATCAAGATCCCTCCATCCATTCCTTTGGGTTCGATATTAAAGCTGGGTCATCCTGGTAAAGTGCTACATCGGTATCTTATCTGTGTGCTTGCGGATAATCATAGATCTTAGTGTGCATTAATAAATACCAACATCTGACTTCTTTGTCGAACCCACTATTGGAGCCAGAGTCGGAACTAGTTGAAGACCGTATTGGATAAAAGGCTCGTTGCAGCTTTCGAAAGGAACTTAGAGAAAATAAATGACCTCGGAAACCAACAACTCTAAATCGAAGGGACATGTCCGTAGAGATTCCCCTTGGCAGGGATTTGAAGGATTGTCTAATTGTATTGTACACAACATGGTTAGCTACTCCCTTGGTTCTTAATTTATAAGTCATTATGACCTTTCTAGAGATACATAGTTTTTGCTATGATCTATAATTAAACCAGTGTGTATATATCTAGAAAAGCTAAAACAATATATATTATAATAGTTTAGAATGGAGTGATTGCTAGCCACTTGTAGCTAGTCTATACTCTATACAATGGGTTTTTATGTACTGCACACGGCGTAGATTCTCCGGTGGATCCCATCAGCACCGTACCTCATTCTCCGGTGGATTAACTAATCTTAGTACGTAGACAGTATGAATTAATTTGTATTAAATAGTTGAAGCTAAGCCTGAGAGATTTTACATGTGTTGTGCAAGCAAGTGCCACGTGGATCGCGTATGCTGTTGCGCCTTCTTCCACGATGGATGGCATATGTATATGAGAGCAAGGTCAGTAATAAAACCAAGTGCTTGATTATAAGCTAAATAATTAAAACCAAGTTATACAGAGTTGTCTCATATTTATCTCTAAGACACTTTCTCTTTTTTATTTCTCTTCACAACACTTGTTATTTTGACCCACCACTACCTATATATCCGTGTCCAGCTTAGCACTTGCATGAGAGCTAAGCTATCATATCTCTCATATCTTCTTTTCTCTACATCAACGTTAGCTTGGCTATAAGCGTATTATTATTCCTGCTCTCTGACCGGATGCTGTACAAACCTTATCCATATGCATGCATGTCCATACAAGTATTGCTTGTTCCCAAGAGCTGGGTACCTGCTGTGTTCGTTACCTACCTCTACCTTGGACTAGGAGTGATCTACGATGCCCGTGCTTGCATGTGTTCGGTCGCTTTTGTCTTTTGCACTGGTGTTTATTGCCCTTCTGATGGCATAATTCATATTGACGGTGCCAGATTGTATTATGTACTTGGTGTCCAGCGATTAATTTAATTGGTTCATTTGATTAATGAAATTATGCATTCCTGTCAAAAAGAAGGTGCTATTTGACTTATTTGTTCCCATCTCCCTCCCGAAACAATAGCCGGGTTTTTTTCGCCTACTCTAGGCCTTGTTTAGTTCGCAAAAATTTTCAAGATTCTCTGTCATATCGAATTTTTGGTCGCATGTATGGAGCATTAAATATAGATGAAAATAAAAACTAATTGCACAATTTACCTGTAATTTGTGACATGAATCCTTTGAGCCTAGTTACTTCTTGTTTGGACAATATTTGTCAAATAAAAACGAAAGTGCTACAGTAGCCAAAAACGAAAATTTTTGCGAACTAAACAAGACCTAACTTTTAAAAGAGTAGACCAGATTTTTCTTTGGATGGTTTCAAAAGTAGTTTTAGCCGATGTGGCCTCTCGTCAGCCGCCTTACATAACACTACATCGAGTTAATTAATTATGACGAAATATTGTGAAATAAACTCTCTTCCATCTCAAGATCTATGATCAAATGTGATGATGTGTGTGCGTCCGTATTGTAAGTGTGCATGCATGTATAAGTGAACACATGTGTTCATATAAAAAAGAATTGACTAAACCACACATTTGTTGATACTGAAGTCAGTTCTATGCGGTCTGATTCAGCCTGGACTAGTTATAATAAAATATAACGTGACCATCTACTATAACAAATAACCAAAAGGAGACGGTACTATATAAGTTTCAAATAATTCTAACAAGGTACCCTAATATAGAGCATGATTTTGGGAAAATATGAAACTGGTTTCTTATTTATTTTTGAGTTAAAACAATTTTCCAATGGAAAATCGTCTAAGATTAAATTCGATTAGATTTATGATTTTTAATTGACAATTTCTTTTTTCCCATTTTTCTTTTTTGATAAAAATATTTAAACAACTTTTTGAAAAGTATTTCTATAATTTATTTTATAAAGTCTAATTGACCTTGAACTATCGATATAGTCTGATTTACTTCTCTCGTGGACTCGTGGTTGATGTGGTTCTATATCAACGAAAACTATTTTTAAAACCACCCAAGGAGCAAAATCTAATGGTTTCGAAAGTTAGAGGAAATAAAAAAACATGACCTTTAGTTGTACTTTACAAAATTTGGAGAAGGTAAAATCGAGTCCCCCCCTATTGTGTTTAGAACCCATCCACCTAGGCCCAGAACCAAGGACTTGCTATCAATATAAGAAGGAAAAAGATCACATTACCTTGCTCAGCTTTCGTGAAAGTCCGCTTTTCTTGTGTGAACTCCAAAATCGGGCAAAACATCTCCCTCAACTTTTAAAACCATTCACCTTACCTCCTGGCTTGGTTATAAGCGGTTTTGAAGGCGATTTTTTCTTTTCCTTTTTTATTTATTTCGGCTAAAACTTTGAAAAATTATAGTAAATCATAAAATAGAAAATTAAATTTTATTGGACTCCATATGAGTAGTTCTATGCGTGCACTGTGTAGATCTACTCATGTAAATTCTAATAAAATTAGATTTTCTATTTTATATTTCTTATGATTTTTTATGATTTTTTTAAGATTTAGCTAAAATAAATAAAAAAGACAAAGACAAAACCGCCTTCAAAACCGCTTGTAATAGGGTTAGAGAGGTAAGATGAATGGTTTTAAAAATTGCGGCAAGTGTTTTGATCTAGTTTTAGAGTTTAGGAAGAAAAACGGACTTTTATAAAAGTTGAGGAGCTAATGTGGACTTTTTTCATATAAGAAAAAGGCACAGTAAGCTTGTGTGGAGAAGAGAATGGACCCAAAATAATAGGCCATTATTGGGCCTCGAACCTTGCCAGCCCAATAGCGATACACACCACGGTGGTATCCATTTCTACCCGTCCCACTCGTGTTGTTTGCTCGCTGGCATGCCCAAAGCCCCAAACTCTTTTTTATAGGGACAGCCCAAACTCATTTGTGTACGTATCTTTCTTTTTCTGTTTTTTTTTTGTGTGTGTGTGTGGGTTTGTGAACGGGTGTACGTATATCTATTGAAACTTGAGCTTGCTCAAAAAAACAAAAATCTATTGAAACTTGAAAGGAATTGCGATCCGACCAAACAAAAAGATTGACTCGTTTTAAAAAAAGGTTAAACTGTTAAGGACAGCACGACGGGTGGGAGAGCACGCGCTCTGCACGAGGGAGGAGGAGGCCGAGGCACAGGGACCCACCGGCCGGTGTTTTGCGACCGTCGCCCGCCGTCAAAGCCAAGAAAAGCCTCACTTTTTCAAGATTTTCTGTTACGTCGAATCTTACGGTATATGTATAAACCACTAAATATAAATGAAAACAAAAACTAATCACACAGTTTGACTGTAAATCACGAAATGAATCTTTGAAGCCTAGTTAGTCCATGATTAAATAATATTTGTCAAATAAAAACGAAAATACTACAATACCAAAATCCAAAATCTTTTCGGAACTAAACAAGACCAAACTTTATTTGGCCATGGCTTTTCACCAAGTCCGATTTACTTCCCCAATTCAGAAAACAAATAAAAACGGGTTCTTTTAACTTCTCTAACGTTTTAAAACCGTCTGATTTTGCTCTATAAGCTTACAAACGATCACGACAGTCATCTATACTGTTTAGGACCTGAGGTCCGCGAGAGACCATGCGAAATGGTCTCTAATGTCATCTACATTATTTTAGAATTAATTATATGTATATTTTTATAAAAATATTTTTCAAGATAAATCTATTTAGATAGTTTTTACATTTATAAACTTAACAATTTAAAAGTTATTGATAATTTATATTTTTATGTTTGACGGACGGAGTATGCATCTCGTTATACATGATTGTTTAGGTCTAAATGTGCTCTATGTCGAAATCTTGGCTCCGCCCCTCCAACAATGAATGTCTGTTCATGTGTGTATAAGGCTAGATAACGAGCCTGACTCGGGTCATTATGAACTTGAGTTGGCTCGTTAAACTCGAGCCAAGTATAAAAAATACACAAAATATAATATTTGCATTTATCTAAAGCTTAAAAATAGTAATAATACAAGAATGATATATCCAATAGTCTTAAGTCGAGCAAATATTCATACGAGCTAAGAGCAACTCCAACCATTATGCAAATGGACTTGGCATTTACCAAAATGCATACAACTCCAAAAAAAACCGCTCCAATCATTATGCATTTGGACTTTGCATTTTACATAGCTATGCATTTGGAGAGAGAAACTTGGCATATATGCCAAAGGAGTCCGGCTATGCAAATAGAGATCACGGGATTCTCGGTTCCACCTCGCAGGCTTTTTTCTTCCCTTCGCGCGGTTTCCCTTCGCGCCGCCACCACTTCGCGCGATAAGAGAAGCATCGCGCATCCTCCTTCGCCAGCTTCGCGCGCGCGTTTGGACGAAGCAGCGCACAATAGGACGACGCAGCGCGCGATAGGACGAATCTACGACGCCTTCCTCATCAACGCCGGCTAGGTACGCCTTCTTCATCAATGGTGAACGGGAGACGACGGCGGGCTGTTCGGCGCGGGATCGATTGGCCGCGCGGGAAGGAGTGCCGCGAAACAAAATTTCCGAGAAAAAAAAGATGATGGACTTAGCATTTTGCATAACGGTTGGAGATCACCCGATTTTAGCCTTGCCATTTTCATTTGGGGGTTTGCAATTTGCCTAAAATACATAACTTCAAATGCATAATGGTTGGAGATGCTCTAACATTTCAATTATTTGTAAGGTGTAAGACATGAAATAATACAAAACTAATATAAGTTATGATGACTTTTTCTCTAAAATTGTAGCTCGTTTGGCTCGTGAGCTGGCTCGAGTTGGCTCGTTATAGCTAATAAGCTAAAATCAGCTCATTATGATAACGAGTATAGCTGAGCCAAACCAGCTACAAGCTGAACGTGGTAACGAGCTTCAAGTTTTCTGTCTAGGCTTATGTGTGTATAACTAACACATGTATTGCCTTAAAAAAAACTAACACATCTATTCATATTTTCGATACTTCAGGGCGAAGTGAGTAATAAATAGGATTGTGTATGAAGTGGTTATGCATACATATATTGTCAATAGAAATCTGTTGAACTTCTACGTGGTCTAAGCCGTAATAGATAAATACAAGTATATATTAACAAATAAACATCTAAAGAGGACCGTATAACATTCAAAAAAATCTCATCAAGGCACTACAATATAAAAGCATGATCTTAGAAATAAATAAATAAAATTATCATTTCTTTAGGAAAACACTTTTTCAATGACATTTCTAAGAATTTAGGACTTCTAATTTCAGAACTATTAGAAAATTTTTTGGATGCCTCATAAAAAACTTGTTCTATATCTATTTTTTTTATAAAGTCCACTGATGAAGTTCAATCTACCTCCTTCGTGGTTAACGTAGTACCTTATAGTACGGCTGATATGACACTACATCAGCCAAAGCCGCTCAAAGAAGAATTCAAACACTTTTTAAAATTAGCCTTGTTTAGTTGTAAAAATTTTGTAAAATGGACACGGTAGTATTTTCGTTTGTATTTGACAAATATTATCCAATCATGAACTAAGTAGCCTCAAAAGATTCGTCTCGCAAATTACAGGTAAATTGTGTAATTAGTTATTTCTTTTATCTATATTTAAGTTCTGTGCATGTTCCGCAAGATTCGATATGACATGGAATCTGAAAAATTTTGTAAATTTTTTTTGAAAAGCCGAGCCCAAAGAGAGGTTATATTTTTTAGCTTTTCCTCGCAGGGGTGGTGGGCCCTTCACTGACCCCGCGAAGAGCGGTCCCACTGGCCGCCGTGGAGGACTACTGGGCCGGACGGGGCCGGCCTCGTTTTAAATTCAAGCCTGTGTGGGCTACCTGCGCCTCCGGCTTGACTAGACTGTAGACTCCTCAGCTGGCAACCAAAAAAAAAAAAAAACACCCTGTAATTCCAAGGACGAACAATTTCAGTTCCGTGCCTCTCAAGGTCGCAGCGGTGTTCCTCTTGCTACCTCTCTCTTTTTCTAATCTGATCTGAAAATACAAATATATTATTACTCCATAATTAAAATAAAAGTCACATGTATTAATAATTAATTAATGCATACGAGACCGTAGGCATGATTTTTCTTTAGTAGTATTCTTTTTCAAGCTTTGTACTACCCATGCATGACCATGTCCCCACTGACCGCTGTCTTTGACATTGTTGACTCCGAGTCCCAACCGAAAGCGACGCTTTCCCGAAAACACCCCTCCGGATCCGGCAAATTAGCCCCTCATATACCTCCGCCGCGCGCTTCCCCCCATTCCTCTCTCTTCCTGCTCCTGCTCCTGCTCCTGCTCTCATCCATCCTCCCTCCTCGATCCCCTCCACGCCGGCCCTGCCGGACCGCGCCGCCGCCGCCGGCCGTTCTCCCCCGCGCCGTGCCTGTGGTTCTGGAGCGGGCGGATTCGTTCGGTGCGTTCTTGGCCCGCCGCCGCCTGTCCGTGTGCCGGAGCCTCGTGCTGCGCGCGGCGTGTTGCCTCCTCCTCCTCCTCCAGTCCAGGTGCGCAATCCGGTACCGTGCTCTTTCCATGAGCCGAGGATTGGAATAATCCACCCTTCCTGAATCCTGATGGGCCGTTTCTTTCGTTCCTGTGCAGTTTGCTTCCGAGCCCTTTTGAGATTCCCCGGAGATCTGCTTAATCCGTGCGGGCTCTCTGGTTCCGATGTGCAGACGCTGCTGCCCGTGAGCGCTGGCAGGAGCCTGAGGTACGTCCGAGGTGGAAGAAGAGGAGTTCGTGGCTGGACGAAAGAACAATCCTTTCTTTGTCCACTCGGCGGCCGCCGCTGCTAGCTTCTCCATTCCAGGTCGGTCGGCTTCCAGTCCAGCCAGCCATGGAGGAGGTGGAGGTGGCCAACAGGGCCGCGGTGGAGAGCTGCCACCGGGTGCTGGCCTTGCTCTCGCAGCAGCAGGACCCGGCCCTGCTCAAGAGCATAGCTTCAGAGACGGCCGAAGCCTGCGCCAAGTTCAGGAAAGTAGCCGCCCTCCTCGGCAGTGGCAGTGGCGGTGGCGGCGGCTGCGGCCATGCTAGAGGCAGGTTCTCCAGACGAGTCCGGCCTATGGGTCTCGTGAACCAGAAGAGTCCCTTGGGGAGCGGCAGTGGTGGCGGCGGCAGCCCGCTGGAGATGATGCCCAGCACCGCTGCTGCTGCTGCTGCGGTGGCGGCTCCGTCTCCATCGACTAGCTACGCACAAATGCGAGCTCGGCTTAACGGTGTGCCAGACTCACGAGGGCTGGATTTGGCCTGCTCCAGCAGCAAGAGTGGCGGCCCTCATCCGTTCGGAGCCCCCAAGCTGGTCCAGCCGCTTTCTGTGCAGTTCCAGATTGGGAATGTTGCGCATAGGTACCCGTTCCACCAGCAGCCCCCGTCGCGGCAGAAGCTGCAGGCCGAGATGTTCAAGAGGAGCAACAGTGGGATCAGCCTCAAGTTCGAGAGCCCCAGCCCCAGTGGCGGCGCTGCTGGCACGATGTCGTCTGCGAGATCATTCATGTCGTCCTTGAGCATGGATGGGAGCATGGCTAGCTTGGATGGGAAGCGGCCATTCCATTTGGTTGGCACCCCGGTGGCGAGCGACCCAGCTGATGCCCACCGCGCACCCAAACGGCGGTGCACGGGTAGAGGGGAGGATGGAAGAGGCAAGTGTGCCACTACCGGCAGGTGCCATTGCTCAAAGAGAAGGTAAGTTAGTGTTCTCAGGGCCATTCTTATGCTTGTTGTTATGTCTTGTTGGGTGCAATATTAACTCCCTTGAATCGTGCTTGCTCTGTTTGACAGGAAACTGCGGATTAAGAGATCAATTAAAGTGCCAGCCATTAGCAACAAAATCGCTGATATACCTCCTGATGAGTACTCGTGGCGCAAGTACGGGCAAAAGCCAATTAAGGGTTCCCCCCACCCGAGGTATAATATGAACTGAACAAGAAATATTCAACTAACATGAAAATGTGTATCAAATCCTTTTCAGTCATAATGATTGATGCATTATTCCCCTTGTTGCACCATGAGAGGTGGCATATCTGCATCAGGCTCTCAGGGTGCCCCTTTATCTGTAGAATAATTGTTGGTTGATCCTCCTCTCCACTTTACCTTTTCCTTCCTCCCAAGTGCTTCTGCAACTAAGGCATGTCGATAACATAGTAGCTAGCGCAATTAAATATTTAGTTAGTGGATAATCTCAGGGTTCAACTCTTTTTGTGCCCATTTACTGAGAAAGCAATGATCTATCATGGGGGACCTAAAGTAGGTAAATTATTATTGCTACATGAATTTGAATGCCATGTTAGGCTATCTACATCCTAATCTTGATTGCGCTCATTCCCCTACCCCATATCAACCTTTAATGTCTGCCCGAGATGATAGGAAAATGTAGCTATACCATGAAGGCAAGCACATGGGGCTGATTGTTCCCCCCAATTTCACATATTCTCATATTCTCTTTGACTTCAATCCAATGCAGGGGTTACTACAAATGCAGCAGCGTCAGGGGCTGCCCGGCAAGGAAGCATGTTGAGCGATGCGTAGATGACCCAGCGATGCTAATCGTGACATACGAAGGCGAGCACAACCATAACCAGTTGCCAGCACAGGCTGCCCAGACCTAGAGGATCAGTAAACTGTCGCTCCATTCAGGAAGCGCCTGGGCCATGCCTTTGCTGAAGGATGACCTAGCTGGTCATGTTAGGATCCGAGGCCTTTGAATTTCGAATGCAGCAGCGATGAACATGGATCCATTTGAGAATTTGATGAGCTGCTTGGCCCCTCTTCTTGAGCTACACGCTGTTACAGATGCTATTGTGGGGACTGCTGCCAAGTTGTTCATCTTTCTTGTGAGCTGTGGCATGTAGTATGATTGAAAGATGGTGCAGGAAGGAAAATGCGGCGTCTGATAGCGACCGGTGAGCTTTGTCGCTGAGAGTCTGAAGGGTTGAAAGCAAAGATTGACAAAAGGAAGTGAACAACCGCGCATTGTTGTAAAGGGTGGATTAGGATGGCAGGGTTGGCTTTTAGCGTGCACAAGTTCGCTTGCCATGACTTGCCTGTGTATGCTGCTTTTTTGCTTTTCTGAAACCTCTTTTTGTTGACAAAAAAAAAAAGGAGAGAGGGAGGAGGTCCGTACTGACCGCTGCAAGCTAGGACCATTTGGATTTTCCAGGTGTAAGCATTCCAGAAGGAAAGGTGCAAAGCTGTTGTTGGTGTGATTTGCCACCCCCAGTACTATTGCTCTTGTGTAAAGCATTACGTGTTAATGATTTCCCCATCCATCTGTGCCACTCTGCAATCTTGAGAGGTCATCTAGAAGATGAATGAATGCTCTAACTAAAACTTTGTACTTATCGTTTTTTTATTTTATTTTTAGGTTTGTCATCATGGTAATATTTTTGTCAAGAAAATTCAGGAGGGCCCAAGAGAACAAAAGTAGGCAGGAAATAGTTTATTAGCATTTCCAGTGTCATGTGTGTTCTTAGCTTTGAATGCTACTAACAAGAGGTTGACAATTGAACACGTTAGCTGACGCTTACAAAGGAGTGATCCGGACATAATAATCACGCACAAGCTAGCATTATTGGAGTGGAGCAGCTCACTGGACAAAAATGCGTCACCAACCGACGATTTATTGCTTGGTCAACCACACTTGAAGTTCTTGTCTTATCCATACAGATCGAGCACCCCCTAATCTAGGGAGATCTAACAATTTCGTACAGGGAAATTAAGGTGGGTGATCTTGGTGCAAGATCTGCTTCATGAACTGCAATTAAAGTGACAGACATCGTACACTACTGTCTGGAGGTCAAGGATGGGATTTAATTTAGCTTCAAGCAATGGCCCAGCATTGTACACTACTGTCTGACGTCCAAGCAAGGACATGACATAATGGGAAGCTACTTTATTTTTCCTTATTATTATATTATATTATAATTTTTTCAAAAAAGTAAACTTTTCTTTTTTTCGAGTAAAAAACTTTTATATCTTACAAAATGCAGCTGCTTCTACTTCTTTTTTTTTAAAAAAAAATGCCTTGATTTCTTTGTCAAGGCTCTCATTATTGAGCGACAGAACAGGCTAACTTGCCATCTGTCGGCTGTCAATAATGATTAAGACACTAATAAGCTAAAACGGAAACAAAATCGATTGGAACATCCTAGCAGCATGCACAGGTTGGAGCGTTGGATACATCGACAGCTGCTTATGTCTGACCAAACATTTGATATATTTAGCATAAAAAGTCTTCTTTTACACCTATGTGTGTCTGTACTTTCATCACATAATTTTTTTCAGGGAGCATAATGATTAACGGTTGGCCTATTTTGCTAGCTGTGACATTTGAACAGACAACTGATATAAACAATTAAGCAAGTACCAAGGACCAACTCTAGTTTGTATTGATCTACTCATGGACGACGGATTTGAGTGAGTTTTTGGCTCTCTTTGTCCCCAAATGGTAAGCGTATTCGATTAGGTAAAATTCAAGCAAAATCTATTTTGACTCTTAATTTCTCTTATAATATGTTGTTATTTTAAAGAAATCAGTATCATCTCGGAGGCTCTTTGAATACAAATCAAGTGGTGCAAATTTTAGAGTTTTTTTTTATTTTTAGCCTAAATTTGAAACATATTTCAAATTTGACCCGCTTATGAAAATATTTTGGCCATTTGGACCCGCCACCATGCATGGCGGGGCAAATGCACAGAACCCCGCCATGCATGGCGACGGGGTACCACTGCTGACATGGCATGGTTTAGGGGACACCTGTTGACGTGGCTAACACGTGGCAAAGAGTACCCCGCCACTATAGATGGCCATCGGGCCGTGCCGTGCCTGCCCCGGGCCGCGCCGTGCCGTCGTGCCGGCCGGGCCGTGCCATCACCGTGCCTCGTGCCGGGGGTATGGCCCCAGGCACGGCCCGGCCCGAAGGCACGGCGGGCCACCGGGCCAAGGTCGTGTCAGGCCAGTAGCAGGCCTATATTTTCTTTTTTTGTTTAGAATTAGCAAGCTACATTTCTTAACAGGCCAATTAGGATGGATGGATGGACCAACAGACCTACATTTTCTTTTTTTAATTAAAAAGCTATATTTTTTACTGGGACATTAAACATCGGGCCGTCGGGCCATGCCTGAGCCGTGCCACGGGCCACGGTGACGGCCCAGGCACGACCCGGTAGTTGTTGGGCCATGCCGTGCTCGGGCCGGGCCAAAATGCCGGGCCGTGGGCCGTGGGCCGGGCCAACGGGCCACGGGCTGCATGGCCATCTATACCGCCACGCATCATGGCGGGATGCAACCCCGCCGCGGGTGCTCCCAGCCTGACAAAACAGGCCACCCCCTACTTTCTCGGTGTTCCCTGGTGGCACTTTCGTTAATTTGTGGTAATTATTGTCTGTAAATTGCACTAATTATACAGTTTACCTGTAAATTACGAGACGAATCTTTTAAGCTTAGTTGATAATTTTTATTAAATAAAAACAAAATTGCTACAGTGTTAAAATTTTAAAAGTTTTTGATCTAAACAAGGCTAGGCCATAGTGTGCACGCTGCGCTCCATGGGCAACAATCAGTAGTCTAGGGTGTTCGGCCTTGTTTAGTTCCTAAAAAATTTTACAAAATTTTTCAGATTCTCCGTCACATAAAATCTTTAGACGTATATTTTTAACTTCAAATAAATTTATTCAAAAAATAGATTTAAATATCTATCTAATGATACTAATTTTATATTATAAATATTAATATTTTTAATAAATATTTAATCAAAAAAATTTTATAAGAAGCGAAAATGACAAATATTTAACAATAAAGAGATAGCACAGTACAACACACTTGCGCTGCTGTGCCCTGGAGCAGCACACTGTAGTCTAGTTGTACTGCTACCTTTTTATTCCTAAATATTTGTCGTTTTCGCTTCTTATAAAATTTTTTTGATTAAATATTTATAATATAAAATTAGTATAATTAGATAGATATTTAAATCTAATTTTTGAATAAATTTATTTGAAGTTAGAAATATACATCTAAAGATTTTATGTGACGGAGAATCTGAAAAATTTTACAAAATTTTTTGGAACTTAACAAGGCCCAACACCCTAGACTACTGATGTTGCCCATGCAAGCGTAGCCTCTCTCTCCACACATACACACTATGGTATGTTTAGATCCAAAAACTTTTTAGATTTTAATACTGTAGCAATTTCGTTTTTATTTAATAAAAATTTTCTAATTATAAAGTAACTAGGCTTAAAATATTCGTCTGGTGATTTACAGGTAAACTGTATAATTAGTGCAATTTACAGACAATAATTACCACAAATTAACGAAAGTGCCACCAGGGAACGCAAAGAAAGCAGGAGGTGGGCTGTTTTGTCAGACAGGGAGCACCCCGCCATGATGCGCGGCGGGGTTGCATCCCGCCATGATGCGTGGCGGTGTACTCCTTGCCAGGTACCCCGCCACGTGTTAGCCACGTCAGCAGGTGTCCTCTGAACCATGCCACGTCAGCAGTAGTATCCCGCCGCCATGCATGGCGGGGTTCTGTGCATTTACCCTGCCATACATGGTGGCGGGTCCAAATGGCCGTGTTTTGAAAATATTTTCATAAACAGATCAAATTTGAAATATGTTTCAAATTTGAGCTAAAAATAAAAAAAATACGTCTCCTAAAATGCAACGACTGCCACTGTCGACCACAATGCAACAGTAGCTGCTCGCCAACTCCAAGCGGTGTATAGTAGTTCCAGTTGCAACACAGCTGCAGCCATCACAGCTGATTGGAGCCAACGCGTGTCAGGGTCCGTCGACCCAGATGAAATTTGTATAGTAGTTCAGCCGTCCTATTCGTTTAGGTGATAAATCATGGTAGTACTGATGGCTGATTTTTTATGAAAAAAAAAATATTACTGGATGACTGACAGATTCGGCTGATAAATTCAATCTATGTCATGTAAATATATAATAAAGTACCTCGTTGTTCTTGATTATATCCAACCACGATAAAAAAAAAGTATAGGGTCCATGCGTTTATTTTACTTGTGTATAATTTTTTTCTTAGAAATATGAGAATCTTTTATTCTTTTATATAATTATAGGACTGAGGCCTTGTTTAGTTGTGAAAAGTTTTTGGATTTTGACACTGTAGCACTTTTGTTTGTAGTTGACAATTATTGTCCAACTATAGACTAATTACGCTCAAAAGATTCGTCTCTTAAATTACAGACAAACTGTGCAATTAGTTTTTGTTTTTATCTATATTTAGTGCTCCATGCTTGTGTCATAAGATTTGATATGACAAGAAATATTAAAAAGTTTTTGAATTTTGGGACGAAGGAAACAAGGCGTGAGTGGTGAAGCAGCTAGCGAAGACAAACTGTTATCACAAAAACAATTGTTGTCCTTAGCAGCCCTTTGGCCTTGTTCAGTTGGCAAAATTTTAGAATTTCAGGCATTGTAGTATTTTCGTTTATATTTGACAAATATTATCTAATTATGGACTAACTAGGTTTAAAAGATTCGTCTCATAAATTACAGATAAACTGTGTAATTAGTTTTATTTTTATCTATATTTAATATTTCATGCATGTGCCATAAGATTTAATGTGACAGAGAATCTATTTTTTTAAAAAAACTTTTTGGAAACTAAACAAAACTAAAGTTTTCCAATAACGTGCCGCCAAAGTATGAGCTTGGGGCCCACAGTCCACTGAAAAGGTAAGTCAATTGGGGTCGGTAGCAGTTTCGCACAAGTCAAGCGTTGCGTGCAAACTTGTAGAAAAAATCCAGATGAAAAATGACTCAAATCCGTCCACGCGTTGATAGCTGCCCTGCACTTCGACGCGTTGATAGCGCTTTGATGTACTGTAGCACCTGATAATAATCTCCAAACAGAGCACGTGAATTCCATGACAGATTTATAGGCACATCAGAGATAAAAAATGTTTCATCCATTTGGAGTTCGATTTTTAAGAAGAGTTAGTGAAAAATAAATAAACACTCTAGAGCTCGAATTTCTCCGGACTAGATGATGAAATGGTTGGCAACAGGGTATTGAATCTTAACTTCTAGAGCTTTTCCAAGTGTTTCTTAAAAAAATTACTCTACTGATTATTCCAAGTGGTCAAAATAAGGCCTTGTTTAGTTTCTATTTTTTTTTCAGGTATTGTAGTATTTTTGTTTTTATTTGACAACTATTGTACTAACTTGGTTCAAAAGATTTATCTCATAATTTATAAATAAACTGTGCAATTAGTTTTTATTTTCATTTATATTTAATGTTTTATGCATGTGCCGCAAGATTTGATATGACGAGGATTCTTAAAAAGTTTTTAATTTTTGACAAGACCTAAGTAGGGAACATGTTTTTGTGCTTCTCTAACAAAAAGTCACCATTAAAATGGCTGCCTACAGGCCGCAGCTGACTGGGTGTGGCCACAGCCCAGCCAACTGTGGAGGCCCGTCATTTCGGGGGTGTTGTTCCCCTCGTGTTCCAAAAACTTTTGGGTTTTAATTTATTATTTTATAAAATAAAATTAAACACTATGCAAATTTTTTAATAAAAAGATAGTTATTCTTCATTTTGATTTTTGACTTCATTTTGGCAATAAATTCTGCATTTTAAATAAAACTAAATATGACTAAATTTTTTGGTATTTTATATTCAATCATTCCAAAATAGTTTGACATTTTTTTGAACTAAATCCTCATTACACGTTCTCGAATAGCATTGATCTCATCACACGTTCTCGCATATTGATGCGCTCATAAAAGGGCAGACTGACAAGTGGCAGGCAACATGCCAACATGCCAACACCACTAGCAAAGCTAGCAAATTTTTTCAATCCTCGTACAGGTAGGGAAAAGTTAACATTGGAGTTCTTAATATTTTTTTTTGTTTTTCTCTTGAATATTAAAAATACAGGGTTAAAGATAAACTCAGCAACCATAGAGCAGAGAGAGTATCAAGAGAAGAATCGGCACTGGCATGTGGCATAAGAAAGCAGCTTACAACACCAAAAGTAAGTTCAGAAGTCCTAACGAGGTTGAGTTCTCAAAAGATGAACAGACAAGCGAACCCATAACATAACCCTCCTTCCCTAAGTCTGAATCCAGCTCCTGCTCCGGATTAGTATCCATAGCTCGGTGGGTACGCGCCATAGCTTCCGCCGTTGTGAGGAGCTGGAGCTGGGGCGCCAGGAGGAGATCCATATGATGCTCCACCGTAAGGTGGATACGAGCTGTAACCTGTGTCCACTGGTTGAGCGGGTGGAGCTGGAGCCGGTGGTCCCTGGGGGGAAGCTTCAGCCATGAAGTTCTGGAAGAGGATATTATCACTGTTCATTAGTTATATAATGGAAAACATA
Organism: Sorghum bicolor; assembly: GCF_000003195.3. NCBI lineage: Eukaryota > Viridiplantae > Streptophyta > Magnoliopsida > Poales > Poaceae > Sorghum > Sorghum bicolor. The sequence goes on along the minus strand of NC_012877.2, from coordinate 58,578,213 downwards.
AGAGTGCGATGGACAGAGAACATGCCAACCAAATGAAAAGGTCATCTATGCTAAGTACTCCCAGTATAGGGGCACAGCATGGTAACTAGCAGCCAGTGACGTGATGGCAGATTAAGCCAGTGACATGTGAAGATTATTGACCTTGGAAAATGACAAGATGCATCTATGCTGGTTAAGTAACAAGATATGATGCCAGGTCTTTTCACAATCAACTATATGTAACATATGGTACATATAGTCCAATTCATGCGATAGTTGTGTATTACCACAAGCATTGTACCAATCCAGGAAGCATCCAGCTAGAGGCAGAGTATACTTTGGTTGGAGAGGTGGCATTGATTTAGTGAAGTGCAACGATATGAGAAAGTCGGAAATGGATTATAGCAATATCATATGTGTTAACCAAATTGCTGATGCAGTTTAATAAGAAGGAAAAGTACCTTGATTAGCTGTTGAGCAGTCTGTACTTGTGAAGCACTTCCTGTTATCTCCACTGTCATCTCCCCAGGAGCACCTTCTTGAATACTTATAGTTGCTCCACTATGCCTGCGGATGTAGCTGATACTGGCACCGGCTGATCCTATCACAGCATCAGCATAGGAAAGAGGAACTTGCATGCTGTGTGTCACCTGTCATATAAAATCACAAAAAAAATAAGTTAAGTACAAATGAACATGAGATAGGCATGCAAATAATTCATCATATTAATAACAGTCAAATGTGTAGAAACTAACCTGAGAAGACCCATGTGCTTGGTTTTGATTCCCTGGGGGAACACTCGGAGGTGCATCGCGTCCATATGAAGAAATTCCATAGTGTGGTTGCTTTTCTACAGGGGGCACATCAGGCGGAGGATAATAGCTCTCTTGTGGCCGTGGAGGTGGAGGCATGTACTGTGGGTTCCCACCATAACCTGGGCCACCAGGAGGAGGAAGGTTTGGTGGTGGATGACCCCAGGGTGAGGGTGGAGGGGGACCCCATGCCTGTGGAGGAGGCATAGGTTGCTCTCTGTGCACACTGTGCACTTTCATCTGTCAAGGAAATTTATGTTTTATATGATTACCAAATACTTCATGTAAGTAACCAATATATTGCATAGTAGAATACAACTTGCCTGTGTTTCAAACAAAGGGAGGACACTACGGTCAACAAGAAATTTTCTTAAATGACTTGCAATCAGCTCCACGGCTTTGTGAGCATCAAGAGGTTCACCCTGTATCTCTACAACTCTGTCATCATTCAATGCAACAGGTGGAACATTCTCTGTGATTTGGAAAAATAGTACATTAGTGAAATGGCTGATGTACCATGCAAATATATACAATATGCAATGTGGGGCTTCCAGTGAAATTACTTGCAGAAATAAGGGTAGAAAGTACAAATGATCAAACATGATCCAGAAATAATACTAAAAATATAAAGAAAAGATTAGATAACCTATAAAGCAAAGGGGAGCGGCAAATGCCATTTGGATGTGGTTAATTAAATCATACTCCACATAACATCTATCATTTCAGAAGAGTGGAATTCTAAGGATGACTTCTGTCAGAGACATGCATGCAGAAATGTAACAGAACTAAATTGGTCAATCTTGTCAAGTCCGCTTATCAAAGATCACCAAAACAAAAATATCTCGTAACTAAGTGCACAAATCAATATGTGCGAAAAAAAGCAGACAATGCTCCTAGACCAAATAACCTACACACATTTGCCATCTACGGATTGATCCTTGGTTATCAAAAGGAATTGCAAATACAGAAATCCGCATTATCAGCAGGACTGCCAGGACATGAGATCATAAAGCCTTGCCGTAACAAAGTCAATGCAGGGAAAAATGTAAACCTTACCAACAATCCGGAGAACACACTTTGAAGCATCCTGTATTGATTTAATAGTTGCTCCTTGCTTCCCAATCAGGCTGCCAGCTTGGGAAGCTGGGACCAGTAGCCTTGTGGGCCCAGCGGTGACAGTAGCTCGTTGAGGCTGATCAGTTTCACCATCTAAACCATCTGTTATCCTTTTATGAACTCTAAGCAGCCCATCAACAGCTGGAGGTAGCACTGTGTCTAGTTCATCCTTTGCTGAAATCATTACCTTCAAACAGCAAAGCAGTATCAAAAGATATCAGCAAGTAGGAACAAAAGTATGTTAGGCAGACAAAGATTAGTTTATAGCAACATGCACAAAGACTTATGAAAGGAAATAATGGTACAAGCACAGTATTTCCATCCTGCGGTAGGTGGGATTCAACTACAATTTCTCAGACAAACATACATATTTGCATGCAGTTACTCACCAAGATAACTGATGCAATGCCCCCTGATTAAAGCAACAGACATGTCCTTAACTGCATCAATAGTTTTCCTTAACTATTGTACATGTATCAAGAATGTTACTTCTATGGGATGTATAATGGAATTTCGGATACAGCCATACAGGCGATCTACTCTCAAATTGAATGTTCATTTTATCATATATGCGATTATTAATCTCCAAAAGCAAAAACAATAGATCTATTTAGTCAGTACAGCGTATTGTTTGATGACATTAACAATTGATAATGTTGTGTTACAATATTGGTTCAGCAAAACCAACTCCCCCATAAGGAAGCATCAAGTTGAGAAATATATTCATATTCTTTGTTTGCAGTTCTCATTTCTTTATAGAAGCATTAGAGCATTAATTAGGAAATGATTAGGACTTAAAATCAAGGTTCTGTGCAATATTTTAGTCTTCCATTATTAATTAACTGATGCCTTTTTGGTCAGAGCAAACAGGTCATGGAATTACCCGACAATATATGCAGCTTCTTCACAGGGATCTTCATCCAATATTCAAAAGACTTAAATCACATGTGCAGCAGAGGAGCACAAGACTGTACTTTGGTAACCATGAGTGTACGTCTATTTTGGAATTTGGATACACAAACGACTCAACTTGAGGCCTTAGACAGCAGTAAGAACCTGCAAAGATTACTTTGTTATTTTTGAAAAAACTATTATGTTCTGTGCTTGAAGCCATTTTGCTGATAATCTGTTCCTTGTTAGTTTGAGTGCCTTTATTTGTGGACTAACTTTTAGGGTTAGCAGCAAGAATATGTGTTAACAGGCCTCATAATACACAGTTAACCAAAGAACCATGTCATAGTATTTTATTTTAGTCCGCATTCACATAAATAACTACTGAGTTGGTCAAAATCAGTGTACCATTTGATAACTGACCCAATCTTATTTTAGAATGAAGGTCATGCATGTATGCAATCATAACTGTTTGATCCATGTAGACATCGAACATTATTGATAATTCACTAGTGTACACAATATATATCTTCGAACATTATTGATAATTCACTAGCGTACACAATATATATATCTTTAGAATGATGTATAATTTGTCAAAGTTACTATTTGATCCATGTAGACATCGAACATTATTGACAACTCACTAGCGTACACAATATATATCTTTAAAATGATGTATAATTTGGCAAAGCTACTATTTCTGTCTGATTGTCATTGATAGTCATACTTCTTACAGAAGAGAGATTCTATTTCCTTTCATTTGGTTGCATCCAATAGTTTTGTGATCATTGTAAAAGATCCAAAATCATGCATAATTATTTCCACTGCAAACTTTAAAACGGATTTCACTTATTATCTTTAAATCTATGTTCAGTTTTTTTATAAACTATTTTTTTCCAAGCACATAGACATAGCCATTCTCTATAGGCAGCTACTCATTGTTACTAGTATACAACTTTCTGTGTAGTAACTTGGATGATCAAATCTCATCTTAATATAAAATTGCACTGGAGTTAATATGACGAGTCCAATTATCAGGAGCACTATATGCACCTGATCGCTAAGCTAAACAGCTTGAACATCTAAGAAAATGTTTAGAAGAGCATTTCAGAAAGGAGGCAATAATCTGCAGCTGCAGATGTATGTCAAATTACATTGTACAGTACAAAATTTCAATTACTAGTTCCTGTTCATTTCTACAACTTGCAGCAAGTTTTCCATATTCAACAAGGCTTTCACGACTAAATAACAGTTTACATTGTTAAAGTCAACTCAAGAACTTCCAGATAATACCCACCACACTAACGACTAAACTATTGCAGATCGATAAATAACCATGTTCACAAAGCATCAATTGATAGAATGCATATCATCAGTGGTCAGGGAAATATAACAGCAATTTATATGCTTGGAAACGTTTCCTAGCTGATTCAATCTTCAACATGTCTAAAAGATATGCTACAAACTATACACATGTCTAATCTAGGTATTTTAAAGTAACATTAATACATTATAGCATACTTATCGGTGTAGGCAACAAGCCATCTTCGCACATGAACACTAACATGCCTAGAGAGGGCTATTACTGGTCACACTGAACAAGAAATCATTTGTAATAGCAATGCAACCAGTTAAAGAAGAGAGTGAAAGACTCACCACTCTTTCTGGCACAGCTGGTGGTCCCTCAAGAACCTTGATGCGAGCTCTTGATTCCTCACACATTTTCTTGATGAAATCCCCTTTGCGCCCAATGACGGCACCAACCTTTGTGGTAGGAACCAGTATACGGAAAACACTCTCTCCAGGCCATCCAGGCCACTTCTTGTCATCAGGAACTGTAGCATCCTGCTGCTTCACCCCAGCTTCCACACCGTGGTCTGTGGGGGTAGCTTGGTCCTCTTTGTTCTGACCTCCCACATCTTCATTGTTCATGTTCGCATGCTCTTGGTTACCCAACTCATCTTGCATTAGGTCCTTGGATTCCTCGTCATAGAGCTTTTCTGGTTCTTCCTTGACTTGCACATCAGCATAAGTATTGGCTTCTTCCTCATTGCCAAGGATACTAGGACCTCCGGTGAGGTTGTTCTCCACAGGGTCATCAACAGGTCCATCCATATTTTCTGGAAACAAACAAGCAACCTAGCTCAAGTTAATTACAAAGATGCATAGTACATATGAGCTCTACAGAAGTCGAAAGAGGGGGAGAAAAAGGCTAAGGCAGCACAGGCACCACACAAAACCAGCTGAACTAACAACCACACAATTTTAGTACCCAAATTGATAGAGCTCGTCGCCCGCACACCACAAAACACATTCACCCCGCAGATCCACCTATCCCAATCACGGAACAGCGCAAACCCGAACGCCTCGACAACTAGCACAGACAGTAAACCCTAAATCAGCAGCAGAGCAGTGAGCTCAGACCACGAGCGCCCAAACGGGCGCTCACAAATCGATCCAAACGGCCAGACGCATACTCGTCCATCAAGCAGGCCGCACTAAGCGCACGAGCACAAGGATACTGCGCGCGAACTCAAACCCTAGTCGCTCGCCTCTGAGCTCTTCACCGCACCCTAGGGCTGCCACGGGAGCACGCGACCGCGTACGGATGAAAAGCGAAGGGGTTAGGAGGAAGAGTGAGCGCGAACCTCGTGAGTAGGGGGAGACCTTGCCGGAGAAGACGCCCGGCCGCCGCCACCACCGCCGCCCGGAGGAGGAGGGGAGGGTTTTGAGACGGGAGAGCACGGGACTTGTCCGGAAACGCGAGTGTGTGCTCGTGCGGCTCGGTTTTGATTTTAAGCTGGCCGCGGGGCCTTGCGTTTACGTGTCCTGCCGTGCGTGCGGCCCATGGGCCGAAAATACTTGGGCTCTTCTTAGGCCTGGTTCTACTGTAGCATTTTCGTTTGTTTGTGGTAAATATTATCCAATCATAGATTAACTAGAATTAAAAAATTCGTCTCACGATTTACAGGCAAACTGTGTAATTAGTTTTTGTTTTCGTCTATATTTAATGTTTTATGCATGTGTCGCAAGATTCGATGTGACAGAAAATCTTGAAAAATTTTGGGAACTAAACAAGGCCTTAGGGCACTCACAATGCAAACTCTATGATAGAGTCTAAAGTTATTTATTACCTCGAACAATGTGGACTTGGAGTCTAAATAAGACTTGGAGTCTTATTTTTTCTACCTCTTTTTTTAATAAATATGCTGCCACATCAGCAAAATACCATAAATAATATGTAATTAATTGTTTTAAACTCTATGATAGAGTTTTGCATTGGGAGTGCCCTTAGCGTTTCTCTCCACAGGCCGTTATTGGGCCACACACTGATACGCGGGTCCCACGGAACCGGATCCTGGAGGGGCCGAAGGATCCTCTGCTCCATCGGATTCCCAGATTAATATCATCACGCACAGGGTTGCAGTTGCACACGCAGGCGATCATCCGCAGAGAATCCGGACTAGCCCGCGCCGCAGCTCCACTCGTGAATCTGTTTTTCTTTTTGGAAAATAAAATAGGATATTGCTCGTGATCGTGAGGAAGCAGCCACCGCCGCCGTGTCGTCTTCCTCGTCAGCACGCAGCAGTCAGGTGACACCACCAAACACTCCAACAGCATCAGTGGTAGTGCCGTCGCGTCGTCTCCCACTCCCACCTCCCCGCCCGCCGTTCAAATCTCCCTAGCCCCACGGAGTAGCCCCCTCCCCTAGTCCCCTGTCTGTCCCATCGAACCCAGCAACAGAGCAGCCAGCCGAAGAACGAAGCATGCCGTCGAAGCCGAACGCCGCGTGGCGCCTCGTCCTCCTCGCGTTCCTCCTCGGCACCATCAGCGCCGCCGCGGGCCACGATGACGCGGCGGCGCGGCGGACGATGGAGCAGTTCGCCGGCTTCGCCGCCGCCTCAGGCGACGGCGACGGCGGCCCTTCCAGCGACTTCCACGTCGACTCCGAGGGCCTCCAGCGGCAGGTGCGTTCGTGATGTGCAGGCTATGGCTGTGAAGTGAGGTGTTGTTGGTTTCCAACGGCGTGTGCTTTTTTTTCTTTCTCAGATTGATGAGCTGGCCTCGTTCTCCGACTCGCCCGCGCCGTCCGTCACCCGCGTTCTGTACACCGACAAGGATGTGCAGGCTCGAAGGTAACCCAGTTGAGATTATCCGTTGTGGTGAGAGCAAGGGAGTGAACGAAAGAACGATTCGGCATTAGTCTCTGAAGGCCGTTGAATGTGTCACGCTTGAGAGACCTTTGATGTGCACAGCAATGATCGACCGACTTCAGTTTGCATTATTCTGGGTTCAGATAGTAGTTGATTTATTTGACAAAGTGGACATCCTTATTTCTGTTGTGATATTTATAGCCACAGTTGAGCTGCAATTATAACACACATCCATGCCCCCCTTTGCTGATTGTTGGATTGTGCTTCTGATGATGTCTAGGTATATAAAAGGGATAATGAATCAACTTGGCCTTGCCGTTCGGGAAGATGCTGTTGGTAACATATTTGGCCGCTGGTGAGTTGGCCTTTGATAGCCCTCGGATTCTCTGCTCTTGGTTCATTTCTTGGATTTAGGAAGCATACAAGGATTCTGCTCTAATAATATATATCTCGCTGAAATGTCTCTTGATTTTGTTAAATTTACTATGTAGTGGAATTCTCATGCCCATTGAACATGGCAACCTTCTGCAGGGAGGGTTCTGAGCCTGAACTAGGGGCAGTTGCAACTGGATCTCATGTTGATGCCATTCCATTCTCAGGAAAATTTGACGGTGTTGTTGGAGTTCTGGGTGCTCTTGAGGCGATTAGTTTGCTGAAAAGGTAACAGTTCTGTCTGCCTATAAGTGTTTTCACCATTCCTGGAGCACCAAGGATGATCCTTTGTATTGCATTCTTTTAATGTTGTAGTGTTGTCCATATGTAACGTGGTTGTTTTTCCCCTCTTTTTCTGGCCTGAGTGTTTGTTTACCATTATACATCTTATATATAATCATGTTTCTAGGGCTGATGTAATTGAAATCAGATGAACTGTGCTTAATCAGCTATTATAGGGTTGTTAATTTGATGAAATTATAGAACTGCTTATTGACTAGTTCTTTCTTGTAACCGTCTGGTAGACAACTGAAGACCCACTTCTGCCAGTTGTGGGATGCAACCAAATATCGGGAAGCATACAATTAAATGATTAATACTTAATGAAAATGGCAAAAGAAAAGTTGTGTGCTTCATCTCATTCTCATGTACATTAGACATGTGCTTTAGACTTGAAATATTTAGTTCAAAGCATAATCAGAAACCGGTGAACTACCTTTCTATTCAACATTGGCATCATTACATCACTCTGAATTTTAACAAAAGAGTTGAGGAATGTCAGGCTATGTAAATATTAGACAATGTACTGATTTACTTTGGATCCTTGTAGAGACTCAGTACATTGTTGCCTGATCAATAGAACCAGCAAAGCTTTTGCTGTTTGATAAAAAAAGAGGTTGACCAAGCTGTATTATTCACTTCCTATGTTGTCAGTTGTCACACATTTTGAGGTCATGATATGGGCTATATGAATATTGGACTTAACTTTGGTTTTCATCTTGAGACAAACCTTACCTGTTTGGCCTGCATGTGTCATACAGGTCTGCTTTCCTTCCAAAAAGGTCTTTGGAGGTTATCATGTTTACATCAGAGGAGCCTACACGATTCGGAATTAGCTGCTTGGGAAGGTTGACCATTAAGCAATAAGATTAGTTCCGCTTGAGCTAATGGCTGCATTGCTCTAATTTGTTGCTTCTCATCTTTTTCATCCTTTGAAAACATGCAGCCGCTTAATGGCAGGGATTGAAGAACTAGCTCAATCCCTCAGAAATGTTGTTGACAATCAGAATGTGTCATTTTCGGATGCTGCAGGATCTGCTGGCTATAAATTGCATCTAGAGGACTTGCATAGCGTATTTTTAAAGAAAGACAGCTACTCTGCTTTTATAGAACTGCACATTGAGCAGGGTCCCATCTTAGAAAAGGAAGGTAGGTTCCCAGTAAATTAACATGCTTGCGGTTTCAAATTGATGGTATACAAGTCTTCTCTTACAATAGGTATCCCTATTGGCATTGTTACTGCTATTGCTGCTCCTGCAAGTCTTAAGGTGGACTTTGAAGGGAATGGGGGTCATGCTGGAGCAGTGCTTATGCCTGCAAGGTTAGCATGTTCATTCATTTTATTGTGATTTACATTCTTGTGAAGGATCTTCTTGTAAAAGGAGTATTCTACAGAAATGATGCTGGTCTGGCAGCAGCTGAATTAGCATTAGCAGTCGAGAAACATGTCCTGGAATCAGGATCAATTGATACCGTTGGCACCGTTGGTATGTTTTATAAACCATATTTTGCTTTTTACATCGAATCCATCATGTTTGTGACATCATAATATCATGTAATACATTTGGACCATCTCAGCACATTGTTTTCCACATGAAGTGTGTGGTTTTCCTGCTGCACTTTAATCTGTGGCCATCTTGTTGGATTATATCTTCTCTCCATGCCAAAGAAAACATATCATATTTAGCCAAGTCAATAGACATGCAACTTTGGTATTCTGCTCTTTAGCTAGTGAAGAGTCTGTTAAGCATGATTTTATAATTTCTAACGTTTTATTTTATACCATTGTAGGCTAGATACTCAATTAGACAACTTGACTCCTATTTCAAATTGTAAATATATATTTGTGGAGATAATTATTAACAGCATACGAAGACAGATTCTTTCAAAAAAGCAAAGTTGAACATTTGAAAGCAGACTGTCAAGATATGGTCACCTCAGGATTAATTTGACTAAACTATTCTTCTTCAGGTATTCTGCAGTTACATCCAGGAGCAATCAATAGCATCCCAAGCAAATCACACCTAGAAATTGGTATGAGCCTACATCCTTTTAAACAAAATATGATTGTTCTCAGGAAAATATGATGATTTTCCAACTAATAAAGTCATGGTATCCTTGATGCAGATGTAAGAGATATTGATGAGAAGAGAAGGAATGATGTCATTGAGAAGATTCGCCGGTCTGCAACACAGATTTCAAAGAACCGTGGAGTAGAGCTTTCAGAATTTAAGATCATCAACCAGGACCCACCTGCTCTATCTGACAAATCAGTTGTTGATGCAATGGAATTTGCTGCAAAACAGTTGAACCTGGAGTACAAAAAGATGATTAGCAGAGCTTACCACGATTCACTCTTCATGGCCAGGTGAATTACTGGTCCCAGCTCTGATGTTTCCGATTGCTGAATTGTTCTTGTTTTTATTTCAAACTGGAACATTATCATTAAATATTCCTTTCAAAAATAACTGTCAGTTTCTGCGTTGAAATCTCTGTATGTACTACAGTACTAGATGTTTTAGGTCTCCATGTTAACATAACAAAATGGGAAAATAAATACTGATTCTTTCATCATGAAAGAAAGATAAATTTTTAGAAGATGAACTACCTCGGAATGTGTCAGTGCTCTATTTTCTGATTTTATTGACCCCTCAACTGTCCAACCAAGACAGGGCCACCATCATTTCAAACAGAATTCCAGTCACAAACTGTTGAAAGCTGTGGCTTCACAGGAAATAGAATTAGAGTAGCTCTTTTATACATAACAAGTTAAGTGACGGTATGGAACTGAACAATCACAAAAGATTCAGAATACTAGATTACGATTCCAACACTCATGCAGAAAGTAAACACTTGGCATACTTCTCTGAACTATCTATCGCACTATTCTGGTTATTCCTTCTGGAATTTGTCTTGTAATTTCAACTTTATATCTCACTGGAAAAAGTTTATATCAGTTCAGGATAGCTTGAACCCATGTTTCTTGCAATTGTTTCCTTTTTCTGTTTGAGAACAATCATACAACTGTCCTAGGGACTACCTTATTCAAGTAACAGATCATGAATTCCTTCTCATCCCATCCCTGTCACAACGGAATGGATTACAGAAAAAATTCGTCCAAAAAGTATAGAAATTTGACAAAAACATGACGATGAGCTGAGTAGAGGCTAGTGAGCCATATTGCAATGCTAGAACGTTCTCTTGTTGGTGATGGCAATGTGAATAACCTACAAACACACCTCAGCTTGATTGTGGCATCCACTGCACTGTCTTGTGCCTTGGAAGTGTAGAAGCCATAAAGTGTTGGCAACAGGCAGGGGTACAAATATTGGGCCTCACCAGGAAGTTGGTGTAGGGGTTGCCAAGGCAACAGGGAAGTGGCTGTTGCGGGCGCACCATCAGGAGGTGGTACAGTCGCAAACATGGCAATTGGATGCAACAAATTGCACCTGTGGCTCCATTCCTCATTGCAGAATACAGAGGAGAGCGCAGGGGATGGCCAACTGTGTGGCGAGGTGCGGTGGAGGTGGACTCCCGCGTTGGGAGGTGGAAGATAGGTGGGAGGGAGCAACGAGGAAGCAGAGTTCAGTTTTGAAAAATATTTGATCACGATTGTTGATCTTGCAATCCAAACCAGGGGGAATTTTGAAAATATTGGTTCAAATAACTATGATATCTTAGTTTGGCAGTTCAGTTTTCTCATGATCTAAGTATTCTTGTTCACTTCTATGCAAAACACACACACACACACACACACTTGTGATGAACACTGTACTCACAGGCAAACAATTGAGATTCCCCAATGTAGGCCAGCTTAATGTTAAGAGATTCAGCTTGTTAGTGTTGAGATGTTATGTAGGAGTTGCCAACTTTTTTTTGGCAATCTAGGTTACATATCTTTCTGATTTGCATCATTGTACTAGCAATTAATCAACTGTCATGTCTAATTATGTCTTTGATCTGCAGAGTATCACCAATGGGTATGATCTTCATTCCCTGTTACAAAGGTTTGTGCTCCATCTTATTTTCAATCTCTCAAAATAATAGCATACATGCCTATCACAATTGAAGGTGTTAAATAAAAAATATATCCTAGAAATATTGTGTTCCTTTAGGTGATGTAGGAGCAATAACGTTTCAATTATAGTGATGTAGGAGTAAAAACATTTCAATTTTACCTCAGCAACTACTTGCAAATGAATGGCTACTGAAACCTTCTGTCCCTTTCAGGTTACAGCCACAAGCCGGAGGAGTATGCATCACCGGAGGACATGGCGAATGGGGTGAAGGTTCTAGCCTTGACAATGGCTAAGCTGTCGCTGGAGTGACTTGTGAGCGTTTGGAGGAATCAAGTCATCCGGTGCCAAAACAAACGCCTAATGTTATTTCCAACAATAAGCTGCACAGCATTGGCATCATCTTCCCTGCACCAGGCCTGCATATAAAACCACCATTCATCAGGGTTTAGGAATAAAGCTGTCATCTGGATGATCTGGACCATCTGTTTCCGCGAGGCAACACGGTCTGGATGCCTTCATCGTAGTGTGCTTAATAGGTGAACAATTCACTGGAAATGTCCTCAGAGATGTAAGGAGCATTGTATATGAATCAGATTCATCCAATATGAGATGGCAGTTATCTTATGATTTTCGGTGATTTGCCAGGACTGGCAAGATAGTTTTTTTTAATTTAAAAAATTGTCAAGATAATTTGATAGATCAACAAGCACTACTTCATCATATTTTTTAGAGTTTAGGTGCTGTGGAATTCCTCAGAGCAAGAGAAGGGACTCACGTACCCACAGCGCCGTCCTGGGTGCCAGCAGCAGGGCGGTCGACTTCAGTCAGTGACTCTGCACAATTACTTTTCAAATTCTAATGGTAGTGGTTCATCGACTCCACATACTAATGAGTAATGAGAGTACAACTCAACCAAAGAAACCTAGAGCAGAGTTTCAATCACATATGATTGCGGACCTTGAAAATGCAAACCAATTGATGATTATGAAACTGAAATTAGAGACCAAGTAAAGAGAGCATATGCTTTGAGCGTGAATTTCAATTTCCTAGTATGTTATTGCCTAAAAAATTAGTGGTATGTTCTATTCTCTTCTAAATTCATAATTTGGAGGTCCATATATGTATGACTAATCAAATATATTTATTTGTATAGATTGCTACTTCGGATGATTGATATATGTCAACATCAAGCGCGCCTATAAGTTTCGTAATTTGGCCTTTCCGTATAAATGAACTGCATCCTTTATTTTTCATGATGTATTTTGTGAATTTCGTCGTTAACCAATATTTTTAATATAATAAAACTACTTTTGGTTATCATATTTGTCTATTGTGATGGATCATAGTAGAGTTAAGGCCTTGTTTAGATGCACCCAAAACTTTACAAGAATCTTACGGCACATGCATGGAGTATTAAATGTAGATAAAAATAAAAACTAATTACACAGTTTGTCTGTAAATTGCGAGACGAATCTTTTAAGCCTGGTTACTCCATGATTGGACAATGTTTGTCAAATAATAAAAACAAAAGTGCTACAGTGTTAAAATCCAAAAAAGTTTTTGCATCTAAACAAGCCCTGAGTCGTTGTATTATTTTTGTTCAGCCCTTCCTATTTTTTTTCTGGCTTCGTCCTACATCTAGTGGGGGCCCACCGGCGGCAGCTCCTTGCGACGTGAAGTGCCCTCCTGCCCAGCGTGGCGGCTTCGTGTGTGAGGTGAGTGGCTGGTGCAAACCCACACCTTCACAGGTTCGATTCGAATTCTGTCCCACCCCTCGTCTCCCTATCCGAACCTTTACCCCTTTGTCCTTGTTTAGGCTTTGTTTAGTTTTTTGCCGAAATGTTTTCGTGACATTGTAGCACTTTCGTTTGTTTGTAATAATTATTGTTCAATTATAGACTAACTAGGCTCAAAAGATTCGTCTCGTAAATTTCAACCAAACTGTGCAATTAGTTTTTATTTTCGTTTACATTTAATACTCCATGTATGCGTCTAAAGATTCGATGTGACGGAGAATTTTGAAAAGTTTTTGAATTTTGGGTGGAAGTAAACAAGGCCTACCAAAAACCCAAAATTTTTCAAGATTTCCCGTCACATCGAATCTTTGACGCATGCATGGAATATTAAATATAGACATAGCCTAGTTAGTCCATGGTTAGACATTAATTAAAAAAAACGAAAATACTATAGTGTCGCGAAACCTTTTTCATAAGGAACTAAACACGGCCTATTTGCTTTGGGGACTCGTGCCTTGTTTAGTTCCCACCAAAAACCAAAAACTTTTTAAGATATTTCACGTCACATCGAATCTTACGACACATACATGGAGTATTAAATATAGATGAAAATAAAAACTAATTGCACAGTTTATCTGTAAATCACGAGACGAATCTTTTAAGCCTAGTTACTCCATGATTAGACAATGTTTGTCAAATAAAAACGAAAATGCTACAATAGCGAAATAAAAAAATTTCGCAACTAAACAAAGCCTCGATGGGATCTATCTAATACGATCTATCCCGGTACTCTTCTTTTTCCTTGCAGCTTGTTTATTTTTTTTCTATTCGAGGACAATAATCTAGCTGTAGCCTCCCTCAACGCAGGTCAACATTGATGATGAGTTTCCGGCGGCCGGTGCATCTGGTGGTGGATGACATTAGCATCCGCAACACCTTCAATTTATTGTGACTGAGAATGCTGACTAGCACAAAAAGTACACTCTTTCCCACCTTATGTACCTAGGATCTGCCAAGTTCTGCAGTGCCACGTTCTGATGGAGGGATTCTTATGGTATATGCATGGAACATTAAATATAGATGAAAACAAAAACTAATTGCACAGTTTGCATGTAAATCGCGAGACGAATCTTTTAAGCCTAGTTACTCCATGATTAGACAATGTTTGTTAAATAAAAACGAAAGTGCTACAGTGTCAAAATTCAAAAAAAATGAATCTAAACAAGACGCCCCCCCCCCCCCCCCCCCCCTCGATCTTTAGTTGAGGTTTGTGTGGGCTAGGCTCTTATAATAAAATTGGACATCGGTCCTGATCAATCTTTAGTTGAGGTTTGTGTGATACATACAGTGATAGCAGCCTGCCTAGGCTCTTGTAATAAACTGGAGTAACTATTTACAAGCACACAACTTGTTATGTGTGCCTGTAATGATATCATAGATATAGTTTCAACTTGTAGCGCTGCTCTATGGTTTAACAAGCAGAATGTAAGTAAGTGGTGACTGAAGTTTTTTTTTTTAAAAAAAAGTTTTGGTTCAAATAAACAGATATACTTTTTTCCTCAAACAAAGTTTTGAGAGCTGTGTTCCATTTCACTAATAAAATAAAGAGTGCAATGGTGAGGTCAAACAGACCACTCCCGAACACATTCTGCATCTAGCAGTCTCAACTCTCAACAGCATTCCAGGCATCAGCAGGTGTGATCTTTACTTCCCAATGTCACTCCTATCTTATGAGTCAAACATTTAACAAAACACATGTTGTAGGCACTCCAATTCCTTGCTCCATGATCTGAGACTAGAACTTAGTTTAGTGTAGGCACTCCTTGCTGTATTTGAAAGGAGCATTTTGGTGGGAAACAATTCCTGCAAATTTTTTTCCCCAAACAGACCTTCACACCTGAGTGCTCGACATTTTTCAGCCCTCTGCATATGCAAGAGGTAAATGATGAGCTATTTCTTGTTACCTGCAGAATGTGGGCGGTGAGCAGAACCACTAGAATTAATTGAACTAAATTTGTGCTATATTAGCAGTAGGTAATTTTCGATTGGAATCTGAAATTTTACTTTCCAAACCAAATGTGGCACGGGCCCGGTGCGGCGGGCTCAAGCCGCGGCGTTTGAAATTTAAGTCCCTTTCCGGCATTCCTATTCCCATTCGCTTCCGCCAATTCCTTCTCGGCACAATGGCGTCGCCGCCCGCGCCGCTACCAGCCGCCGCCGACCGCGCGACCGTTCCGACGGCGTCGCCTTCGCTCAAGTCCGCGCTGCTCGTCGTCTTTGCCTTGCTGGTGCTTGCCGTCGCGGCGATCCTGCTGCTCCGCTGCCTCCTCCGCCGCTGGTCCGCATCGTCGTCGTTGTCGTCGCATGCGCATCCACGACGCGCGGGAGGGGCGACGGCGAGGCGGCCGGGCGTCCCGGCGGAGAGGGGTGATCAGGCCGACGCAGGTGCGGCGGGGAGGCGGCTTGTGGAGGCGGAGGCAGCGAGGATGATCGCCGTGGCGGAGGAGGAGGAGGCAGGGGAGGTGCATCCGGCGAGGGAGCAGGCGGAGCCGGAGGCAGCAGGCACGGACGACGACACGGAGCGGTTCATCGCGTCGCTGCCCTTGTTCACCATGGCGTCGGCGCTGGCGGCGCTGCCGAAGAACTCCCCGGACTGCGCCGTCTGCCTCTCGCCGTTCGACGCCAGCGCCGAGCTCCGGCTGCTCCCAGCGTGCCGCCACGCGTTCCACGCCGCCTGCATCGACGCGTGGCTCCGCACCAACCCGGTCTGCCCGATCTGCCGCAGCACCGTCTCGCCCCCGCTTCTCACGCCCTTCCCCGTCGACCAGGAGCCCCTCGGCACGCGGACGAGCTGCAGGAGCTTCCGTGTCGAGCTCGGCAGCGTCAGCAACCGACGCTCCTCCGCCGCGGGCGGCGACGAGCGGCGCACATACTCGCTCGGCGGCTCCTTCGACTACCGCGTCGAAGAGGAGGTCGAGGCCATCGTGTCCCGCATCGTGCGCCCCACGGCAGCAGCGGCGAGGCCGAGGCCAGCGCCGGCAACCGCAGCCCCCGGCGAAGCAGCTCTGGCGGAGGCGGTGGGCTCCCGCGGGTGGCTGGGCGAGTACCTCGACCACGTCAGCGGGCGGCTGAGCCTTGACCGCCGGCACGACGACTCGACGCGGTGGGATCCGGAGGCCGCGGCGGTGGTCAAGTCGGCGTCGTCTCTCTCTCGGCGGTGGAGCTGGCGCTGGAGCCAGGGCAACCGGCGCGACGAGCCCTGGGACACGCCGGAGGCGCCGCGCCGCGCTGAGGGCGACGAGGAGCCGGCGCTCGTGGCCCTGGGCCGCTGGATCTTCGGCTTATAGCTGCGATGATCAGCACGACTGTTGAAGCACATCAATCCGGGTTAGGTCATGAATCATGAATGAAAACCCAACGGCTAAGCATTTCTTTGCTTATTAATTGAGCTTAGCTAGTTAGATTGTCAACTGCTACAGTAGAATCTCTATTATGCTTTGTTGTTAAAATCATCACACGATTTCCGTATCATTGTATTAAAAAAAAGCGCCGAAAGAAGTCGACCACTAGCTTGTTATGTTAGAGAAGCTAAAATTAGCATCCACATCTCAAATAACTTCTAGGCAACTTTAGAGTCTTACAGTTAACACAACATTCTCAACTATACTGCCTCCGTCCATAAATATCTATTGTTTTCGCTTTCTCCAGTAACAACTAAATATATATTAAAAAATAATAATATTTATGATACATCATTAGTATTATTAGATAGATATTTGAATCTAGTTTTTATTAATAAATTTATTTAGAGATAGAAATATACACGTATTTTCTATAAATCGAGTCGAAGTTATCGACAAATAAATCGTGTGTGACAAATATTTAGGGATAAAGGGAGTAAATCCTAGAAATATATTGTGATGTGCCATATGTATGCCGAATGTGGTAACAGAGATCAAAGCATATCAACTCTGTAAGCTATATATTGTATTAAATTAGAGAGGTTGATCATATACTCCCTCCGCTCTAAAAACAAAATAATTTTAGACATTAAAGTATGATAAGTTTAACTAAATTTTTATTAAAAATCTAAATATATATTATACTAGATAAATATCATTAGATTCATGTGAAACAAATTTCTAGATATACTTATTTCGTATTATAAACATTACTATTTTTATATATTTGGTCAAACTTTAGGTACTTTAACTAAGAATACATTTAGACTTAAATTTTTTGCGAATAGATGTAGCACAATGATGGAGCATATCCTAAAGAGGAAAATATATTTAACATTGCAAAAAGAATACAGGTTAAACTAAGAGAAATTATGTGATTTTTATTAGTTATAAAAAAAGAAATAAGCATCCAAGTCGAATTGAGGACAATTTGAACCAGGTGGCAAAGACAGGAGTCATGACTCAAGACCAAAGAAAGCTAGCAAAAGAATTCTCTCCATCCTATAAAAATGCTCTCCATCCTAAAATAAATACACTTTTAGAAACGTGGGAGAAATATCAATACTACTATGAAATTTCAAATATACTGAAAAAATGCTCTCCATCCTATCAAAAAAATGCTCTCCATCTTAAAATAAATACACATTTAGAAACGTGGGAGAAATATCAATACAACTATGAAATTTCAAATATACCCATCAAAAGTATTAGCAATACATAATGATTATTACACAGTAGAGAGTAGTAAACCTTACTGGCATTAGGTGATCTATAAACTAAAGGTACTTTTATTATGAGATAATTTTTATTGTTAATAATGCTAGTATTAGAAGTAGAAGTGTAATTATTCTGGCACCGAGTGAATGGATGATATCATTTATCTGTTTTAGACCGTTAGATTACAATCGGATGGTTCACTGTGATCTGTTATTGAAGAAGAGGAGAAATCCAACCCCGTAATAAACAGATAACGGTCAGGTTCGCCGTTCCCGCAATAGCGCTCCCGCATTCCGTCGAGCAGTGTGATGCCGCCGCCTCCCATCGCCGCCGCTGCCACCGCGCTCCCGGCTGCCCACCTCGCCAGGGTGGTGGCCGCTTCCGGAAACGGAGGCGCGAATCCGCCGAGGACGGCCCCTCGTCGGGGGCGGCGCGGCAAGCCCGGGTTCTCGCGGCGTTCGGCAATCAAGAAGAGCTTCCACCAGGAACAGGTCGTGTTCTCCACCCCGGTCCCCGCCGACCCCACCGTCGCCGTCATCGGAGGCGGCGCTTCCGGCCTCTCCTGCGCGTCTGCCCTCGCCGCGCGCGGCGTCCGCTCCGTCGTCTTCGACACGGTTCGTATCGCTCCCCACTTTGCCTCCCCTCCCCTCCCCTCCACACCAGCCACTAGCGCGGGAGGGAGGCTCACCGCACAGGCTCGCTACTGGCTGATGCAGGGAATGCACGGCCTAGGCGGCAGGATGGCGACTAGGTTCGTCGACGGCGGCGAGCAGCTGGTGTTCGACCACGCGGCGCAGTTCTTCACCGCGAGCGACGAGAGGTTCCAGAGCATGGTCGACGAGTGGCTCGACAGAGGGCTGGTCCGTGAGTGGAGTGGCTTGGTCGGCGAGCTCGAAGCTGGCGGCCGTTTCAGGGCCATACCTTCGTTGACGCCGAGGTACATCGGTGTGAATGGGATGCGCCCACTTGCAGATGCAATGCTGCCTGAGGTATATCTGATTAGCTCCACCTTATTCAAGCTCCATGGAAGTGTAGTAGTATGAAGTTATCCGTATTAACTGCTATCCAGTTACTTGCACATCACCATGAATTCACCAAACATTCCACACCATAGCCTGCTCTAGAGACTTACCCTGATTTTGTTCTCAGAGTTCAATCCAAGTAGCATGAAGTTATAACTCAATGGTTTGCTGAACCTTTGAGTTCTATTCAGTTCTTTACTTGGCTGATGGCTCATTTTGCAGACTGATATGATTAAAGTTTTGAGGCCTTGTTGGATAAGCAAACTTGAGCCCTTCAATGGCTTGTGGCGCTTGTTTGAGAATGAAAAGCCCCATGGTGAATATGATGCCATTGTGATAGCTCATAATGGTCAGTACAAACTTCTTTAATAGGAAAAATACTGTTTCTGTAGGCAAAGCATGATTACATATTTTTTCTTCAGTTTTTGGAATTTAGACAGTAAATTTCTAAAGTTCAGACTTTCCAATTATCTTATTTCTCTACTACATGTTTTATGCAACCCTGATGGCCTACATTATTGAATAAATTAGCACAAATGGTAAATAAATATTGCTTAATTATCACATTTTGTATGATAACCTTTTTTTTTTGGCGACACGTCCATATTTGTTCATTCACCGAAACATTCTAAGTGACATCATATTCCTAGCTGATCCTTCTGTTACACATTGATCAGGGAAATGTGCCAACCGTCTGCTTTCTACATCAGGACTGCCATTACTAACAAAACAAATGAAGGTTTCATGGTTTTACTATTTCAATAATTTTGAACACATGGGACTTATATCCTTTAATTCCTATTTCTTACCAAGTTCATTCAATCAATGATCAGAGACTAGAGCTCAGTTCTGTCTGGGCACTCCTTGCGGCATTTGAAGCTCCTCTTCCGGTTCCATGTATTGATTCACGTGGAGCATTTGAAGGAGCATTTGTGAGAGATGTCGATTCTCTCTCTTGGATGGGCAACAATACCCGCAAACTTTTTCCAATGCAGACAGGCACACCCGAGTGCTGGACATTTTTCAGTACTGCTGCTTATGGAAAAAGAAACAAAGTCCCACAGGTCCTGTTTGCTGAATTTTTTCAATTTTCCTTGTATCATTTTGTTACACCCCCCCCAGTATTGATTGCTTGACAGACAATAAAGATTCCAAGTTACTTCAGCTTTATCAGTTGGTGTCTCAAATGGGTTAAGCTGTTAATTTCAGGAAAATATCCCAAAAGTCACGGCAGAAAAGGTGAAGGAAGACATGCTTGGAGGAGTAGAACATGCTTTAGGGTTATCAAAAGGATCTCTTCAGCAACCAATTTACACAAGAGTGCAGTTATGGTATAACAAATCCATTCCTTGTATCTTTTATAATTCTATTTCTCCACTGAGTTAAAACATGAGTACAAATTAGTGTTGAAATCACAGGGGTGCAGCTCTGCCGATGAACACTCCAGGAGTATCATGCATATTTGATCCCCTAGGGCGAGCAGGCATCTGCGGTGACTGGCTTACTGGTTCAAGCATAGAAGCGGCTGTTTTAAGTGGGATGTCACTCGCAAACCATGTAAAATTCAGATATCCTTTGCTATTTTATAACATACTACAGCACATCTTTGTAGCTTATAAGAAGCTTATTATAGTTGACTAAAAGAAAATAAATTTTAGTTCAGTTGCTAATGCAGATAGCTTTCTCTTTTGCGATGATAATTCAGATAGCTGACTACTTTGTGAGCAACGGAGATCGACCTGAAGAGTTTGCGATTGGTCTGCACGAGGACCTAAATGCAGTTGAAGGGCATGATATCGGCCAGTTTCCCGGGTTAGACAGTCAGACACCACAAGTAGCGGAAGCTCAACTGACGCCGAGCATATGAATGATTTTGTACTGGTCGTTGATGTAGTTTGTAAATGATGAGCTGATTTTGTTTTCTCCTTTTTTTTGGTTGTTACAAGGAACTTTTATATTGTAACATGCATAATGTACATGTATCATCGATGTAGGAATTTTGTCAGAATCTAATGTTGCTGCGCTTACTTTTTGTCTGAAGTTTTCTCGTCATGGATTAAATACAGCATAACAGTAACCACAGCTATTTGAAACATCTGAGCAAAAGAAATTTGGTGACAAAATTAGAAGAACAAGCAGCAATTCTTTCGCCTTATTTGTTATTTATACCAGGCCGCCAAAATTCAAGGGGTTTGCTAAATTGAAGACAATGCCATCTTTGGACCAGTATTTTACACAGTTTCTTTTGATGGTTTTTTTTAAGAAAAAAACATTGAAGATTTCCAGAATTATAGTGCTATGATACAAACTTGAAATTGACATTATTTAACTACTAATGCTAGAACAAGAGCAGTGTCCAAGTATAATAACCAAAGACCATCTGCAAGCAAGAAGCTTGCACAAGTAGACACTAACTTGTCACAGAAATACTGCAGCTATAATTAATAAAAAAGAAGTTCTGAAGTGGTTGCAGCGTATTTTACACCATCATTATGCCATTGTTCATATTGGAGCAGCACATGTGGTTCTGAAGTGTCCAGTCTGGTTGCAGCGGCTGCAGTGAACGACCCGCTTGACTCGCCCTCGGTCCTCTGCTCGTATCCTCTTCTTCCTCGGACGTCCTGGAGGCCTCAGCGACTTTGGTGGGTTGATGACCATCTCCATCTTGGTCTCTTCAGCCTGTCCTTGATCTGCTACTTCATGATCTGCTGTTTCATTCCAGAGGGTCTTGTCTGGGATTGGGTGTATGGTTTGCGAGTAAGTCTTGCGGTATGTTGCCACCGTGAAACAGCTCTCGGTGTAGCGGTGGACGTTCTGCCTACAGGAGAGGAGTGCCGCCACACCATGAGCACACGGCACACCATAGAGCTGCCACCCCCGGCACAAACAGCACCTGTTGCGGATGTCCACAATGTTTGTTCCCTCGTGAGCTGAGATGACCTCGAATTCTGCCTCATTGGCTCGGGCCACCTGGTAGCCCCGTGCACGCTCAATGGCCTCTTGCACACGGCGCTCGGCTGCAGGCACGAGGATTGTGTTCCACTGCATGCTTGCTTCGCGACGCTCGTTGAACCAAGTCATCAGCTGGCGACGGATGCATTCCATCATCTGAATTATAGGAAGGCCAGAGGCATCCAGTATCCAGGAATTTAGCGACTCCGTGATGTTTGCTGTTAGATGACCGTACCTTGTCCCCTCAAAGTAAGCGGTGGCCCAAAGACGAGGAGGTAGGTGCCTTATCCAGACAACAGCTTCTGATGATGTGTCCTCTATCTCCAGCAGCTTAGTTTCAAACTCTATCACAGTCAGTGCATGAGCAGCTTCCCAGAGAAGGTTGACAAGCACTGGATTGTTGAACTCCTTTTTGAAGGTTTCACTAACATGACGCATACAGTACCCATGGAATGCAGTTGGGAAGTTGAATTCAACTCCATCAGTAATGCCCTTCCGTCTATCTGACAGGATGGTGAGCCTTGGCATGTTCTCTGTGTTCTTCTCTAGCAACTCGTGCAACTCAGACAAGAACCACACCCAGTTCTCATCAGTTTCCTCATCAACCACGCCAAATGCCAAAGGAAAGAGAGCACCATCTCCATCAAAACCAGTGGCAAGGAACAAGGTGCCAAGATACTTGTTTTTCAGAAGGGTCCTATCAAGCCCAATGAGTGGACGGCATGCATTGACGAAACCAAATATTGATGCATTGAATGATATGAAGAGTCGCCGAAAGCAATTGTCATCTGGGTTTCCATAGACTCGAGCTATACTTCCTGGATTTGTTCTTTCCACCTGCCTACAGTACTCAGGCAGGAGACGGTATCCTTCCTCAAAAGACCCTCGAACCGCAGCCATGATCCGCTCCTTACCTCTCCAAGCTTGCTTGTAGGATAGGGTGATCCCATGGGCCTTGTGGATTTCTTCCAAAATTTCTTTGGGCTTGCATTGTGGGTTCTCACGTAGCCTCTCTTCGACAGTGTTTGCAACCCACTGAACAGATGCCTGCTGATGGCCAAGATGGTTGATCCCGACACAGCTGTGGTTGTCATGAATGGTTCTGATGGAGAAGGTGGGCACACCGGGGAGCTTTGCTGCATGTATGCGCCATGGGCAGGCCTCGGCAGCACATTTAGCAGTGAACCGGGACTTGTCAGACTTCACCGTCTGTATCTCAAAGTGGCAGGCGATGGCGGTGTTGCGGATGGCCCTGCGGCAGCTCATAACGTCGGGAAACTCCTGCCCCACTTGGAGCTGGAACTCAGGGCTCACAACCATGGTCCGTGACTGGACAACAGGAGCGACAGCAAGAGGACCCTGGGAGAGATCATGTGGCTGCAGTGCGAGCTCATGAGCCTGCTCGAGCGAGAGCTGATCGAGATTCTCATCAACACCCAGGTGGTGCGTCTCGGCAAGCGTCAGCTCGTGGCTCTCCGACAAGTCAAGCTCGTCATGGTGGTGGCCCTGCACTTCCAGTTCCAGTGCCCCAGAGTCCCCCTCATGGCCCTGCCTCAGAGCCAGCTCGCCGACGTGGTGGCCGTGGTGGTGATGGTCGTGC
This sequence comes from Sorghum bicolor, assembly GCF_000003195.3. Classification (NCBI taxonomy): domain Eukaryota; kingdom Viridiplantae; phylum Streptophyta; class Magnoliopsida; order Poales; family Poaceae; genus Sorghum; species Sorghum bicolor. Next base: position 58,554,539 of record NC_012877.2, on the reverse strand, counting down.
CCGAGGACCAGCTGGTGGTCGTCATCGTGGTGGTGGCCGAGGACGAGCTGGTGGTCGTGCTCGTGCGACTGGCCCAGGACGAGCTCATGGTCGTGCGCGTGGCCGCCGAGGTCGAGCTCGTGGCTGTGGCCGAGTCCCAGCCCGTGGTCCTGGCCGAAGTCGTGGTGGTTCGGCCCCAACGCCAGCTCCGCGTCCTGCCCGTGCCCAAGGACCAGCTCGTGGCTCGCCATCGCTGCCTATCACCGCGCCAAGAAACAGAGTGCCTGAGAGAGAGAGAGAGAGAGAGAGAGAGAGAGAGCAGAGAGCATCAACCAAATGAGTTGAATTGAAAGGAATCAGTGACGAAACCCATGGACAAGCAGCAGCAAATCACACGGACAAGATCCAGGAACAAAGGCAGGAGGAGCGTAGCGAAAGCTCACCGGAAAAGAAATCGCAGCGGCGCCGGCGGATATCAGTCCCGACAGACACAGCGGCAGAGCAATTCGGGCTTCTGGAAACCTCGCCAAGATCCAATCCCGTCGCCGACAGACCCAATCCAACCTTCACACAGCCATCGCAGCGGGACTAGCCACAGCCATCAGCAAGGAAGCAATCGGAAATTCGGAATCGCCACGAGAGCGCCGGGACCGACGGGCCAGTCAGTCCCGCCCGAGATCCAAGAAGCAGAGCCTACCCACCGCACGGCGCCGCGGCGCCCGGCGCTCCGGAGCTGCGCGCCAAGGGGAGGGCGGGGAAACAGCGGGTGGATTTGAAGGCCGCGCGGGGGCAGGGGCAGGGGCAGGGGCAGGGAGAGGGAGCGCGGCTCGAGGGCAAAGAGAGGAAGAGGCGTGGAAAGAAATTGGGGGAGACGAGGCGAGGGGCAATGGTGGAAGACGGGGGCGGCGAGAGGGGAGGAGATGAGACCGGACGGGGGAGGGGCATTTACGTCAAAGCCGGGGCCTCCGGGCTGCGGATCGCTGGGTCATTTCCCGATTTGCCATCGATGGAGTTAGGCTTTTTGGGTACCCAACTTGTGTTGGGTAACTCCGTGCCAAGCATCAAAATTCTCTTTGGTTCTCGGCTCAAACTAATCTTTGGTTGATTTTTCTCCTTTTTTAAAAAAAATAAATAGAACTTTGGTTGGTTTATCTGTTCCCAATTTTTGTATATGGCATCGAACTTTTATCCTTATCTACCGCCTAATAAAAACCCAAATCTTGTCAATATCACTATATGCATGTTTTAAGGACTTTATGTACATGCACGATTTAGAGCTTCTGCGCACATAACTCCGCACAACATTTTAGTAAAAAAACATAACAACTCTTCTTCTCTAACTCTGGCACCCTCGCCCCCACCCCAACCTGGTTCGACCACTCCTGCCACCGCTAGCTCTCCTAAACTGCCCATCGAGCCATTGACCATCTCCACCGTCTGGCCTACCTGCTCCCCCCCCCCCCCCCGCGCCATCCATTCTATAGCCCGTTGGAGTAGATAAGGGGGAGCTTGTCGGAACCCTAGAAAGCAGATCCAGAAGTACGAGGTCTACTTGCCGTAGATCTGGTGCCACTACTGCTAGATCCGCCATGGCTACGGGTGGTGAGGCGCGGGCGCGGGGAGGAGGCTGCCGAAGAGAAAGAGAGAGAGGTGCGTCCATTCAGGATATGCGGGACTGCGAGCCGGGTGTGCGGGCTCATCTTCAAATCCAATGTGTTTTTATTTTAGCATTTCCGATATTTTAATCCTTTTCTCGATATTGTTGGTGACATACAGATATTTTTGGTAATAGACATATCAAAAATACCATTTTGCCTTCCAACTAAACACATGATATAAATTATTGTACTAGTATCTGGCGGCCTTACCCTCCACAACCATTGCCATATTCGTAATCAAGCAGTAGAACGAGCACAAACGAACCAGCACACCAGGTACAGTCCACATCGCCCTTACACTGAGCAACTTGTATAGCCAACTGCATGGACCATCTGTTCCTCTATCAAAGATCCATCTCCACCACCATCTTCTTCCTTGCCGAGCCGTACATCCGCTTATTGTTGATCACCTCTACCATTTGACGATAACTAGTATGAACAATACTAACATCTAGATGTTCATATGCTTATATGAGAATCACATTGTTTTAGGTGGTCAATAAGGGATTTAGGTTCATGCCAATTGCATGTAAAGAATTTTCACTACAGGAAAATTTCCATTTGATATTATTGTGCTCAGGTACAATGCAAGGCCCTCATTGCTTCATTTGCTTGTGAGGACACGAACACGAGATGCGAGATGGAAGTCGATCGGATTGAGAGGCAATTTGACGAGTGTGGTACTTCTCCTGAGTGTAGGTCTCTAACTCTAATCTACTTGCTACTAGCAAAAGAGGAGCCTGCTGCAGTACTTTTTCTTCTTTAGATTCACCACGCATTCTTTTTATATCCGCAGCAGATCCTTTGCTTCAAGCTCAATGTAGGTCATTTTCCCCGTCTTGCCGATCTAGTTACAAAAATCAATTACAGTCACTATTTTAAGCCTGATAATGGGAATTTCTCCGCTATTCCTGGGTGGCTGGTGTTGCTCTCAGTTTATGTGGAACATACAAAGCATCAGCAACACCAATTGCACCCTACACAAGATTTGGATATGCAAGCGATAATAATTCTTTCTAAATTGGAACAGAAATTATGAATTAAGCGTCGTGCTTGTTACAGCAAAAAAAAAGAATCTGTACATTGTACAAAAACAAAGATGACATGATCGTTCAGAAAAAAAAAAGATGGCACAGTTCGAGAAAAAAAATGGCACAAAATGCAGTTGACCCTATCGCATTTTACTTTATAGCTTATCCATCCATGGAAATAATCAACTATACCTCCAAAAGTTCATAGTGTGCAGCAAACAATTAGTTTATGTCCATGGGCTATTTCCAGAATTTACTCGTCAGAGGAAGAAACAAGAAATACTCCCAGTCAATGAAACATCAGCTGAAGCACTGGCATGGCTTAAAAACACCTACCATTTGCTTGCATCATACACATTTCAGAACACCATTGACTAGATTAGCCAGATCATTTTAACCGACTTAGATTTATTACCATTGGGCAAAACTGAACTATAGAAAAGGGGGAAAAAGATGTAACTATTGATTTAACAAGGAAACTGAGGAACCATTCTTTATATCACTGCTATGGGGAACTATTACAATTACACTCAGCTCAGAAGCGAACAGCATGGACTCGACCACACATTATTATCAATGCAACCATTAAAACTCTCAATGCCCATTGGCAGGGCGATACGATGGGTACCTGCTTGCTCTATTAGCTGAACTCGGGAAATCCTGCGCCTGATAAGGGTAGCCACTTGTGTCTGACTCAAAACTAGGCATGGAGATGTCAGTGCGGCTGTATGGCCACTGACTCATCATCAGATCATCAAACTGGCTGCTGCTGGAGTATGATGGGAGATCAAAGTGTGAATAGCTCCGGTCCCTCAGCCTCCGAGGAGCACTGCTCAATGGACTATAAAACCTTGGAGGCTCCTCGTCAAAGTATTGCTCAGACTGGTCAAACAGGTATGGCTCACTAAACAAACCATACTCAGGTGTGCTGGCACCATTAGGCATAGAGAATTGTTGAACAAAACCAGGTTGAAGAACCCTTCTCCTGTCACTCTGCTCCTCATCCAACAAGTCGTTGATGATGTCTAGGTGTGGGAACTCATCAGCGACCAAGCCTTGTGGCTGATAGGGAGTAAATCTGGTAGAAATTTCTGACAACAGTTGCTTGCTTCGTGATCTTCCATTCAAATTGAGCTTCGCAATCTCGCTTCTGATGTTCGAATTCGATGGCATACAATCACTACTGCTGCTGCTGCTGCTGCTCGCTTGTTGTGAGGTCTCTTCTCTGCCCTGATATGGGTTCAGTGACTCGGGCTTTACAGTTCCAAATGTAAACCCAGGTCTCAATGATGTTTCCTCTTTCCTAGACAAGGTCTCTGATGACGGAATGGAAGGTTGCGATGTAAAAATCGATTGCAATGGTGTAACTGCTTGCTCGGACGAACCTTGCTGATGTGTGAAACTGCTTCCACCACCAGAACTTTTCTCCATCATGGCATTGCGATATGTTCGTGACCGGGGAATGAAACTAGGAGCACTGGCAGAGGGTTCATTTCCCAACCGCCCAACAGCACTCATTGAACGAGAAAGAAGAGGTGCATTCGGAGCTGTTGAAGTGACTGGTGCACTTTGTTTCGCCGCAGGGACTTGTGGGGCACTCAAGGGCCTTGATACTGAAATGTCCTGAGTATTTGCACTGCCAGTTACGGAAGCCTGTTTCTGCGCTTCAGATTTGGATGGTAAAAGAACCTGCAGGGGTCTACTTGTAACTAGAACTGGCTTCTCATTCTGGGTTGCAGCACTGGATACAGGTCCTTTATTCGAAACTAACTGAGCTGCCGGGGTTGAAGAGGCACCTGCTGTTGTAGTGGCAGTCACAGCGCCTGAAACTTCGCTTGCACGGTGATTCAAACTATTGGTGCTTTCTAGCAAAAATTTTGGTTGATGAGACATGTTAGGTTGCTTCTTAACAGGGCTCACAGAAGAAAATGAAGACTCCGCCATTCTTGACTTAGAGGGGCTAATGACATCAATGTGCCGTTGTGCATGTTGCTTCCTCTGCAAGACAACTTTATCATCCTGCAAGGAATTAATTTGTATGGTTATTGAACCAAGTTGAACACAAATAGATGAAGACAAAAAAAAAGGAAGAGAAGACTTTACTACAACACAAGATTATCTTAAGATTTAGGGGGGGGGGGGTTGCTTCATGGCACATTATAAATCCTCGACGAATCGACGAATAGCGACCATTATCTGAGATATCCAAGAGATGTATACCTCAGGTTCGTGTCTTTCCTTTGAGTGGCTAGAGGCATTGCTGCCAGATCCTATAAAACCATTATGCGCTGAACTTGATCCACCTTGTGCAAATCCTGCCCGTGCTTCAGTATCCTTATTCCTCCGGTTGTTTCCCCTGAATCACAATACAGCATGATCAATACTACAGCATGACCAATACCAACCTATAGTAAGATTGAGGAGCTCAAGAAGATTTACCTATTGGATGAGGATCTCACGCTTGTCCAGGCACCTCCTGTATATGATCCGTTCACGGTAGCTGAAGGGACCGAGTCTGATGAACAAGTTGATGAGCTATCATCCACAGTAGAGGTCCTCTTCCCTGCATGGTCATTTTGCACCTCACTACTTCCAGGAACAGTAGCTTGTGTTTCTGCATCTGTCTCCCAATTAACAGGACTAGATTCACGGTCTTCAATATCAACATGAAGCACATCTGAATTATCGTCTCTGCTGTCAGATATATCAGAAACTTCTTCAGGGTTGTCAGCATTTGAGGACATTTCTTCCGTTTGTCCAGAAAAATCATCCAGGATTCTATCATCTGAAGGACTGCTGTCCATAAGTATTTCCTTATTGATGTCGGACTTGCCACTTTTCCCCTTATTACTTTTTCGACTATTTTTCTTCTGTTTCGCCTAGAGAGATACAGAACATTATAAAACTCCTCAACAAATACAAAAAGGATGCTAAATAACTAATCATAGTACATTCAAAAAACAAACTAAAGAGAACAGTTAGGACTAGGAACAGAGCAATCACTAATTTCACATACAAAATAAATGAAACATGCCAGAAAAGAAAGCAGAAAAATAGTATTATTAATAGGATGGGCATGACATGCTTGCCCCAGAAAATAAATCTAACCTGTTTTTTCTTGGCACGTTTTTCCTTTTCAGCAGCATTACGCTTTGCCTTAAGTTCAATTTCAGCTAGTCCAGCTGCTTCCTCTTCACGAATGAGTTCCTCTTGGCGCTTCAAAGCCACAGCCTCTTGATGTGCCACTTCTATTCGGCTGTTTCAAAACTTCATAAAGTAAGATATGCATAACCATAACTGGAGTGGGATTTGAATTCACAGATTTCATCAAGAAGAATTATCTTTACCCAAGAAAAATAATGTTAATACATACTATCATAACCTGATACAGCAATTTACTTTACATAAACAAGAGATAGAACTTCTGCAGCTATCTGCTAACACATAAAACAAGCAACATAAAAAAAAAGGCATCTCAAACAAACCATGCATCACTAAGAATCAACAATTTATGTTGCTGACATCAACATATGATCTGAGTATGCATTTGTGCACCAAATATTGGAACAAATCATCTAGAAAAGTTTGCTTACCTGAATATATGAGCCAAGGCAAAAAGCTCCAATGTCTTCCAGCCTAGCTCTATAAGCCGTCTATCATCACGCTCAATAGAATCTTTGCTGAACTCCTCACCTGAGTTGCCATCCTATACAAGAGCATCTGTTAGGGCTCTATACATCAGTAGGATAAACTTCATGGAGAGATAAATTGGGTAAGGAAATGGACATTATGAATACTCTTCTTTTTCAGTTCATAACACGTTAAGATACAAATAATAGACTATTCCTAAGTCCTGGCCCCACTTCAGAGCAATACAGCAAAGAAGTGTTTTTTTCTCGAATAGGCAGAAGAGCTGCCTGTCATTATATCAAGGAAGAAAACACCAATGCAAAAACAAAGCCGGAAAACACACACAACAGCTGCCTGTCATTATATCAAGGAAGAAAACACCAATGCAAAAACAAAGCCGGAAAACACACACAACAGCAGCAGCAACTCAATCAGTAAACGCAGATACACACCATGGCTGGAAGGTGCGGAAATGTTAAGTTCGTTTTGTGAAACGATTTTCAATTTAATATGAACAACATCTGAAAAACTGTGGACCTTTGCGGTCTGCACAACATAAAATGCACGCCATGATAAAACTGCTGTCAAGTTTGATATTGAACGTGTAAAAAAGGGGTCAAAGAAACAAGCCTACCTTCGTGCGGTTTTGTGAACTTTTATCATCCTTTGTAGGCAATGGTTGGTGTGGCAGTGTGTCCAATGCAGCTCTTTCAAGCAGAAGTATCACATCATCAGCCAAAACAAACATGTCCTGATCAATAAGTACCATTGGAGTGCTCCGAGCATCTGTCTCTGTTAGTTTAGGTATCGCCTTTTTGTTCTTGCTCTGGTATTCAAGTGCCTTAAGTCCGCTATATAGTGAGTCAATTACCAAGGTTGATGTAACTTCTTTCTCTATAAAGAATTGTTTCACTAGAACTTTCAATATAGTTTCAGTCTTTTCCCTTGTCATGTGTCGACGCACACTTGGATCCATTGCTAGCCAGAATCCATTGAAACTGCAAAACACCAAAAACAAACAATTTTTTTTTAAAAAAAAAAGGCTTGGAAATGAGACTGGTTGTAAAACACTAATGTGTCGGTTAGAAGTTTATCTAACCTGGACCACCCCAGTTTATCCTCAATCAACCTGCTAAGCTTGCTTCTTCTTTCATCAATAAAGCGCCGGCAAATTTGTTCCACATTTGATAGATACACCCTAATTAGTTCCCTTCGGTACTGCCCATCAAGGCAACGAAATGGACGGTCTGTCTTCTCCCTCGAATATTATAATGCAGAAGCAGAAATGGTTATGCAAAGCAAACAGATACCTCCCACTTGAAAATAATTGATGCTTGCATTGAATGCAAGACGCAAAGAAAACAGATACCTGATAACTTGAACTTGGGCTTTGATGGTAAGAACATCCTCAACAATAAAGCCATCATGTAATTTTGACAGCTCCATAAACTTTTTCCACCCCCAATCATGCTCTTTCTTCCAAAACCGATGCAGTGTATCTGAAATGCTACTTTCCATAAACTACACTTGCAGATGGCAAGCAAAAGCTTGCTTTTTTAGCTCTAGGCACTAGGAAAGCGAGATAGTAGTTCATTGGACTCACCAGAATACTTCGATTTCTTAGGGTCTCTATTAATTACAGCTATTGTAAATTGCGCAAAGTGACTCCATCCTGAGTAAAAGCAAATCATATTGAAGATATATAGAGTAGTCACAGACTGAAGTGAGTCAAATACAATCAAATTATGCATCTACCTGGGAGTAGCTTATCATGGTTGGCAACACAAAGAAAGAGTGAGAGGTGATTGCAGACATCACATCCTTGTGGGTAAATTAAGATATACCTGAAAATCACCTGATAGATCTCAAAATATGATGCAGAAACTATATAAGCATAAAAAACATAAGCAAATTAAAATATCAAATTGAAAAAGATGTACCAAACAAAAAATGGCAACAAAATTATATGCATAACCGCTCATGTCCCCCAATTGGCTTATTCCATGTGTAATCAAATATAAAAATAAGACAAAGAACAGTTCTTCTTTTTGTTCTTCAGTATGTAAGAACTAAGGTAACATGAAAACGAACTTTGTAAACAGAAACTGAGAAGGAAACAGAACACTGTATGCTCAGGACTCCAAGAAAAATATTCACATAGGAAACATGTCAACAGAAATGGACAACAATAGAGAAAATGCTACTTTAACTATAACAATGGTATTCCTTCTCCATGAATACAAATGCTAAGATTACGATTTGCTGGCAAAATGCATATCACCATGAGAAGGCAGAACACAAATTACAGCTTAATTGAACAGCTGCCAGTGAGTTCAACTGTTGACAGCTGCAGTCTGTGACACCCAATGAGCCTATTCAACAATCAGGCAGCTCACAAGGTTACCTGTGCTTGGTACTAGTTTCTTTTCAACATAAGCTGTTCGATCACTTTTCAAATGGATGGTCAACCTTCAGAATTTATAGTTCAAATAAAACATGCAAACAGTAGAAACTGTGCTGAAAATTAAACACAGTGATTGTGTTTACACCGTCTCTAATTAACAGCTATCTCCTTGCAAAGACACTAAAAAGTAAAAACTACTCCCTCCATCCATAAAAGAAAGTCATTCTATTTTTTTCCTAGACCAAATCATCTTAAGTTTGACCAAATTTATACAACAGAAAAATACCTATATTTATAGTACCAAATAAGTGTTCTAAGATATATCATGACATATATTTTCGTGGTATGCCTATTTGGTGTCACAAATGTAGATACACTTCTCTACAAACTTGATCAATAGATATTTGACTTGAGACGATATAGAATGATTTTCTTTCAGGTACAGTGGGAGCAATAGCCAAATCACAAATAGCAGGCAAGTAAGAAGCCCAGGTGCACAGTAGAAACATGTTTGTGGAACCAAAAATCTAAAAAGGAAATGATCCAATTAATGGCAATAAGACCATACCACTTAAATCCACCAACATCAAAGGAATTACTTCTTAGCTCTCTCTTGTTGATTTGGGAGAAATTATCAATTCTCCATGTAAACTTCCCATATAGCTCAGAAGGCCTAGGTCCTATACAAGACAAATAGACAATGGAATTACTAGGTCAAGCACCAGATGCCAAAATATTTAATATTGCAAAAGGTTGAAATGCACAGATCATATAAACCAGCTTATCAGAAACATGTCATCCAGTAGGATAAAAACTAGGTAATCATCATCTCATAATTACAAGCCAATTTTAAGAAAAGAACATGTCCAACTCAACAATGTTCACGCAAAACACAAGAAGCTGAATACTCGCTCCCGTTACAAATAAGGGGTGCCTTTGAATGTTTGGAAGTGATATAAGTAGATTTGTTTTGAAAAATATGTATTTCCAATAATTTTTTGTTGTGCATAATAACAGAAAGTTTAAGTTTGCAATAGTTGACTTGGGAAAACACAAAAATGTTACTTATTTGTGACTGTAGGTAGTTGTTATATAATGAAACCCTATAGTTTTCTAGTACAAGTACAAGCACCTAAGCGCCAACCTTTTAGAACAGTGAACTACAATGATAAATGTTCTTGAATGCAACTTCTGGTGCTCTAAAAAAGTTACATGTGACAAGTTTCAAAGCAGCTTAACTACTTAGGCCCAAAAGGGACCTCAGGCTTGAGTGTACTTGATCTAAATAACTGAATATTGGGATTGCTGGAAATCTCTTGCACACTAGACATAGCTTTTGGTACTGCAACTCACAATGCAGCCTTTTATGTTACACTAGCTTATAGTTGTAGTGCAGAGGATTAAGTTGGCTTGACAAAGCAACTTGATACTACAGACCTAACTCTGCCACAATAGTTCAGTGGATTGTACTTAGCTTGCTGCTGGGAAAAAAATCAACTGGACTTCAAAGTCTCCTGCAGCAGGACTATTTAAATTGGTAAGAAAAGGCATTTCGTGATCAAGATTTATCTACCACAGACAGATCCCACGACCAAACAAGTCACAAGTCAGGACAGTCTCCCTATATTTAGACCAATCATGACAAGTATCACAGCTATCATCTTTTTAGTACATCTCTACATTTGTTGTTCTTGCCCATGCGAAACCAATGAATGATCCATTGGTAATACTCCAGCAATGCTCCTGATTCCTCAAGAAGTTAGTTATCGTAAACCTAAAAAAATGACCCAAACAACTGCAGTGAAAAACTAAACATCCTAAAGGCAATACAAGTATCTAAAGGTAGCATCTTATTGCATGGGCAATTAATTAGACATTTAGACTGCACTGAATCATACCTAAATGGGTTAAGTAGTACCTTAACCAAATTAGTTGAGACTCCTCATGGAACAAATTACCTAGGCATAGATAAATCTAGCTGGTCCACATATTATCATAACATCAGAAGGAAGATTACAAAGATCTAGCTAAAAGCATTTGCAAGGAAGAGATGCTGACAAATGTGAGAAGAGTTGGAAAACATACCACAGTCGTCATCATCAGTGTCTGAGTACGCTGGTGAAGTGGATGGTGTTCCATTCTCAACTTGCTCACTCGACCTCCACTCAGCTAAAGAATCCCCAGAATGACTCTGTTGATCACTTGGCATCTCTTCAGTTGATGAGGATCTAGCATCCGCACCATTGTCCTCAGTCAAAGTGCCAGCCATTATCCTGTCACCTGAACAAGTACAGCTTCGTTGCACTTGTCGTTTTCGTTCCTGCCGTTTCAAGAAACAAGAATGGTAAGTATCCGTTTCACTAGACGACCAGAGATACAAAAGAAGAGGAATCCAAAAGTGAGTCTACAGAGAAAGATGCCAAAAGTAATAAGCCTTGTAGACAGTACAAACAATTGCTTAATTAAAATTAGAAATGTGCTGTGGGGATCTCCCCCACAGTTTTTGCCCTAAAAAACGACAGTATAAACAATTGCTAACTAGCCACTCTACATAACTCATCCCGCGTGCATCTCGTGCCTAGTGGCCGCAGAAGCATGCATGGTTCCAAGCAGGCATTGCAGACAATGGGACAACCATAAGGAAATGGCAATCGAACCCCTGGAATCACATAACCTCGAAGCAAAAGTGACATCCAAAAGAGTGAAGTCATGTCGCACGATATCAGGAACGCTTTCTAATCCCCGTAACGCCATTCCTGACCGCAAAACCTCCTCAAATTTCAAGAGGAAGTAACTGGTCTTATCCGAAAGCAATAATAAATCTAGCGTCAAAAGAGCTGAAAGCCTCCAGGGGATCAAACCATATACATAAATAAAAACTGAAAGCCTCCGCGGGATCAACCCATACATAATAAATCATAAATCGGAGCTGGATTACTTTCCGAAACCGCAAGAATAATATACTGCAGCTGCCTCCGAAACCACCACAGAATGAACGAACGAATTGACTGGGAGTCTGGAACAGGGCCCGACTACCCCAGCCCAATCCAATCCAATCCAAGCGCGCGCCGGACCCGTTCTCGCGAGGGAACGCAGCCTACCAGACCGAACGAGCCGTCTCTAGATCGGGAGGAGCCGCGCCGCAATGCTCACCTGGCCGGGAAATCTCCCCGATTCAGCTCGGATCTGACCCCCGACCGGGGAGGCCGCCACGCGCGCCGTGCGTGCGCCCCCACGGCCCGCGCCGGAGATCGAGAGCTCTCCCTCTTTCCCTTCCGCCCGTCGTCGTCGTCGTCGTCGGCGGCGGCGGCGGAGGGGGGGCGGCGGCGTGCGCGAGCGCCCTAGTCGAGTCGGAGAGGGGGGCGAGGGGGGGAAGAGGTGTGGTGAAATGGAGTCGGGGGAGGGTGGCTGTTGAATAATCGGATCGGGTTTAGGTTTAGCTCCCCTTCCCTCTCCTCTCTCCTGTGCTCTGCTTTCCTTCTCCTTCCGTCCCTCTACGTTTGGCTCGTTTCTTTGTCTTGGCTAATATTCCACGGTTTTTTACATTTTGGCAGTCATTTGCGGCCATCGATAATTATCTATCTCACGGTTTGGCCATGATTTATGATGATGGTTGTATCTTTAGAAGTTGTTTATGGTGGTAGATTACTTCTTTTGCAACGAGTCAACGATGAATAGCTATATATCCAGAGAAAAATAGATTAATGTATATTGATACAAACACAGCTGTTTGACTCTACTATTGGCAACGCAAACATAAATGATTTAAACTTGCGGACGTTACCAATCAGAGATACGATGGAACTAATTTTCTTTACATTTATGTTACTATAGAACTAACCAAACAATATGTTAGACCGTGTGGTAAAAGGCCGTTAAAACGGTTGTAGGGCGTTAATGTCACGTGGTTGTAGTTGTAGAGCACAACACGTGTTAGCTTAAATTGTTGTGGAATGAATGTCAATAAGAGAACACATATTGGAGCTAAAATGTTATCCCGTGCAACAAGTTATTTAGTGCATAAAATTGTAGAGTAAATCATCATCGATGAGAGAGCTTATTTAGATCTCCTAAATTATGGTATTGAGCTGAAAGAAATAAAAAGGAGATCTAAACATATGAATTCAAGGGGACTCTTATATAACCTAATCACCAAATTATGAGAATTCAGTTACCGGCATCTGGTCTACTATTTAAAGATAATAGGCATAAAACATCTCAATCACTTATAATCCAAGATCCAAACATATCTTATTTAGCTATAGCTAGATTTTACAGATATTATCTAGAATCTAGTCTATATCATTAAAATCTTTAAGCAATCTATAGTCAAAAGACTTAGTAGACAGGAAAACAACATCATTCTCTTACGCATTGCTAAAAATTATTCATGCTACAAGAGGGGAAATAGTTAGAATAACTCAAAACTATGATTTGGCGACACAATATCTTCAAATCAAGAGCCACCAAGTTCACAGACATTGAGGCTTTTGATTAGTGAAGAAAACAATTTTACCGGAGGAAATCAATCACCACTCAGTAGTCAGCAAGAACTTCCAAATCCTTTTGAGAATGAAGCTGTTAACAAGACACATACATGACTATTTAAACATGGGAAGCGGTGGAGTGCTATGGTGACAGCACTACTAGGGTTTTAAGAAAAGAAGCAACGCGGCACGAAGCTATGGCTATATATATATATATATATATATATATATATATATATATATATATATATATATATATATATATATATATATATATATATATATATATATATATATATATATCAGCGGAGGAGGGAGATACACTATGGGTTACTCTGTCATTGTTGTTGCATTTTCAATACATATAAGAACCCATTATAATGATATCACCACTGTCGCTTGAAATAACCGCAAGAGGTGGAAAATAAGTGGCGAGGAGGCTTACAGGTGTGGCCAGGCTACTAGCGACCGACTTAATTTTTTTTAACTGGCTAGTTTGTTGGGCCGCTGCTGGGCTTAGGTGGAGAGCATAGGAGTGACCAGGAAAGAAGACCAAGTTGAAGAGTGCGAGAAAAAACAAAAGATACACATGCAGATAAACTAGCTAGCTTGTTGGACCACTATGTACAGCAGGACCCTAAGGAGTAGAGGAAAAACCAAAAAGATGGCTAGTGAATACGTTAAGCTAAAAAAACAAGTTGAGCTAGATTAATTGTTGGTTTCAAAAACAAAAAAGAGAAAATAGTAAAGAAACTCCTTTTCTTTTTACCGAGTTTAAAGTTGAATTTGGTACAAAACTATTTTGTATGCATGAAAAATATTTATAAGCTTTATATTTAATTTTAGTTTCATAAAAACATATTATTTGGCCTATGTTAAATCAAGAAAAAATGAATAAAAAAAGGGAAATTATTTGCTAATTAGGAAAGTGATTTTTAGGGTGTTCCGTATTCGTGGGATTGAAATAGTTGTTATGTGGAAATGGAATGAAAATAATGGGATGGTATAAGATATAAAGCGAGACTAATAGTACAAGGGTTCACCTAGAATTCGACATTGATTTCAATCAAACCTATTCTCTGGTTATGAGTGGAATAACATTCCTATATTCAATACATTTATCCGTTCAAAATCATTTATCTATATCATTAATGGATGCATTGATGGCATATTTATATAGTTCACTTGATTTGGACATTAATATGAAGGTCCTTGTTAGAATCTATATTTCGACCCTAATGCAAATCGCACCATATATTATGTAAAATTGAATAAGTCACTATATGTTTTAAAGATTTAGGACGAAGGTAAGACAGCCGACTAATTGGATTCATTTTATTAAAGCAACATACCAATAATGATGATTACCCATGTATTTTCGTAAAGAAATCTCAAATGGAAATTTGCATTACATATGCATATGTGGATGACTTAAATATCATTGGAAAACCACGTGTTATCAAGAAGCATGTGATCCTTTAAAGATAGATTTTGAGACGAGGGATTTGGACCAAACCAAAATTTGTTGAAGTTGATTGTAAGGGATCGTAATGCCTAAAAGGTGAGGTGAATGAGACAACATAAAACAAGGGCTCTATTTTCTACTTATGAAAACCTATACAAGATATCAGTTTAGATGTGTATTGTGGTTTTGCTAAGTACTACCATCTTTGATGTAAAATTTTTTTGTGTCCTTGGTTTCAGTTCTATCACTAACCTACCAAGCAAAACTAGAAATGTAAAATATACAACCTAGAAAAACATGAAAGTACAAAAGCTGAAATGAGATAGAGATGCAAACTCTCATTCATGACTATATTTTTACTCGAGGTATTGAGAAGCTCACGCCCCCTTAATCCTTGTTGGATCCTTTCACAAGGGCCAAGCTCCCAATTAGTTAACTCTTAGGATCCCATGAGCCCACAATCTCCACGCACAAGTGGGTTTCCATATACGGATTTCTCCCGGACTACTCTTCACCATCTTCACTATCAAGCTTTTGGCTCAAATGTTACGAGGTCTCATTCCCTTTGGTACAACCTAGACGGACACACCACAAACATAATTGGTGTGATATCGCAAGATTATAAAGCCCTCAGTATCCAATGGTGTGTATAGGCACCGAGTGACAAGAGGTATGCAAAACTCAGTAACACTAAGTCTAAGCTTAAAGCAAAACACTAATATGATCATCTAACTAGCCTAAGCACTTTGCAAAAGCACTACCCTAATTGTCTAATCTTTTTCCTAAACACCTTTGGTGGTTAGAGAGCTAGAAATAAGCCTTAACTTGCTAGTAACAATCCATAACTCAAACAACATTTAATTGACTGGTCGTAGAGGGTATATATATAGCCTTCACCCCTTAAAGATTTGTTGGCCAAAGGACTATCTTCATGTAGTGCCCATCAGAAAGCTTTAGTGAGGCCACTAAGGAATTTGGTGCCTGCTATGTCAGGTAATAGTTGGACTAGCAGCTATGACAATTGGAGTAGCCTAAACTACGGTGGGTCTCTTTAGGATCACCAGAGTTTTCCTATGACTCTGGGAGCTCTATTTTGAGAACTAGAAGGTGAGCTCTGTTTTGAGAACCAAAAGCTTTTTTCTTAGGTGCCTAACATTGAACTTTTCTGGTGCCTTCATTGAGGCCTCCAACTTCTTTGCAAAATCTTCTAGGGCTGCACTGCTTTCTCCTATGCTTCCCATTATGTAACACTAGAGAATTCTAGTCATACTGTAAATCCTCTGTAGAACTATCTTCGCCCGAGCTTAAGCTCTGGTGCCTCTACCAAGGCGCCATCGGTGTGAGTATGGGCAATGTCAGTTTGGCTGCATTATGTTTGCATCTTTTTTCAAGGCTCCTTTCTACTTAATGCCTTGAACTTCTTACATGTTTTCCAAGTCTTTAACAATAATTCCTTGTCCTTTTTTGAAGTGTTGATCATTTGATCTTCATGTTGTCTTTGTCCAAGCCTTCCTTGCACCCAATAGACTAAATACCTTATATACTAGTAAATAACATTAGTTCATTGGTAACATTTGCTAATGGAAATTGAAAGTGGAGGCCAGTTGCTAGCGGATATCCAAAGTGGAGCCATTCGCTAGAAGACACTCTCATTGCTAACAATTATGCTACTGGACACCACACCCCTTATTCTATTCATTGCCACTAGTTGAAAGAGAGGAAGGTGGGGAAATGTCATTCTTGCCCATGCCTCTTTTAAACCATTAGTTTAGTTTTGATAATTGATGAAACCTAGGTACTAATCATTATGCTAAGTGTGTAGACATAGAATGATAAGTCTCATGCCAAGTGGTGGAGCTAAAGGATCCAGGTGATGGTGGTGATGACCACAAGATGATCAAGTGTTCAACTTGAAAAAAATAAAGAGAAAACAAAATCCTATGGAAATCAAGGTAAAGGTATAAATAGGATTTTGGTTTTGATGATCAAGACACCATAGAGGGTGTGATTATATTTAGGATAGATGGTCATACTATAAAGAGGGGAATTCTTTGGCTAAATGGTCTATCGAGTGCCACTAGGTATCATTGTTCATGTGCATATATTTAGAACCTAGTGTGCTAACATAACTCATGAAAAATATTTGTGAAAATATGCTAACACATATGTACAGGGTGGTACGCTTGGTGGTCACACATTTGAGCAAGGGTTGAAGAGGTAGAGAAGAGTGGAGCTCGGCAAGATTCAATGAAGTCGCGGAAGTGTTTCTCACTAAGAAACACTCACCGAATGCTGGCACCACGATCACTGGATGTTGGGTGTGCGTTCGGTCAATACTGTCTTGTAGTGCATATAGGCTACAACCTAGGTTTGAGTACAAAACGCAGGGACCTATGTGTCCGATCACTTTTTGAGAGTATCAGACGCAAGCAACCGAACACTAGGGAAATACTATTCATTGTCTGGTCAAGCTGACATGGCAAGAACATGCAAGCTAAGGAAGCACCGGATGCGTCCAGTAGTGGAAATCGTGTTCTAGAACCTCTCTGAGTAGCAGTCGAACCATAATATCCAGCGTCTGGTCATTTACTGAAGCGAGTTCGGTGTGAACTTAACCCTTGAGATCTAATACGTGACATTCAAAGGGAGTTGACATGTGGCAGCAATTCGAGCACCAGACGCTGGGGTCTGCGTCCGATCGCCCCGAGTTTTGTGAGAACAGAGAGCCAACA
Organism: Sorghum bicolor; assembly: GCF_000003195.3. Classification (NCBI taxonomy): domain Eukaryota; kingdom Viridiplantae; phylum Streptophyta; class Magnoliopsida; order Poales; family Poaceae; genus Sorghum; species Sorghum bicolor. Next base: position 58,537,153 of record NC_012877.2, on the reverse strand, counting down.
ACTCTATTCTTTTGAGGACTTATAAATAATGTTTGGCTAGCTTTGGGATCACTCTCTTAGAACTTTGATGTTCTTGACATCTTTATGAGCCTAAGCAAAGACCTTTCACTCATCTTCTTCATAGTTTCACTATTTTTATGAGATTGAGAGTGATTCCAAGTGTATTTGTATGAGTGATTGTATCTAGTGGCACTTGGGGATCATTGTGGATGCAGAGTTCTTGACAACTTGGAGCAGCAGAAGAGGTCTAGCATGTGTTGGTGATTGTCTGTTTCTAGCTCTGATGATCTTGTGAGGGCTTCTTGTGCCTTTCCCAGTGGAGCACCAAAGGCAACTCTAGTGAATTGCATGCGTCATTGAGCTACCTCACTTGTGGGTAGGTTCTTACAGTGTCTAATTGTGTGGACGAGACTTGTGCAACACCTCTTAGCCACTAAATCACCAAGTGTTGGTCGACACAATAGAGACTAGTGTGTCGGCAAGCACATGAACCTCAGAAGAAAAATCAATTGTCTCTTGCCTCCTTGGTATTCTCCCAACGATTGATTGATATTCATATTGATTGGTTCATCCCTTGTACATATCGGTATAAAGATCACAATCTCTTTTTTTACATTCCCACAAACTAGTTGTAACAAGCTCTTTGCTGTATTTAGTTTGAGAGCTTGTCTTGCTTGTGCTAGCTTAGTTCTTCCACCTAGTTGAGCTCTTTAGTGTAGCTAGTTATGAGAGCTCATAGCGACATAGCCTTGGCTTCACTACAGATCATAAAAACTAGAATTATTTGATAGGTGGCTTCCAACCCTTGTAGAGCTAGAGTAAAATTATATTTCACCATTTGTTTTACTAATCCTTTGCTCTAGTGTTTTGTAGAATTTTTTAATACGCTATTCACCCTTCTTCTGGCCATATTAGAACCTTTCACTCTTTATTTTTCCTCTCTCCATTTCTTTTTTTCTTGCTCCTTCATCTCCTTGCGAGCGTGCATGGTGCCCTCAGGCAAGCGCACAATAGCAGTGGTGGTCGTGGGTGAGCGCACAATGAATGCAACATATGGCCCCATGGACCCCTGTTGCCGCTAGCCAAATTCTCCCACCCTACTCCATCTCCCTCAATTCCTCTTATCCACAAATGCGTCATGGACGCCTATGATTTCCTATCTAGAAATGTCAAAGGTCCTCATCTTTGGTGAATGCATCTCTCCCCATACTTGTTGTTGCCGCCATTGCCGTGGAGGCTGGGGCTTGAGCTCGCTCATGTGGGGCCCTTGTTGCTCATGAACTTGCTGAGAAGGCTCGCTAAAAGCTCCAGTTTGGTTTTGATAATTAATAAAACATAAGGACTAATTATTGTGCTAAATGTGTAGACATGAAATGATAAATTCCCACACTGAGTGGTGGAGCTAGAGGATCATGGTGACAATGGTGGTGACCACAAGATGATCAAGTGCTCAACTTGAAAATAAGGAAGAGAAAAACAAAACTTTATGGAGATCAAGGCAAAGGTATTGCTTATGGTTTTGTTTTGGTGATCGAAACACCGTAGAGAGTGTGATCACACTTAGGATAGATAGCCATACTATAAAAGGGAAATTTTTTTGGATACATGGTTTATCGAGTGCCACTAGGTGTCATTGTTCTTGTGCATGCATTTAGAACCTAGTGAGCTAACTTAACTCCTTTGAAGAAAATAATTTTAAAAATGCTAACACACATGCACATGATGGTTTACACATGGTGGTGTTGGCACATTTGCAAAGAAGGTGGAGTTTGAGGGGTAGAGAGAGTTTAGGTCTCTCTCTGTGAACCTCAGGAGAAAAATCTTGTGTCTCCATTGTGCTCATTGGATTTTTCCCGGTAATTGGATTTTATATCATTATGATTGGTTCATCCCCTCTACTCGACGGTATACAGACTACATTTCACTCTTTTACATTTCTGCAAACTAGTGTAGCTTTCTATCTTGTTTAGAAACTTTAGGTAGCTCTCTAGTGTAAGTAGAGACTTAGTCATTGTTTGAACATAGAGATTATAGTAACTAGACTTGCTTGGATAATGATTTGCATCTCTTGTAGAGCTAGAGCAAATTTACATTACACCATTTGTTGTACTAACCATTTGCTCTAGTACTTTGTAGAATTTTTAAATAGGCTCTTCACCCCCCTCTAGCCATATTAGGACCTTTCACTTGCCTGGGCCAAACTTGTTAGGGGCTCGCCCATTGCCCAAGTGCTATTTTTTTACTCATCCATCATCAATTTGTTGTTGTCGACGAGGTCACCGCCGACCATGGCGTGGTCGATCGTGGCTGCATGCTACCTCACGTGGCAAACATGCGACAAATGGAGCTCGCACACCCAAGCATGGGGCATGGCACAATGCTCTCACGCTCCCTTTGAGCACCTACCGCACCAGAGCGTCGTCATTGTTGCCATCGACGCAGCATCACCTATGGTGCAGCCCAGCCCTTCATGTCCCTCTAGTGCGTCCTGGCCCTGTGTGTCCCTCCGGAGAAGCTCCGCCGTCGGCGCGCCCTCACGTGGTCGGAACTATCCACCGGAGCCGCCTCTGCCTGCTCGCAACACCACATAGGGAAAAAAAGAAAGAGAGAGGAAGAAGAAAGAGGCAGGGGGAAGAATGACATTTCCTCACCATCTCTCTCAACTGGTGGAAATGAATAAAACAAGAGGCATGGTGTGCAGTAGCATAATTGTCAGCAACGATAGTGTTTTCCAGCAAATGGCTCCACTTTGCATGTCTGCCTGTAAATGATCTCCACTTTCGGTGTCCGCTGGCTGCCTAGTTCATTTGATCATATTGTCATACAACCACCAAAAACAACTATATGGCCCTAGCCTAGTGCCATTTCCTTACGTTCACAAATTGAGCACTTCCCCTCATGATTTTTAGTGCACCAATCTAGTTATATGTGGAAAATATACTAACAAAATTTAGTATGGACAAATCATATCCATCTAAATCAAGCTGTTCAATTTCTATACATGGAGAAATATCTAATTAGACCAAGGGATAAGGACATTGATATACTAGGACCCGAGGTTTCATATCTCAATGTCATTGTAGCACTTTGTATCTTGCAAATTGCATCAATCTTGGTATTGCATTTGTAGTGAATTTACTAGCTAGACATAGTGCCGCTCCAATAAAACATTATTGGATGAGAGCTAAACATATACTCTATCCATGTTCCTAAAGAAAGTCGTTTTGATGTCATCTTAAGTCAAACATATGAAAGTAATGTAAGTAGATTCATCTCGGAATATAGTTTTATAAAGGTATATATTGATATATTTTATAGCAAAAAGTAATGGTTAAAGTTGATTTTAAGAACCATATCGATGTCCAAAACGACTTTCTTTAGGAACATGGAGGGAAATAAAGATCCTGGATTATCTTTCCAAAGAAACCAAGACCCAACCATGATTAGATATACTAATGCTGGATGTATGTTAAATCTCCATAAGGATCCCAAACATCCTTTGTATTTTTATATGGAGGAACAACCATCTCATGAAAGTCATCTAAGTAGACTCTAGTGGCAATATTGATAAATCATTCTAAAATTATTGCACTATATAAAACATCACACGTATGGCTTCCTGAGAATGATTAACTACTTACAATGAAGTGGTATTGGCTCTATTTAATCGCCAGAAATTATGTACGTATAATGTTGTTTGTGTTACACATGTGCAAATATGTTAAGTTATTCTATCATTCCCATGAATTATAATCAAGTGAAAAATTAACATTTTACAATAGTCTTGCAATATTCTTGCAGATTTATTCATGAAGTCATTACCGCATAGTACGCTCTAAAAAACTTGTTCATAGTATTAGTATGCCATGACTTCGAGACTTGTAAACACATGGGTAAATGCTCTCTAAAAGTAATAACATGTACTAGCATAATAAGGTTTTGCTGAGACAATATTAACTCAAGAATGCATTATATTCACTTTATCTCTACGAGTTTTTAGGGAATATCTAAGACATGTACTGTTGTTTAAACTTGCTTGTGTGTTTTTTCCCAATAAAGTTTCTCATAAGTTTATTAGAGCAACTCCAAGAGCTTGGCTAAAATTAGTAGCCAAATTATATTGTTTAGCCATTTTGTAAAGTACAAAAGTTTTTTTAAAAAAGAGATCTGCAACCGCCTTGCTATTTTACAAAATCATATAGCTTGTGTCAGTGGTTGGCTATATATGGCCAGCGAAAATCAAGGAATAACCAACTTTCTATTTTACAAAACTAGATATCACATCTGTTGGAGTCTACTTTTTGTTATGCAAATTCTAAAATAACCTCCACAACAAGAATAGCCAAGCTGTTGGAGTTGCTCTGACAACAATAGAAATCCATAAATGTGTAATATTGTTTCTCCCTATTTTTGAAATGGGTTTTTTTATGAGAAGCTTAATGGCGTATCAACATTATTGCACCATATCTTTCTTGTAAGGTTTTTGGAAGATTGAATGCAATCGATTAATGTCAAGTTGATCAAAAGGGATGTTAAGAACTAACCACAGGAGGATGATCTCTTCCCTCCGATCAGGACCCATACAGATTAGTGAATATGATTAGATACAGCCACGTATCCGTTCAAGGATACGCTTTACTGACCCGACCCGAGATCAATCAATTCAATCTTTCTTGTTCTCGTTCTTACTATATTCTCAAAGAGAATGCACGAGATTAGAATCTAAGAACGGTGGCATAAGTCTATTCACGGTAAATGAGGGATTACAGCATATTGCAATAGCATAGCATATCTGATGAATTATGGCCTTGTTTAGTTCACCCCAAAATCCAAAAAGTTTTCAAGATTTCTCGTCACATCGAATCTTGCAGCACATGCATGAAGCATTAAATATAGACGAAAACAAAACTAATTACACAGTTTGTCTGTAAATCGCGAGGCGAATCTTTTGATCCTAGTTAGTTCATGATTGGACAATATTTGCTAAATAAAAACGAAAGTGCTACAGTAGCGAAATCCGAATTTTTTTCGGAACTAAACAAGGCCTATATTGCTGTGTTTCTTTTTTTTTCGAAAATATAACACTTCACATGTTCTTGCCACGCCTTTTCTTATCAGCAGCACTACGCTTTGCCTTAAGTTCAATTCCAGCTCGCTCAGATGCTTCTTCAAGAATGAGTTCCTCTTGGCGCTTCAAAGCCATCGCCTCTTGGTATGCCACTTCTATTCGACTGTTTCAAGAGTAGGAAGAGCATGTAAAATAACCATAATCGAAGTGGGATTTGAATTATGAATTTCAACAGAAGATTTATGTTTCTCCAAGTAAAAGAATTTTAAAACATATTTTTTCCAAAACCTGATGAAACAATTAGACACAAAACAAACTGGACATAAAATTTCCGCAACTCTTCACTAGCACTCCCTCAGTGGCTTTTCTAGATACATTGCTTTTACAATGTATCTACATTAGTAAAAGTACATTAGTAAAAGCAATGTATCTAGGAATATTATAATTTGGAATGGAGGGAAGTATTAAAATAAGCAACATAAAAAAGGCATGCACCTCAAGTGAACCATGAATCAACAATGTGTGGCTGACCTAATATCTATTCATGAAGCAAAATATTGGAACAAACAACTAGAAAAGTTTGCTTACCTGAATATATGAGCTAAGGCAAAAAGTTCCAGTGTCTTCCAGCCTAGCTCTGTAAGCCATCTATCATCACGCTCAATAGAATCTTTGTCGAACTTGTTGCTTGACTTGCCATCCTACATACAATAAGGGGATTTGTTAGGATAGGGAAACATGGATGCTGAATAAGTATATCTCATTTTGTAACTACGGAAGATAATAATCATAAATGACTCATAGGTTCAGGCCCAATTCCAAAGCAAAATGGTACAAATAAACATTTATTTCCTCCATAGCTTCACGGCTGAAAGGCATTATGTGAATTCATTATGTGAAAGTAATTTTGAATGTAATATGAATAAAATTTCAAAATTTGTGGGCCTTTGCACAACAAAAAAATGCACACCATGATGAAAATGCTTTCAGTTTGATATTGAACATGTAAAAAAAAACGTACATCTGCAAATAGTTGTTCTAGTCAACTGCCCACAAGATGGAATCATCTAGGATAGACGTTACCTTATAAAGCAATGTGTAAGGGATCAAAGAAACATGCATACCTTTGTGTGGTACTGTGATCCTTCATCATCTTGTGTGGGCAATGGTTGGTGTGGTAGTGTGTCCAACGCAGCTCTTTCAAGCAAAAGTATCACATCATCAGCCAAAACAAACATGTCCTGATCAATATGCACCATTGGAGTGCTCTGAGCATCTGTCTCTGTTAGTTTAGGTATCCCCTTTTTGTTCCTGCTCTGGTATTCTAGTGCCTTAAGTCCGCTATATAGTGAGTCAATTACCAAGGTTGATGTAATTTCTTTCTGTATAAAGAATTGTTTCACTAGATTTTTCAATATAGTTTCAGTCTTTTCCCTTGTCATGTGCCGACGCACACTTGGATCCATTGCTAGCCAGAATCCACAGAAACTGCAATACACCAAAAAAAATCAAAAATAAAAAATGGCTTGGAATTGAGACTGGTCATAAAACACTAATGCACCGTTCATAAATCATAAGTTTATCTAACCTGGACCACCCCAGTTTATCCTCAATTAACCTGCTAAGCTTGCTTCTTCTTTCATCATTAAAGCGCCGGCAAATTTTTTCCACATTTGATAGATACACCCTAATTAGTTCCCTTCGGTACTGGCCATCAAGGGAACGAAATGGACGGTCTGTCTTCTCCCTCAAATATTAGAATGCAGAAGCAGACATGGTTATGCTAAGTAAACAGATACTTCCCACTATCCCACTTGAAAATAATTGATGCTAGCATTGAATGTAAGAGTAAGATGCAAAGAAAACAGATACCTGATAACTTGAACTTGGGCTTTGATGGTAAGAACATCCTCAACAATAAAGCCATCATGTAATTTTGACAGTTCCATAAACTTTTTCCACCCCCAATCATGCTCTTTCTTCCGAAACCGATGCAGTGTATCTGAAATGCTACTTTACGTAAACTAAAGTTGTAGAAGGCAAACAAAAGCTAGCTATTTTAGCTGTAGGCACTAGGGAAGCCAGATATTAGTTCATTGAACTCACCAGAATACTTGGATTTCTTAGGGTCTCTATTAATTACAGCTATTGTAAATTGCGCAAAGTGATTCCATCCTGAACAAAAGCAAATCATATTGAAGATATATAGAGGAGTCACAAACTGAAGTGAGTCGAATACAATGCATCAAATTATGCATCTACCTGGGAGTAGCTTATCATGGTTGGCAACACAAAGAAAGAGTGAGAGGTGATTGCAGACATCACATCCTTGCGGGTAAATTAAGATATACCTGAAACACAACTGATAGATCTCAAAATATGATGCAGCAAGTATCAGCCGATAAAACTAAAAGCAAATTAAAATATATAGATCGAAAAGGACAGAATAAACAAAAAAAGGGCAATATAATTAAATTTACCATTACAATAGCTTTTCTTCTCCATGACAGTAAATGTTCAAATAATATTGTTTGAGAAAAAAAATTATATCAGACCAAACAAACAACATATGGCACAAAATTAAATACATAATTTTACCGTTACAATAGCCTTTCTTCTCCATGCAATAAATCCAAAACCTATAAATTCTCCCCAAATTATGGATTGCCAATCTCCCTAGAAGAGTCCGAGGAGGACCTATACGATATGGATTTAAAGATACAGCTTGAGCGTACCAAACCTGCAATCAGCAAGAGAGAAGAGGAATATCAAAATGACGAGTACATATCCCTTCAGCGTGCCCTGCTGGACAAAGCGGTACAGAAAGAGCATTCTGACTTAGGCAAAATTATGGAGAAAGCACAGATTGCCATGCTGAACAAAGCGTTATTTGATCAGCGTGTTCTCTATGCACAAAAGATAGAACAAGAACGTGATCTCACAAATGAAGTCTTACAAAAGGCCCATGAAGAAAATTATGACAACATAAAGAACGAGCGCCAAAAATTTGACTCCACGATTAATCAGGCAAGAGCACAATTGGTTGAGTTGGAGAATGAGCACTCAAAGATGAAGCCCTTGATTGAGTCCTTGATCCAACAACAGGAGGTCCGTGGCAAGATGAATGTGGAGGTAACTACGGTACTCTATGCAGAATAAATTAACAGAGTACCGCAGTTACCTCGACATTCATCTTGCTACGGATCTCCTATTGTTGGATCAAGGACTCAATCAAGGGCTTCATCTTTGAGCGCTTATTCTCCAACTCAACCAATTGTGCCCTTGCCTGATTAATCGTGGAGTCAAATTTTTGTTTCTCGTTCTTTATGTTGTCATCATTTTATTCACGGGCCTTTCATAAGACTTCATTTGAGAGATCACGTTCCTATTCTATCTTCTGGGCATAGAGACATGCTGATCAGATAACACTTTCTTTAGCACGGCAATCTATGCTTTCTTTGTTCTTTTGCTAAGTCAGAATGCTCTTTCTGTACCGCTTTGTCCAGCAGGGCACGCTGAAACGATATATACTCATCATTTTGATGTTGTTCTTCTCTCTTGCTGATTGCAGCTTTGATATGCTCAAGCTGTATCTTTAAATCCATATCGTACCAGTCCTTAAGTTTGCTAACCTTCTCCTCGGACTCTTCCAGGGACCTCCGAACTTGTTGCGTCTTGTTGCTAGGAAGTTTTATACTACCAATAAGTTAAATTGTTAACAGATGCAAGGCCCCTGTGAGTTTGTGATACCTAATGAACCTATTTTCAACAACCAGGCAACTCACAGGGTCGTCTGTGCTCAAGGCTACAAATTATTTTCAACCTAAGCTGTTCAATCACTTGTCAAATGTGTGGTCAGCTTTCATAATTTGTAGTTCAAATAATATATGCAATAATGCAAATAGTGGGACCGGTGCTGAATATTAAACAACTGGTTCTGTTTACAACTTCTCTACTTAACAGCTATTCCTTGCAAAGTCACTGAAAACTAATAGCCAAATCACACCCAGCAGGCAAGTAAGAAGCCCATATACAGCATAGTAGAAATATGATGGTAGTAGAAAAAATATTAAAAAGGAGATGGTGAGTCCAATTAATGCAAACAAAAAGACCATACCACTTATATCCGCCGACATCAAAGGAATTACTCCTTAGCTCACTCCTGTTGATTTGGGAGAAATGATCAATTCTCCATGTAAAGTTTCCATAAAGTTCAGAAGGCCTAGGTCCTATACAATAATACAAGACAATGGAATTAACAGGTTAAGCACCAACTGATGGCAAAAACTTAAATATTGCGAACGATTGAAATGCACAAATGACACAAATTAGCTTGTCAGAAACATGTAATTCAGCAGAATATTAAAAAAGCAGAAGTAATCATCATCTCCACACAATTACAAACCAATTTGAAGAAATAACATGTCCACCTCAGTCATGTCCACACACCATACAAGAAGCTACATAGTTTATAATGTAAAAACCTTTTTAGAATAAGCATCGCCTAGGTTGAAGCTTTTTAGGACAGCAAATTATAATGCTAAAGGTTCTTGAATGCAACAGGACAAGCTGCTAGTGTAACAAATGTAGGGCTGCATATACACCAGTCCCTGGAAGAGTAATGTTTCTGGTACTCTAAAAAATGTTTAACTTATGACATATTTGCAAGCAGCTTAACTACTTAGTTACATAGGCCCAAAAGGGAACCCCATAAGTTTTAACTGTGTAACCGTAATTGATCTAAATGACTAAATATGGGGAGAAACCCCACAACCAAAAAGTCAGAACAACGTCCATATGCACTCCAACAGTTCCAGTTTCGTGGACCTTCATCATAAAGGACACTTCTAGGGTGTTTGGTTGGTGGAATGATGTGGTCCATCACCATCTCACTCTCTAGTTTTTTGTTTGGTTTGTGGAATAGAATGAGTTGATCCATGACCACCCCATTCCTCACAAGCTAATAATTAGTACTAGTATGAGGAATGAGGACATTCCACCAGGTTTGAGGAATGGAACGGATGCATCACTCCATCTAGGATAAGTTGATTCCTCAAACCAAACACACCCTTCAGTTATCACCTTCTTAGCGCATCTCTAGCTATGCTGCTCTTGCCCACACCAAACCAGTGAATGTCCATTGGTACAAGGCTCCAGCAATGGCCCAGGTTCTTCAGGCAGCTCATTATGTAATAACCCTAAGCCTAATATAAGTAACCCAAACAAACTGCAGTGACCTACTAAACTCCCTGAAGGTTATTCTAAGTCGGCATTCATCTTGTTGCATTTTGCAATTGTTATTAAGACTGCCTAAGCCGCTGAAACGTACATGGGTTTGGGTTAAGTATTACCATAACTAAAATCAGTTTAATTAGAAACTTTATGGAACGGTTTAATTAGGAATGGAGAGATCTAGCTGGTCTACTTAGGTCATAACATCAGAAGGAAGAATAGAAAGATTAGCTAAAAGCATTTGCAAAGTAGAAACACAGATAAATGTGAGAAGAACTAGAAAACACACCATAATCATCATCATCATCGTCATCAGTGTCCAAGTAAGCTGGTGAGGTGGATGGTATTCCATTCTCAACTTGCTGACTGGACCTCCACTCAGATAGAGTATTCTCAGAATGATCCTGTTGGTCACTCATCTCTTCAGTTGATGAGGATCTACCATCCCCAGCATTGTAAGTGCCAGCCATTATTCTATCAACTGTGGAAGTTAGTTCTGTAGCACTCCAACTTTTCCTTCCTGCACAACAAACTGGAATAATAAGTCTCTGTTTCAGTAGTGGATCAGAGTTGCAAAAAAGAGACATCCAAAGTAAGGCTACACAATTCCAAAGGGTTTTGTGGTCTTTTGGACAGTGCACATAATCACTAACTACTCAGTCTGTAGAGTACATGCTGCAGGCATCTAGTGCCTAGTGGCTGTAAGACATGCATGGTACCAGGCAGGCATTGCAGAACAAAAGAAACATACATGGGCCTTGTTTAGTTCAAATTTCGCGACACTGTAGCACTTTCGTATGTTTGTGGTAATTATTGTCCAATCATGGACTAACTAGACTCAAAAGATTCGTCTCATCAATCCCGACCAAACTGTGCAATTAGTTTTTATTTTTATCTATATTTAATACTTCGTGCATGCGTCTAATGATTCGATGTGACAGAGAATCTTGAAAAAATTTGGGTTTTTGGGTGAAAGTAAGGCCTTGTTTAGTTCCAAAATATTTTGCAAAATCGACACTGTAGCTTTTTCGTTTGTATTTGACAAATATTGTCCAATTATGGACTAACTAGGCTCAAAAGATTTGTCTCGTCAATTTCGACCAAACTGTGTAGTTAGTTTTTATTTTTATCTATATTTAACACTTCATGCTTATGTCTAAAGATTCGATGTGACGGGGAATCTGAAAAATTTTGCAAAAATTTTAGGGAACTAAACAAGGCCTAAACAAGGCGATATTATATACGTTCACATGGTATCTGCAGGAATACTGTCCAGACTAGAATCTTAGTAACACCACTCCTTCCGTAGAACCTGTGATCCCCAGCTAGAGTAACAAGCCAATCCCAAATCAATAGTCCAGTGTCGGAACTCGGAATAACTGTAAGCCTCCGCAGGACCAAAACCAACCCGCTGGATTATTTTCCTACGCAGAGGAAAGAAAATGCAGTGCCTATCGAAACCATCATGGGCTCACGGCACGAACGAATTAACAGAGTCCGGAACCGAACCCCACTCATGACTAACCCAATCCAATCCACTCCAATCCAATCCAGGCGCCAAATGAAACTGTTGTTTGCGGGGGAGATAAAAGGAAGAACTGCGGCGCATGCTCACCTGTCTCCTGGAATCACCACGATTCAGGTCGGATACAGCAACCGACCGGGGAGGCGGCCCCGCACGTCGTGCGTGCGTCCCCCACGCCCGACGGAGATCGAGAGCTCCCTCCCTCCTCCGTCCCGCACGACGGCGGTGGAGGGGGCGGCGCGGCGGCGGCGGCGGCGGCGTACGAGTGAGCTCCTAGTCGAGGCGAACAAATCGGATCGTAGCCGCCTAAAGCCTACCTCGTTCTCTCGTGTCAGCTGTTGAGGTTATTTATAGGAGCAGTAGTACATAAATTTTTGGCAGTTATTGTACAGCTATATATTCGGTGATTATCTACCCGCATTTGGTTTTTATAATATACTATATCTGCATTGCGTTCAACGGAGAATAACAATATCCAAGTCTATCTTGGTTTAGAAACGATCTTAGAGCAACTCTAAAAATATATAAATTTTAACCTCTATATATCTCTATTGTTTTCGATAAAAAGGTATTCAATGATTGTTTTCTTTGTATGTGTGTTTATCTATATTGCATTTAACAGAGAATAGCGGCACCGAAGTATACCTTGTTTTAGAAATGATCATAGAGCAACTCTAAAAATATATAAATTTTAAATTTTTATCTATATATGTATCTCTCATATCTCAAATAAATATGCATTCAATGAATGGTTTATTTGTATGTGTCTATCTGCGTTGCATTTAACAAAGAATAGTGACACCAAAGTCTACCTTGTTTTGGAAACGATCTTAGAGAAACTAAAAATATATAAATTGTAATATCTATATATCTTCCTTTTGTCTCCAAGAAAGAGACATTCAATGAATGGTTTCTTTGCATGTGTCTATCTACATTGCCTTTTACGAAGAATGGCGACACCGAAATCTACCTTCTTAAGTTTTAAAAATGATCTTAATGCAACTTCAAAATATATAAATTTTAATCTCTATGTATCTCTCATAAAGAGGCATCCAATGAATTATTTCTTTGTATTGTCTATCTGCATTGCGTTTAACGGGAATTGCGACACCGAAGTCTACATTCTTATTTAAAAAATAATGTTAGAGATACTCTAAAAATATATTAACTTTAATCTCTATATATCTCTCCAATCTCCAATAAAGTCATATTCAATTAATTGTTTTTTTTGGTATATGTCATGTTCCTCCAACGAAATCACTAATTATTATTCTTTTAGATAATAAATACACTAAAAGATTGGTACATCTAATATATCTCAAGAAAAAACAAAAGCTGGTACAAGAAAATGAATACTAAAACACAAAATGACCTTAAAAATAAGAGTACATCAAAGATCAAATCGGTCATCTTCTTCCTTTAAACAACCATTGTCTGCCCTGTGAAGACAACAAAAAAAAAGGACACCCACAAATACTCTTACCAATCTTACTACCAAACAAGGCTTTGAAGACCAAAAAAGGCACTTACGCATCGGTCCCATGTAATCACAGGAAGGAAAGGAAAAGAGAATTTTTTTCAATCTGATGTAGCCTATCTCCTCGTCTCCTGCTATCTAGTATTCTCAATCCCCTGTACTAAGTTTTAAGGAAAAGGGGAAAGGGGATCTGATGAAGATCCCCATACTAAGTTCGAAAGGGAAAAGGGACTCTGATGTTAGGCCATTGCTTAATTGTCGTAGCAGTCCAGGGTTACCAAGAAAGGTAAATGCAAGGCAACGCCACGTCGTGTTTCTTCCGTGCCGTCGCTCACTCAATTCCTCCATTGCCCACTTGTTTCATCCATCTCCAGCTCGATTCTACTCTTATTGCTTGTTAATCGCTCGGTCTGGATGGGGATGAAACGAGAGGCGTGTGTTACCGCTAAAGGTTCTGTGGTTGCAGGTTGAATTCGATTGTACACAACATATACATTTTGGAGAATACAGACACTTGAATTCACATGATCCAATATATAATATCGTTCCATGGAATATGCATATATGCACCATGAAAATATCTGTCAACTCAGAAAAAAAAGCATGAGACAAACTGAAATGCTTGGAGAAATAATAGGAGAAAAGAATGAATTTCAGAAAAAAAAAACCATATATATTTTGGAAAACTAATGGAAGCACACAAGTACACAGCTTCAACCAAAAATATTTCTGCTCGAGCCACTACTTAAAAGAAGTCCAAGCACAATACAAATCCTTAAACCGCTGTTTCCATTCCTGTACAGAAGACAGAAGATTCTAAGAACTGGATCCGATTGCGGGCCAGCCAAAAGATCAAAAAAGGGGAACATTGGGCATATACTACATATCTTTTCCAAGCGCATCCAGACATGCAAATGAAAGAAAAAAGGTTGAAAAAAAGATTCGAGTTCTCGAATCCAGTATGCAACATACTTCGGAGCACTACAATCTCGGCCAATCCAACAACCCAATATTAAAAAATGAAAACCATATCAGAAACCCACGAGCATATCTTCTGATGTTTCTTGTCAAAATAATCCCATGAATCTCAGTTATCATCGACTTGAGAGTGAAAGACAAAGCTTGGAAATGTAGTGGTAATGTCCCTGTCCAATTATAGCAATGCAAACTTGTGAGATATCTCAAGAAGGCAATGGCGATCTCTACTATGAACTGACAGCATCCAATACAGAAACTAGAAAAGGACAGGTTAATTTAAAGCATGATGCATTTTTTAATACTATGAGCCTGATGCTTCTCTGACAAGTTCTTAGACAGTGGTTTGCCTTCCCCAAAACTCATTCAGCATATTTCCTAATAGAAACATAAACAATTTTGAAGTTCGTCAACAGTAGCAAGCCAGTTGCAATCCTGATTTATTGCATTTCAGTTGCATGCCTCACTACACTACAACATTGTATTGTTTTCCTCAGAATGATATTGAATGCTTAACACCAAATTGTGCATCACAAATCTTATTACTCCTTAACCAATGCATATTTGGCGCTCGCGGGGGAGGAGGACGAGGAGGGGGGTGAGAGACTGGCGCCAATGTTTGAAAAAAAACATTTGTAGTACAGATAAAGTTAGGTTTCGTTGCAACAATACAGTTTGAAATTCACCATAGATGTCAAGAAACAAAATAGACAAGCAGTCAATCTGACATTGTTCATCATGCGCTGAGAGTGATACTGTGTTTTTGGAATCTAAACATCAAAGGTGAATTTTAAACTGAATTTTTGAAGCATTACAACATGATATTTTAGCTAAGGGAAAGGAGCCATATAAAAATTTAAGTTAGAGCAAAGAGCATTATACCCAGACTTCTTAAGATCAAGCAAAAAAGGACAAAACTACATAAAATAATATGACAGTTTGGCAAGCAATACATACAGCCAAGAAGGTTCCTTACTTGAGGTACTGAAGAGTCATGTTCTTGAGCAGAGATGGATGCCGAATGACTAGACTGCGCCACTCTTCCTTGTCAATTCTTCCGTCATGCTTTGTGTCTGCCTCCTCAAATGTCTTATAATGACAAAGAAACAAAATGAGCGAGGGAATTTGATATCAACAAGCAAGAGGATGACAATCTGATTATTTCTCATGCCAAACCCACTGAAGCCATACAACAACAGGGAACAATGCAGCAAGAAAGAAACAAGATACATTCATGGAATTGACATCTTGTGATCTTGATTCTTGACGCAAGTGACTGTAGAAAAACAGAGAAAAGCACTAATGCACTTTCTCGAAGGATGCACCAAACAGTAACCAAAAGTGGTGGAATGGTACGTCCAATTACATTTGCCTACTGCATCATATCCTGGACTCAAATAAACAAGAAAGACATGGCACGTGTCTCACAATTTGATAAATGTTTACCAGCCTCCCCTCAGTTTAATATAATGCTCGCAAATACTCTATTGGAAATGTATGTATGAAACGGTATTATGTAGTTGAACAGAGGAAGAGGCACAACATTCTGAGACGTTTCAGGTCAAACTTGCTGTCTGAAACATCATATAAAGCTCACTGGAGGAGCACTACACTATACAGATAAATTGGATATACCATAACATAAATGCACAACTTCAGCAAACCTTGTCAATTATACTCTCTACAATTTCATCTGAAAGATTCATCCCTGACTCAGCAAGTGTCGCAACAACCATCTGCTTAACCTGAAAGCCAAACGCAATAAACCATTAAGGCTAGACAAAAAAGGGCATAATTCAATCCAAAGATGACATTTCTTATGAAGAGAAGTACTTCAGAAAAGAAAAGGAAACAATTCAATCAAAAGAAATCAGTTCTTGAAAATTGAACACGCGGCAGGTATGATTTTCATTTGGTCATTACTTAAGGGGAAAAAACCTACTAATACAATATGCCACAAAGACAACTGAGAGTTCACCTATATCAAGCTATTAAATCAATTGGCATTACCAACGCTACTGCTGCTACCCCATAATATAAGATTTTAATGATATTACCATATTTGGGTCGGCCAATGTACATAAAAGCTAACTCCTACCATGTAAAAACCTTTGGCAGCAATACTATCCACAGTTCCATACCTCTTGTCTCTCAATGTAGCCTTGCTGCTTGAGATCATACAGCCGGAATGAAACTGCAGTAACGATACATGATTTTTTCCTTCAGAATTTAGCGTTAAAAAAATACAAGTGGAAAAGCAGGAGCACTACATAAAATAAGTTTGTTAAACTTCAGCTTTACCATAAACTCAGTATATTACTAAAGAATGTTGAATAGACTACACATTAGTGAATCCAAGTACATCCAAAATTTGGAATGGTATTTTAAATAAGCTTCAAGTTATTGTCATGAATTATCCCTCAACCTGCGCCGGAAAGACAAAAAAACTTGAGCACAGGGTGGGCACTGCAATAAGAAGCTGTACCAGGATTTGAACGCAGCCTGGCAAGGGGAGACCCCCAAGCACACTACAACCGGTATAACTTGTGACAAGCTGGTACCAGCTGGGGAAAGACCACCCCTGCGGCATTGTATTAAGAAGAAATTTCTCACACAGGCTGAGAAACACCCTGAAGGCTGGCTGCCCTAGACATGCCACTGAGCGCCCAGGACACATGCCTACAGGCTACAGCCGTGTGCGTCTCGCTGAAAGTGACACAGGTGGCCCATGGGATATTGTCATTTTGGCTTAAAAAAGGTGCTAAACAACACAGGTGGGCCCAGGATTGATGCAGAAAAAAGCAGTGCTACTAAGGCAGTAAGGCTCCTGTGACCAACTGACTATTAGGCCAAACACGTATAATAGAAGTTAGATTAACATTTATAGTGGAGAGCCAAATTATCAATTTACAAAACGCAGGAGCTCACAGTCAATTTTTTCATCAACGGGAGCATTAGGATGAAATACTGAGAGAGCACGAGCAAATTCTTCAAATCCTAAAATTCCATTGTGTTTTGTGTCAAACAAATCAAATACCTGCAAGGAACGAAAAAATATTAAGGACATGATTTACTTTTATATCAGTAGCCAAAAGCAAGATCAGGGATCCACATTTTTTTGTGCAGCTAACTTTTCCACACAAAACATGGTTCTAAACATCCTAGCTTCAATTGATACATAATTGGATCATAAGTATCCTATTTGAATAGCTTCAAGTATCAAGTGATATGCACAGAGAGTCATTTTGCTCACAACACACAAGAATTATGAAAGGCAACAACCTCCTCCCCCCCCCCCCCCCCACACACACACACAAAAAAAAAAGAAAAAACAGAAGCATGTCAGTCGAGCCAAAAAAAGACATGTATGCCATTCCTACTGAATACTGATGCATTATAGACTAGTAACCAAAAAACTCATTTGTCTAAGTACGAATTCAGAGTATATTTAGATATATAACAGCACTATATCTGTGACATATGAGCATTCTGAAATAAAGAAATCATACAGAAGTACATGCATATGCATTGTGTAATGCAACACAGCGCAGGCATTGCATGGCATAAGATATAGGGCATTTCTACAGAAACCAATCTAGACAAGTCATACAAAATTTATTCACATAAGCAGTACGCACGCTCAACTTCCATTCAGATATATACAGCATTAGAGCTCAGTGCATTTGCATCACACACGAATGTGAGGAATTAATGAGGAGACTAGCAAGCATTTCATGTTGCAACATAAGTAGGTGCTATGTGCAATATGCGAGGAAAGGGGTCAATCCAAAACTCATATTACTGCAAAAAAATTAACAAATAAGAGAGTCCATTGATTTGAAACAAAAATTCACAATGAATTAATAATTAACAAAGAATAAGCAAAATAATAGCCGAAACTAGGATCTTGTCACATTGGCTAAAACAAGGTGCTAAACAACACAGAGGTGGGGCCCAGGATTGACGTGAGCCACGATAGAGGGATCCTAATTCCTAAACCATATCTAGATAAAGGGTTTATATCATCCTTACATGACTAACTAATGGTCGCACTCATTTAGCAAGACAATTGGTGGGAAAGCATAAATAGCAATAGATTCTTAACAGAAAACAGGTAACTAAAGCATATATCAATAGGACCCTGGATAGCCCCTCAAAAAAAATCAAATGCAATCAGAAAAGACTACAGGAGTCAACTCTCTGCTGAACTCCCACCCGTAATTTTTTTTATAGCTTTCATCACCTGCACAGCATTAACGATCGAGCAATCCTGATTCTCATCGATTTGCAAAATTCCCAGAAACGAAATTGTAAAGCACAGCAAATAGGAAGACGTAGCAATATAGCACAGCAATCAACAATGTGCAACAATTAAGACTCACACGATCCGCGAACAGGCTCTCCTTCTTGCTGGTCTTAAATAGCGCCAACTGAAACTCCTCCTGCACAGAGGTGACAAACAAGAACAGCCATCTCAGCATTGACCATCACAATTCACACGCACACGCATGCTAACAGGAGTACAGGACCATCCACACTTGCACATACCACATACAGATTAATAAAGAGATTACATAAGAACCAAGCAGTGAACCAAACACCCATCGCTGACCTTGTTAATCAGCCCATCATCGATGACGGCGCTGCTGATCTTCTTGAACAGCTCATAGAGCGCCTCGACCTCGCTGACGCTGACTGCAGGAACAACAAGCAGGATTGGGCGTCAATTCAATCCATTCCCCCGTGCGTGCGAAACGAAGCAGCAGGGAGAGGGAGGTGAGCGGATTGGGGCTTACAGACGGTCTCCCTCGCGAGGACCTGGGGATCCTCGAGCCCCCGCGGCTGCTTGAGGTCGACGTCGCAGCACTTGAGCAGGACCGCGAGCAGCTGCCTCACCCCGTCCAGGCACTGCACCATGATATGCGCTCGCCGCCACCGGCTCCCGCACCCGCCGCCCCCCACGCCACTCACTGGTGCTGTCACCGCCCCATCCCACGGCCGCGCGGAGGGCTCGGCGGCCGGCTCCTGCGAGGATCGAGCACTAGATCAGTCAATCAATCAATCAGCCAACCAACCAACCAACTAACCACCAGTCCCGAAACCGAAGCCAGGCGATGGGGTCGCCGAGGCGCGGCGCGGGGTTGCTGGAGGGAGAATCGGGTTGGGCGGGCGGGTGTTTACCTCGAGGGACGGAGGGATGGGATTGTGGGAATGGGGGGGCGCGATCTCTCCGGCGGTGGCGGCGGCGGCGGCGCGGGGGGCTTGGGGTAGGGCGCGGCGGGATCGGGGCCTGCCCGAGGCGGAGGGCAATGCAAATCGCGACGGGGAAGTGGTGGGTTGCGGTTGCGGGGTTCGGCTCGGCGCTGCGTTTCTTCCTCTCTTCGCCGTCGGTGTCGTACGCTGCCTGCCGCGCGAGGCGTGTGTGTGTGTGTGGGGTGTGCGCTCGTGCCGCGCGTGTTCTCTCTCGCGGGGCTCTCGGCGTTGCCGTTCCGTGCTCATCATTGGTGTGGGCCCGGTCTTCGCGCGGGGGACGAGGTGGGCCCCGCCAAGTGACTCTTGGCACGGCGAGCCGCCGCTGCGCGCCCGTGGGGCCGGGACGTGGAATATAACCAATTTGATAATATAGCATTATATTATATTAGGCCTTGTTTAGTTCCAAAAATTTTGGCAAAAAATTTCAGATTCTCCGTCACATCGAATCTTGCGGCACATGCATGAAACATTAAATATAGATAAAAATAATAACTAATTGTATAATTTACCTGTAATTTACGAAACGAATCTTTTGAATCTAATTAGTTTATAATCGGATAATATTTGTCAAATACAAACGAAAGTGCTACTATTCCTATTTTGCAAAAACAATTTGAAAGTAAACAAGGCCTTAGTAGATAGTAACATCTTTCTAGAATCTGTCTCAAATAACCAAAATAAGTGTCGGTCTAGGCCTTGTTTAGCTGCACCTAAAATTAAAAAAAAAATTCAAAATTCTTTGTCACATTGAATCTTACGACATATGCATAGAGCATTAAATATAGATAAAAAAAAGATAATTATTTGCATAATTTATTTATAATTTGCGAGATAAATCTTTTAATTTAATTAGTTTATGGTTAGATAATAATTATTAAATACAAATGAAAATGCTACAGTATAAAATCCAAAAAAAATAGATCTAAACAAGGTCTTATTTTCATTTTTTCAAAAAGTCAAATGTTTTTAGTTTTAACTAATGTACTCCTCTGTCTTAAAATAATAATCGTGTTAGATTAGAAAAGTCAAACTTTATAAATTTTGCCAAACAATTAATCAAATTGTACGAAAGTTTAGAGCATAAAACTTAGATCAATAGAGTTGTATTAAAAGTGCCTCTAAGATGATGCCTCTCTAGAATGCCCATGTAGAATATACTAGATTGCTACGGATTTTTGCTTAAATTGCTTTGTAAGTAATGATTTAAAGAGCGCATCGAGAAAAACGAGAAGTAGATACAAAGGACTAGGAGTTTGGCCGGTACAATGGACGGCAGTGCCATTTACAGAAGGAATATTCAAGTTGTTGCTAGATAAGGAAGTTCAAAATTATGGATTAAATCCGTCCTCTCGGCGATCCCCATCTACACTATTATCGCGAACGGGCTGCCATCGTGGGCGATTCAGGAGATAAACGCTATCTGCCGTAGGTTCCTTTGGACAGGGAAGGAGGGATCAGTCAGGAGAAAATGCGTGGTCGCTTGGCCAGTGATCTGTCGGCCAATAGATCTTGGAGGCCTTGGCGTCCCCGACCTGCGCCTCACTTCCATCGTCTTGCAGGCCCGGTGGCTTTGGCTCAAGCAGACTGACGACACTAGAGCCTAAGTGCAGCTGCCCATCGCGGCGTCCAGGGAGGTGTCCGCCTTTTTCGACGCCTTCACGTTCACCTCGATCGGCAACGGACAGTTCACAACTTTTTGGACCAGCCGCTGGATCTAGGGCAAAGCTGTGAAGGACATAGCACCGGCCCTGCTGGAGTTTGTTAGCCGAAGGGACATCAAGGAAACAACCGTCGCTGCGGGCCTGGAGAACCGAGCATGGATACGCCAAATCGCGGGAGGGATCATCGTTCCAGCCATTATTGAGTACCTAAGGCCTTGTTTAGTTCCTCAAAAATTTTGCAAAATTTTTCAGATTCCCCGTCACATCGAATCTTTGGATGTATGTATGGAGTATTAAATATAGATGAAAATAAAAATTAATTGTACAGTTTGATCGGGATTGACGAGACGAATCTTTTGAGCTTAGTTAGTCCATAATTGAACAGTATTTATCAAATACAAACGAAAGTACTACTATTTCTATTTTGTAAAATTTTTTAGAACTAAACAAGGTCTAAGACTGTGGGATCTCCTGTCCACAATAACCTTAGGTGAAGGCGAGGACAAACTCATTTGGCGCTGGACAACACATGTGACCTATTCCTCCAAGTCAGCCTACCGTGCACTCCTTGCGGCTTCTAACCCGGTCTACGGCTGCCCTCTGATCTGGGGAACATGGGCACCTCTACGTGTCAAAATCTTCGTATGCTCGCCATCAGGAGACGTCACTGGACGACCGACAGAAGATGCCGACATGGGCTAGAGGCAGCAGACCGTTGCTACCTATGCGACCAGGAGCCCGAAACCATCGACCACATCATCGCCTCTTGTTCGTTCTCGCGACAAATCTGGTGGAACATCTTGACTATCATTGGTGTCGATGCATCACAGATCGAAGCCGATAATCTGCTGGCATGGTGGGAGCGCTGGAGACACAGATGGCATGGAGAAAAGCGTAAAGGAGCTGACACTTTGTTCGCCTTGGTAGCATGGGAGATATGAAAAGAGCGCAATGCGCGCTGCTTCAGGGGCACCCCGGCCACCATCAGCTTCTGTCGACCATCAAGGCAAAAAGTTTTCAAGATTCTCCGTCACATCGAATCTTGTGGCACATGCATGAAACATTAAATATAAACGAAAACAAAAACTAATTACACAGTTTAGCTGTAAATCACGAGACGAATCTTTTGATCCTAGTTAGTCCATGATTGGATAATATTTGTCACAAACAAACGAAAGTGTTACAGTACCGAAATCTTTTCACTTTTCGGAACTAAACAAGGCCCAAGATCACCGGAGATCTTTTGATCGATGCCGGGGCTCGAAACCTAAGTTGTCTAGTTCGGGAGTAGTTAGCATAACGTGTCGCGGGGAGGTCAAGTTCCTTATAACACCTGTCAAACCTCTGCCGCCAGCGTCACGGCGCTTTTGTAAAAAACTTTGCTTCTATTTAATACAAAGATGTGCAAACCTTTTGTATTCGGGAAAAAAGAAAGTTCGAAATTTTCCCGTTGTCTTATATACGGATGAGTGATTTTGTTCCGGTGCCAAATTGATAATTCTCTCTAACAAAAGAAGGTCGGTATCATACCTGGTACGCACAACCATTTCGGGCGCAACAATATATGCCAACTTGTGTACACGTCAACCTTCCACGTTTTATTTATGCCTCATATAAATTGTTTTCGTGCCGTTCATTCATGCCACACAGCGTGACATACGTTGGCTGTGCAGTAAGGTCTAATTCCACACCAAAATCTAAAATTTTTCAAAATTCTATATCACATCGAATCTTTAGACGTATGTATGAAGTATTAAATATAAATAAAAATAAAAACTAATTACATAATTTGGTCGAAATTTACAAGACAAATCTTTTGAGCCTAATTGGTGCATGGTTGGACAATAATTACCACAAACAAACGATAATGCTACAGTGTCATGGAATTTTCTATTCACAAACTAAACACGAGGAAAAAAAATTAAAAAACTGGAGCCGATTCAATTCAGACCACACGAGGCGACGGATTGGATAGCCAGCGACTCAGAGCGGGGGTCTTGATCAGCCACGTGGGAGCGACGACGACGGCTTTCATTATTAGGCCGGTAAATAAGAGCAAGGTCAATAATAGAGCCAAGTGCTTGGCTATAAGTCAAATAATTAGAGCCAAGTTATACAATAAGTTGTCTCCTACTTGTCTCTAAAACACATTTTCTTTCTTCTTTCTTCTCACAACATTTGCTTTTTGGGCCCACTACTACCTATGCATCCGTGCCCAGCTTGGTGCTTAACTAAGAGCCAAGCTATCATCTCTCTCCTCTCTTCACTCCTCCACATCAGCATTAGCTTGGCTATAAGCCCATTATGTACCTGCTCTAATGCAAGTACCCTGACGTGGAGATTAGTGTGTGATCGTCAAGACTCAGATCGGGACAGCAGGTACAGATCGTCAAGACCGCTAGTTTGTTTTAGGCCTTGTTTAGTTCACACAAAAAAACTTTTCAAGATTTTTTGTTTTGTGCACATGCATGAAGTACTAAGTATAAATGAAAATAAAAACTAATTATACAATTACTTGTAAATTGTTTCATAAATTTTTTTAAGTCTAATTAATTTATGATTGGATAATAATTACTAAATAAAAACGAAAATGCTTAACAAGGCCTTAATTGTCTGCCTCGCAGAATGGAGCTACCGTAGGTGCCTCAGGGCCTGGCCTCTGCAGGCTAGCTTTCGCTTGCTAGCATAAGCGAGACAAATGGCGAAGTTCTCATTATCTGCGTTGATGAGAGCTGAGGAGAGGACAATGCTTCCTCGGCAACCAAGCGCACCCCTGTACGTGAGACAGATTCATCACTACTTCAATTCCCCTCCCCCCACCCCTTTGTGAGTGATGCAATAAGTTGTTAGCCTACCTCTATGGAGTGGAGTACATAATTAGTCTTGGGTTGCAAATTTTATTAGATCACTCGTTGCAAAAAAAGGAAAATGCTCCGATACTCCTATTTTCTAAAATTGCACATATCTTAAAGCAGCCCACCTAATTAAATGATTAATTATTTTCTTAAGTAATTTATTCTGGATCCTGGTTCCTGCCACCGCCCAGCCCAAACCCAATCGACATCGCGTAGCGGCAAAAAAATAGACTTCGGCAATCGCACTTCCGTAGCGGCACATGCATCCCCTCTAAATCCCTTTGTTCAGCGCCGTTCATTTCGCATGAGGAGGTCTGCAGCGTCTGCTGCCTCTTCGTCATGAATGCCGCCGCGCGAGGCCACAACGAAGTACCACCAACATCTGAGATTGCATGGTTGCCTTCACATCCGTGGCACTAGTGAAGAGGGCCATCCATGGATGGCTGCGGTGATGGCCGGTGATACCAGGAGAAGCCTAGGCCGGCGCCCGGCAGCGTCCTCACCTACCTGCATCCGGGCTGGGCTCGTTTTGGGGCTGGGCCTTGTGGGACCCAAGTTATAATACCTCGAATTGAGAAAATAATTAACTAATTAATTCGGTAGCTGCTTTAAGATACATATAACTTTCTAATAGAGGAGTACCGTAGCAGTTTCCAAAAAAATATTAGATCATTTTTTTTGGCAAAACGTTGTCTTGTGCATTCCTGATAGCAATCGATCACCCACTTTTATTGGGCTTCTAAACCCACTCCCTCTTTTTTTTCTTTTTTTTTGTCACGGCATTTGTACACCTATGTTCAGTGTAAATCAAATCTACACCTATGTTCAGTGTAAATCAAATCTCTTAAGACTCATACAATGTACATACAACAGGTAGCTATTGTACAACAATACTTGCAACAGCCTACATAATGTGCTATGATGGCAGCCAGTGAGTGAAAATTGAAGAATACTTGGTGTCTCTTTAGAATTTGAATTATTGCATATTTTTGGACTGCTTATGTTTAGGTATTATTACAACTACTATATATGGTGGTGACGTGGTGACATCGAGTAGCTTGCGGATGCGGTTGCCGTCATCGGGGAGAAGATGAAAGTGGAGCTTTGAGAGCAGACGCCAGAGTGCGAGCAAGCTGGTCCGCGCAGCCTCGGTGGTGGTGTCAAAGCACTCAAGGATAAGGACAAGGACTTCGTTAGGGAGCACGCTGAGGCAGTCCTCGCCGCTGTTGGGGGGCTTGGCAAGCTTGGCGGCGATCTTTTGCTTCATGGAATGGGGAGGGATTTCGGATTTGGGGGAAAGGGGAATAGTAGCCGAGCAGACCCCCCCCCCCCCCCCCAAGGTGCACATCTGACAGATATGGGGAATATGAGATCATGCAAAAACTTTTATTTTTTCTAAAAGATGTAGGAGAACTACACTTCATTGTGTTAGGCATTGTTTAGTTTAAAAAGAAAATTTTTGAGTGTCACATCTTATGCGTTGAAAATATGTCAAGAGTGGTTTTCGGATACTAATAAAAAAAATAAATTACATAGATCGTGTGAAAACTGTGAGATGAATTTATTAAGGCTAATTAATACGCCATTAGCACATGTGAATTATTGTAGCAATTATGGCTAATCATGAACTAAGTAGGCTTAAAAGATTTATCTCGCGATTTACAAATAAACTATGCAATTAATTTTTTTTACATTTAATGCTCCATGTATGTGTCTAAAGATTTAATATGATAAGTAAAAAGTTTTTGGATGGGGAACTAAACATGACCTTAAGAATTGTGCAAAAACTAACTACAATGAAAACCCATGCAAAGGAGACTGGGGGGGAGGTCAATCCATGGATAGTTGCGAGTTGCAGGGATAAGGAAAAAGAACATTTGCAACACAAATTGTCGATAGTTGCGAGTCGCAGGAATAAGGGGGAAAAAAACGTTTGCACCTATTAGTTGCTTGGGTGACCATTTGGTTTGTGCTCGCACAGTATGTATTCTCGTACTTCGAAGTTGGGAAGATGCTTCATTGATCTAAAGTTGATGCTATAATAGTTTTCAGTATGGCAATCAGTTATCTGAAAATGGGATGTCTCCTGCTCATGATCTTATTCTTCTACTTATTATGAGTCAACAGGACATTAGTAACGTTTCATACTTGATGGAAGACATAGAAATTAGATATATTGACACAAAGGAAACTTCAAACTTCAAAGATGTTAATTCTATCGTTAGAAATCCTAAAAAATCCTAGGGAACGAGCCATTCCATAGGAATTTAACAAGCCGATCTTTATCGGAAAATTTCCTTTGTGTCTATAATTGAAATCACTTAGTGGAATGAAAGATTATAAATGCATCAGATGGTTTAAATGCATTGTAGTACTCCATCCGTCCCTGAAAGCTGCAATTTCTAGAGTTGTCCTAAGTCAAACTTTTACAACTTCGACCAAATTTATAGAAAAAAATGCTAAGATTTATAGTACCAAATTAATATCATTAAATTTATTATAGAATATATTTTTGAAAGATACTTATTTTATGTCATAGATATTGATACTCTTTTCTATAAAGTTGGTCAAAGTTAGAAAAGTTTGACCGACACAGATTCTAAAAGTTAAAGCTTTCGGGGACGGAGGGAGTACTCAAATGGTTGGTACCATGGCATCAATTTCATACCATTGAACGACTACCGAGACAAATATATATAACCTTTGTTTCTATTCTAGTTATGAATAAGCCCTCACAGAGGCCAGTGGTATTGGAAGTGGTAGTAATTTGATGCCATGAATCCCATCAAAAGAAAATAAATTAATCGCTGAGATGAGACTATTTGTGATTCTGTATCAATCAACATTTTGCTCTGCAACCATGTTGTAACACAATATAATCAGGTTTCCTCCTGCAGGTCCAGACTGTCAGGCAAGACAGAACAGCAAACACTCCTGACTCCTGAGAGTTGGGGTCGCAAGCTGCCTTACCTAAAACAGAACAAAAATTGTATTATTTACACGGCATAATAGCTTGCGCCTGATGCTTCATCTATTAGACTTCTTTATTTTTTTTTACAAAAAAAAGTAGGAGGAAAACTTGCCTTCTTATGAGACGATGGGGTATTGCAGCTTTTGACTCAGACTGCCTCAGGAGCATGAACTGAACTTGAAGTAAATGATTTTTCTTTTGGAACTCCTTTTCCATCACAAAGAGGAACCCTGATCTGGTCCTTGTCTCTATGTGATTGGAAGTTTGCAACTCCAATTCAATGGAACTTTCAGAGACTCCTCTAGTGCTAGCAAAATTAATGGCAACTAAATTGTCATTTGCAAGGACGTGTGGATGCATGGAGAAAACTTTACTGTCTCGCATTTCAGTATTTGTGTAAAGAAAAAAAAAACTGGACCTGCTAGGACCCTAAGACGTCAAAAAATTAGAGCAGCTAAGACGATGGACATGGAACAAACAAGAGCTGAAAGAAACGTGATGCTAGATACAAATCCTATGTGGGCCTCATCTCCACAGGGTATCCGCCATGCAGCTTTCTCCAGGGGTGCAGCTTTGAGATTCTTAATCACCCAAAGACAGGAATCAGAATGGATTTCCTTTTTTCTGTACTGGAGGAACAAATCTGGGTTACCAAACTCCACCGTGGCATAGCCACTGGCATCAAGAGGCTGCAAATAAGCATCACAGTCAGTAGTCAACTAAGTTTATTCAGAAATGTTCTGACAAATTGTTACTAAATATGCCTATGAGAAGTTGACCAAGATAAACAGTGAAACATGTATTTTATTAAAGAAAAACACCCATTTCAGGCATGTTTGCAGCATTGCAGAACATGAAAGCGGCAAGGTGGGGAACATGATCATCACAAGGAAATAATGTTTTCTACTTTTTTTTTCTTTTTCCCATCACTTGGACCATCATCAGTCTCTCCTAAACATTGAGCATGAGCATCTCATATATAAGTATTCCACCACCTATTATTCCCTAGCAAGAGGAAATCATAATCATATGCAATAATAGAACTTTCTCTTCACAACCTGAGTTGCCTAATCACATAATTCAGTTGTACGAATATGTTCTGTGTATCCCAACTTTAACACTTTCCAAGATGTAAATTAAGACATGTACACAGTAGAACAAAATACAAGGATATACAATGCAGCAAACGTTTGAAGCTCAAACTTAATTTAGAAAAGTAGGGCCTACAAAGCACAACTATATGATAATAGTCATTTTCAGTTTGTTACTCATATAATCATCTAACTCTCATTTCCCTGTCTCCCAGTTGACTCTGCAACCAAAGTTATTTTTACAGTAATCCATCAGAATTCTAAACAATGCCAGGATTATTTTTTCCCTAAAATTTCTTGGAACCTTTACAGGTACCATGCACAAAGGGTGGCCCCCATCACAATGCATAAATCCATAGAAACTGGAAAGATATTTTTTTGCATTAAAAGCAAAACTGGACAGAAATTATTAAAGTCGTTGGATAGCTTATCTATATATTTGGCCCATGGTTTGTACAAAACATGCCAAAGGGAGAGGCAGACATATATCTACTATTATTATGCATTAGCATGGCCCAATATAAGAATAAGAGCTTCTATGTTCCGGCATGCATTGTTGGATGTCCATCATGGTAATGAAGAACCACTAATCACCACCAAGTTGTTGAATTTTTAAAACATTAATGCAAATCAATTTCTAGGCAAATCTGAATGTTCTATTTGCAGGTACAGAAGCATATCCAAAACTAGTAGGTTACAAGGCAAAAACAAGTAATGTTCAATTGCAGATAGCAGGAACTAAACAATTCAAAGCAACTTTTTTTTTTTTTTTTTTTTTTTTTTTGCCACTGGTAGTTTATAGGACCTTACCGGGTATCTAGCATGGAGAGGCAAGTCTATTTCAAGGTTACAGTCGGTTGAAATGATTAGCCTGAGATCAAAATGAATCTCGACAGATGACCGATTGGATAGAGCTGTGGGAAGTTCAAGATTGGTGTCTCCAAAAACAGCAACATCCACGAAAACTGCAAGATTTTTTAAATTAGCAGAATGCAAATAATAACTCAATTCTGTAGTCTACCTCAGATTC
Source organism: Sorghum bicolor (assembly GCF_000003195.3). Lineage (NCBI taxonomy): Eukaryota > Viridiplantae > Streptophyta > Magnoliopsida > Poales > Poaceae > Sorghum > Sorghum bicolor. The sequence continues at coordinate 58,508,015 of NC_012877.2, read as the reverse complement.
AGATTTTACCTTTGCGCTCAACAAAATGCTGTAGCTCAAATGGGTCAGCAAACACCCCATCCGGGAGTTTTTCAAATATCACCAGATGGGCATCATAGCCATCAAGAAAATTAACCATAGCACCATCACAGGCACCAAAATCCATAGAATAGACTAAACGGCGGTGAGAACCTTCACCAACCAGTTGCCGGCGCAATTTTGAGAGCACAGGCACTTTGACATCTTCAGCAAGTCCTTTGCACAATTCACCAGAATCAGACATTTCCACTAAGTCACGACGCTGAGCAAGCTGGCCCGTCAAGGTGTTGTCTAGATATGCATCACCAATGTACGGCCTAGAGCAGGGCATGCATTTGACGGATTTTTGCCTTCCGTCTGCCTGTGCAATGCATTAATTAAAACTTACCCACATAAGCACCAACCAAATCAGAACGGAAATATCATTAGAAGCAGGGTGCATCTTAAAATCCAAACGAGATACAGCTAATTACCCTCAGGCCACCCAACTCAAACAAGCATATATTTAAGCCGAACTTGGGATAGATCGACACTTGCACTAAAAGAGTACAAGTACAGTAAAATTCAGCATCAGCTAAAACCGAACGATTTCCAAACCCCTTCCAGACCCAGCTCCAGCAAATCCGAATTAACGAACCATCACAATTCCCGCACAAAACCGCGGACAAGTAAATCCGCGTGTACCAGAAGCGCCTATCCAGGCCCACGTACCTGCTCAGCCGACGACGAGGCTGCGGCCGCCGCGCCGGAGATCCAAGCGGCGGCGAGCGCCACGGCGAGCAAGCACCGCCCGCCCCCCGCCGTCATTTGTCAGGAGGAGGAGGAGGAGGAGAAGGCGGCGCAAGGAGCTTGTGGGTAGAGATCGGAGAAAGAAGCAGGGGCGCAACCCTCTCGGCTCTCGCCGGCGTCGGGGAGGCGCGGATCTCGTCGCGGCGGACGGCGGAGGGCCGGCCTGGTCGACGGCGATGGCGGGGCCTGGCCTGGGCCGAGCTGGTCCGTCTCAATCAATTTGGTTGGGCCGACTGGAGTACTTACTAGGCCATTGGGGCTTTCCGGCATTGCACGTGGTTGTGGTTGATACTGCCTCCATTTTAAAATGTTTGGGTTGTTGGAATATTATTAGATTTTTTATTTATTTGCCATTCTTAAGTGAACCAACCTTTGTGACGTGTGTGTCAATGACATGTGGGACCATATGAGTCACTGACATGTGGACCAGGAATGACAAATCTGCAAGAACTATAGATGGCCACCGGGTCGGGCCGGGCCGGACCGGCACGGGCCCGAGCCGGGCCTGTGCTGTAGCGTGCCGTGCCGATTTGGCCCACGTGCCTGACGTGCCGTGCCTCTGCGGCCCGCGTGCCTGGCCTTCGGCCCAAGCACGGGCCCACGGGCTGACTTCGTGCCGTGCCGGCCCGCGTAGCCCGGCGGGTCGGGCCGGCCCATAGCCTGGTTTTGTAAATAAAACAAAATAACCACACAATGACAATGATCACTTCACCAACATAATGGCACAATCAATTTTTTACAACTCTCAACTTCTCAGATTCACAATCTCAGTCTTAAATTATAGAAATGACATCAAAAAAACATGTAACATAAAAATGACTTGTTTGTGCAATGCCCGCGAAGGTGGTACCGGGCTATTATCGGGCCAACCCCTAAAACTCGGGCCGGGCCGTGCCAGCCCACGGGCTTAGAGGTCGGCCCAAGTACGGCCCGCACCACCGGCCCGGACCCACGAGTTACCGTGCCGGGCCAAAATGTCGTGCCGTAGGCCGGGCTGTCGTGCCTCGGGCTGTATGACCATCTATAGCAAGAACCCACCCATAACGATGGCATGTGGTGGCAAATAACTAAAAAGCCCAATATATATATATATATATATATATATATATATATATATATATATATATATATATATATATATATATATATATATGTGTGTGTGTGTGTGTGTGTCATGAACTTTTTTTTTCAAATAAGGCTCTTACATAACTGGAGCAGCATATCTTGAGATTGGTAAGTGACGAGTGGCGTCTCATTATTAACGAGAACGTCATCTATCAATGCAAAAAAAAAGTATCGTTAAATCTAAATATAAATCCTAACAAATATGAGCACCTAAGTTAAAATCAACAACTTTAAAAAGATGACAAGTTCCACCGCAAGTAATCTAACCAGTTGAGATATGATTAGTTTGCTAAATCATGAAATTTGATAATTAGTTAATCAAAATATATGTACAATGTTTTATAAACAATGTTTCTCATATCTCTTTTTAAAACATTGATTTCTTAGGTCATTCTCAATGGAGAGTTTTATAACGTTGTTTCTAATAAAATAGAATGCAATGAAACTTGGATGAAACCATCACTCTCAATGTATAGTTTTATTCTTTTGTTTCATAGACATTTAATTGTATGACTCATCTTGAGTTGGTAACCGAGACGAGAGAGTTCTATCCCCATGAAACTAATTTTTTCTCTCCCATCTTAAAAATGTTACCACATCATCGAAAACGCTTACGTGACAGATTATTAAATGTAAATAAAACTCTGATGGAACTCACACCGAGAACGACCCTAGCAACTAATAACATAGTTTATAAAATACATTAGTTTTCAAAACATACATTGTGTTGAAACAATAAATCAACATATTCATATTTCATAGCAGTATATTTTAATGAAAAAAAAAATGATTTTGTACTACCAGGAACTTTTGCTTCTCCTCAGGAGTAAATTGTTCTGGCTTCCCCTCTGCGGCGTGATAGCAACTCATAGCAGTCAACCACAAAATTATTCTCTCACGCCACCGCTTATAGTTTGAACCATCAAAATTATCCGATTTTAACGCAGCAGCAAAACCACTAATAGAAAAATGTCTTATATCAGGTTTTTGGATTGTAACTATAACATATTTTAAGATACACTAATCGTGGAAAGCACATATTCACGCCTTATAAAAGATAAATGTAATGAGTACGTCCTATTAGCGCTTAAATCTTTTGGATTGGCAGTAACTCTTGGTTCTAGTTTGGCGACAGTGAACTAATTGACCGTTGTAATTTCTTAATCTGAGATAATGAAATTTGAGTTTTACCCGTTGTGGGGAATAAACGTAAATGTGTAATGGGGAAATGAACTAGAAAACTGAGCAAAGAGTTTACCATTACATATGGTCTTTTCAATTTCCCTATCTGAAAACTTACATGTATTGTTTTCCTATAAAAAGTATAAAGACACTTGCAATAAGTTTTCGCAGCAGCGGGTTCTTTCGCCTCTTGATTTACAGCCAAATTCCCCTCATTTTGTATGTAACTATGTATACCAGTATATGTATAACCGAAACCAAAATCCTCCAATGTGGAGTATCCTCACAAATGGAAGAATGCCCCCTCCTTTACTTCAGTTGCTTTAATATGGGAAAGTCCCTGTCAACTTAATATGATCAAGGGTTCTTTTCAAGCCATAGCGCTCAACAGCCGGATAGCCTGCTCTGAAACCACCTCCATATGCCTCAGAAGAATCTGTTTCGATCTGGTGCTTGATGAATGCCCCAAGCTTCTTCTCGAATTCGGTCTTTGCACCCTTCTTTGAAGAGGTAGGACCTGAGGATGACGAAGATGACGATGCTTCTGAACTGGATGCGACGTTGCTACTAGAACCAGCGATGATTTCTGACTCTAACCACAGGTGGGCCAGAACTTGGCAGATGCCTTCTTCAACCTCAATACTAAGATTTCGGAATCCTACCGAAAGAAAAATCGTGTCAGCAACAAGAGTACCAATTATCTATCTTTCTTTTGGAAGAAAATGAGTGTAGAAAGTGATAGTGATGCATGTGAGGCCCAAAAAATTATTAGCATAAATAAATTACCTTTGAGACGAAGATATGCATGCATCATCTCGTGGGCCAGAATGGAACCAGTTTGTAATCTGCATAGCCATCATATTAACAAGTAAGTAGATCTACCTAGCTATGCTTCAAACATAAGAACTTCACGACTTCATGATCCATTAGAGGTTCATTCACAATGGAAGTGGCAGAAGCCTTGAAGGATGACATTAATAAATCAACCAAGGAGGGAAAAATAAAGGTAAAATAATTTACCTTGGCAGACCATATAATATAAGGATTGCAGTCACTTCACACAGCCGAGACAGCTTGTATGGTCCTATAATCATATCTATGATTCTGTTTCCTGGTCCAATCTGTGGTCTTTTTAAGATCTGGAAGAATTATATCACTCAGTACATGCATCTCTTAAAGTTTACCTGTATTAGTAGTCAAATCAGCAGAGAAATGCAACTAAAGAACTCACCGTTCTAACAATTTGCTCTTCAGAAAGACATAGACCTCTGGTTTCTGGTAGGTGGTGCCCCTTGAACGAAGCAAAAAAGCAAAATGAAATGTCATAAGTTAGGGAGTACATCAAGTATTGTGCACCAAATAACCAGTTCATGTCACTTACATTTTTCTCAGCTTCCAAGGCTTCATTCAGAGCCTGCCTCTCAACTAAAAGTAATGGAATTTGCTGTTCTACTTTCATGTTCAAACCTTCAAAAAATTCCTGAATATCCATGTAAAGATGTTGACATTCTGGAGTATCCATTACTGAAGAAGTGAGACATTCCAAGCAGAGTTTCCTCCCATCATCTAATGTTATGTACTTGATCTCCCTTGGCTGAATTTCAGGATGGAATGAGCATAAGAACATAGACACACAGGGCAACTTGTAATGTCATAGAAAGAGCAAAAATGAAAATGAATAGTTGCAGAAGAAATAAAAGAACCAATAAAGGCCCAAAACTTAATTGCAAAAGAACTGTGTATTGCCTCTGTATGCTGAGCCCACATATTGCCTGGACTTAGAAAGAGCACCCTGCTTACACTTTTGTCATTATTTGTGCAAAAGGATTAAGTGAGAGGTCAGAAGCTGGGCTATATATGCTGGCTCCAACATATCTAAAATATCCATGCAGATCTCTATTTTCAGACCACACCATAACAACAGGTGACACAGGCCAATATCACTAGTTGGCTTGGGTATTACATACCATGCTGGCATTCTAAAACTAGCAGTGAAGTGCAATGGTCGCAACTGAGAATTGTAATGACAAAATGACTCAATGATGTAGCTACTTTCAGTGATGATGTATAGGGATCTATACTGGTTCCAAGAAAATCTGCTGTTTTGTAGGCCCTGTTTGGTTCCCCTTACTAAATTTTAGCTAGCTAAACTTTAGTCACTTTAGTAGCTAAAGTTCCAAACACATTGACTAAAAGGAGCTAAAATAGTTTAGTTCTATTAGTCACTCAAGGGTAGCTAAAATAATTTTAGCTAGCTAAAATTTAGCAAGGGGAACCAAACGGGGTCTAAATGTTAGCCAAACTGACTGGCTTCCAAACAGGAAATTGAAAAGTGGTCTCGTTAACAGATATAAAACCCTGTACTGACCTCCATTCGTTCACAACTGCAGCATCTAGGAGTGCCATCATCTTCATGGGAAGGACAGTACTTCTGCATCCAGAAAGGATGTGCTCTGTATTCAATGAGGCCATCTCTATTTGTTGGAATCTGGGGAAGAAAGACATGATAATTGCAGTTACACATACGGATCAGAAATGTAATCTGACACTTGAATTGTGGGCACTTACAAAGTTGTTGCAGACATCACATTTTGGATGAAAAAACTCTTTGTAGCAGGATTTGTGGTACGGCTGATCATCATGCATAGCAAACTGCACAAAGATGCATTATCATCAATTAGTTGATCAATTTGAAGAACAGTAAATGGAAAAAAAATATACTACTCTGATACTCTCATACCTCATACTCTGATATGGGCTTGTTGCAAGCAAAACATCTGAAGCATTGAGGATGCCAAACTGAATCCATACAGCTAAGGAAACGCCCATGGCCAATTGGGTTGTGGCATCCAGCACAAATCCTACACAAATAACAGGACTTCTGGTCAAGTCAATGCTGGAAAAGAACTACTGACATCTAACAATGATAATAGACACACAGAATGGGCCATGAAGCTGATATATGCAAGTAAGCATATGATGACTTAATTGCACACGCTGTGCTAGCATATGTGCAGAGCTAATCATTCCATGAGTTCTTTTGGTACTAGCAAGATGACACTAACAGCTACTTCTATGTATCATCCAATTAGCAGTTGAATTCAGATCACCTAAGAGGGTAGCATGATAAGGCCATACATATTTAGATCATTTTTTAATATGGAAACAAAACAGAAGGAGACTTGTATGACTTCTTAGTTTTTACAACTAAAATATCAAATAAATCAGCGCAAAAAAATAAGTACCTGGATCCACTCTGTGAATAAACGTGTGGAGGTGGTTCATTTGCTGGAACATACTGCCGAGGAGGCACACGCTCAACAGGAACATCCCATCGAGGAGGCACTGGAACATCCTCAATAGGAACATTCCGTCGAGGAGGAGACTCTGAATTCAGGCTCTCCTGCAGAGCCCGTGCAAGTTGTTCATCTTCCTCCAAATTATAGTCAGTATCTACATTAAAATTCAGCAATGGTGCAGTCTATATCAATTTCATTTACAAAGCTACTGTTCCCAAGGAGATGAATTCTATCATATGGAACAAGATGGTCAACAATGATGGCATAAACAAAGAGGTAACAGGATATGAATAACTAGGCAAACACTAACCAATAGCCGCTGCCTTTCCCTTATTCTGATCTTCCTCAGCTTCAGCTAGCGATAATGCAATAGCACGATCTATATCTTCATTATCACTGTCATTGTAGGTATCCTACAGTAATGAGGACAAAAGCAACATTGAATGCAGTATCTTTTATCTCAGGATAATGCATTCTATAGAACATGAACAATCACGTTACAAGGTGAAAGATTAAAACTTATTTGTTTAGGTATAGGTAAGATGAACAGATACAACCAGCTGCAGTAGAAACTAGGAAGGATAAAGGAATGCACATGACAGATTTTGTTCAACAGCAGAGCACATGGGGTAGAGGCTTACTCTGGTGTGATCAGATGAATGTCCTTCATGCCAGCCTCCATCATAGTGACCCCTTGAAACTCTTCTGTTTACTGAACCCTTGAAAATTTCTTTGAACCAACTCATGATCTTGAGCTTATGTGATGATCAAACCTCCTTTAGCCTGCAGCGAAGAACAGAATGAATCCAGAAGAAATTGGAGAAACCTTTGTAGTCACAAACTGAAAAGATTCTCATTCGTCACTGAGCACTTTTTCTGTACTTGTAGTCACAAATTAAAAAGACTCTCATTCATCACTGAGCGCTTTTTCTGTACTATTAGCAAAGGGAGACCTTTTTAATACCTTACCTTAGGAAGAGCTGAAGGATAAAACATAAAACTACCAAAAATTTCAGTGAGCCCAAGCATGTTCTCAACAATTCGCACGTGTAGCAAAACAGAAGCCGAATCAGCACAGTAAAGACAAGCTACTGAGCTGAAGGGACAAAAGGGAACAGCTCATAATTGACCTCACACGAACAAGACGAAGAAACATGGATACCAATCCTCGGGCTCCCGATTAACTACGAGTTCAGTGAAAAAAAAGGACCCAGCGTTCTATCCAAACAAGCCCAAATCAGTGGCGATCACCCTATCCTCCGAGCTCCCGCGATTAACCAGTATCATACCACTAAGCCCAATCCCAAGACACCATGAGAAGCTTCACAATTCAGCAAAGGTGCTCACCTCGAAGTGATTCGGAACCCCCCAAAACGGCGCTCGAGTTCCGTAACCCGTTTGGCCACACAACAAGAGGGCGCGGATGCAGCTGCTACACGGCTTCAGCGAGCGAGCGACGGGCGAACCGCCGGCCACAGAGAGAAAGCACTGTTTTTTTTGTCCACCCTTTCTCCTTGATCCGAGAGCAACGACTGCCCCACTCCACCCGCCCCGCCCGCAGGATAAAGAAAACGGAGACGGGAAAGCGAGAAGGGAACCCGAGTAGGTGCGCGGCCAGATTCCGGAGGGGGTGGGGAAGAGGACAAGGGGCAGGGGCAGGAGCCGGGGAGGCGAAAGGAAGGAGCCGAGGCGTGACATGGACGGCAGGGGTGGGACGGGAGGCGGAGTAGTGGAGACGCAGCGTAGCATCCGGGTCTCAGTCTGAAAAGCTAGGCGGGGGCTGGGAGGTGAGGTGACGTCCGCCTCGCGCTGGCACAGCGACGTCTCCGGCCCTCACGCACGCGAGCGACGGCGCGAGGCCGGAAGAGGCGGAGCGAGCGGGGGAGACGCCTGGCCACATGGGCGCGCGCCGCGCGGTGTGGCGTCGCATTTCGCCGAACGCCTTGCGGGACGTCGAGATCAGATGGCGACGGGGAAGAGGTCGCGGGTGGGGTGGCGCGCGGTAACTGGAAGGAATGGAGGCGTGGACCCGGGTGGACTGAGTAAGTTGACTAGTCAACCATTTTTGATGCTACTGCTCAATCGAAGGTAGGTTGACTAGGGCCTTGTTTTCTCAGAAAATTTTGCAAAATTTTTCAGATTCTCCGTCACATCGAATCTTTAGACGCATGTATGGAGTATTAAATATAGACAAAAATAAAAACTAATTAGGCCCTGTGTAGATTCGAGATGAAAATTTTTTGGATGTCACATCGGATATGTCGGAAGGATGTCGGGAGGGGTTTTTAGAAACTAATAAAAAAACAAATTACATATCTCGTCAGGAAACTGCAAGACAAATCTATTAAGTATAATTAATCTGTCATTAGCACATGTGGGTTACTGTAGCACTTAAGGCTAATCATGGAGTAACTAGGCTTAAAAGATTCGTCTCGCGATTTCAAACCAAACTGTGGAATTAGTTTATTTATTTATATATATTTAATGTTTCATGCATGTGTCCAAAGATTCGATGGGTTGGATGAAAAATTTTTGGGTGGGAAACTAAACAGGGCCTTACACAGTAGTTTGATCGAAATTGACGAGACGAATCTTTTGAGTCTAATTAGTCCATGATTGGACAATATTTGTCAAATACAAACGAAAGTGCTACAGTGTCGATTTTGCAAAAAAAATTGGAACTAAACAAGGCCTAGGGCTTGTTTACTTGCAGATTCGTCTCGCAAATTACATATAAATTGTGTAATTAGTTATTTTTTTACCTATATTTAATGCTCTATGTATGTGTTGTAAGATTCGATGTGACGGAGAATCTGAAACATTTTGCAAAATATTTGGGGAAGTAAACAAGGCCAAGTCTACGTACTAGTAGCACTTGCAAAATGGTTCATCCACTTTCAATTGAAGGAAACTTTATGTTGGTGTAGTCTTGTGTATTGACCACATAAAAAAAATTCATCGAGTGTATTTTGTAATGGTTTATTATAGGTCAAATTGACATGCTATTTGAACCATGAAGTCTTGGTGTGAAAGCTGATCATCATTGTGGATCCACTACCTAAGGTGATGCATGGTGATTTGTCTATAATGTTTTTTTAAACTGTTTAGGTAGCAATTGATTGTTCTAACACTCGATTTTTTTCCTTCACTATTCTTCTTTCTCATCACCTCTACCGTCGCCAACCGCCCACCACCCCACCACTGTCATGCTAGGGTTTTGTCGGTCGTCCCACCTCTGGCCACCATAGCGCGCCCACAGTAGCCTCTTTCTTCCCCTTTCTTGATCTCCGGCTTACGCGGTGAGCTTCAGCCATAGTGCCCCCACCCCAACCTGGCCCACCTGCCTCCACTGTCACCAGGCCTCCTCACCGCTTGGTCGCTGTCCCTACCGCCTAGGCGGCCTACCTCCCTCTTCCCCCGATCCCCATTGTACGACCGCTGGACTTGGAAAGAAATATTGGGAGAGGCCGAAAGAGAGATCCGCTAAACTTACTTGACACCAGCGAGCTCGTCGTCTCTCACGCCGATGAGTTCCTCATGTGAAACCCTAGCCGCGGACGCGGGCGTGGAAAATCAAGTGCTAAGAGGGAGAGAAACAACCAAGTGTTGTTTAGTGTTTCTAATTTTTTTCTATTTGGTATTGGTAGGACATACAAGTGAGAGGACAAAGGTGTTGTTTTGCTATCTATTAGCTCTATTGGGATAGATAGTGAGACTTCACAATAAATGTTATCTATCTAGAGGTTAACTCGTACCTGCAACGCAAACACTAGTATTTTGAATAATTGTATGTCTACAACAAGATAGAAATAAAAAAGGTAAAGAATATGTGAGTATGGCTCTAGCAGGCATATCATTGTCGCCTGCGTTGTGAGTATAACTCCAGCAAACAACAACATTTTTTTTATCACAAACGAACAACAACATTGGTGCGTGCACCATGAGTACATCTTTGATGAGCCCATAGATGGTATTTCTTTTTATGACCAATTTGGTAATTAACTGTGAAGAGAAGGCCACCCACGTTTTACTAATTCCATTCACACAAGAGGAAAATTGTTGTGGCTTCTCGCTACTTCTACACCCCAAAGCTATTTTTGGTTTGCATTGGTGCATGCTTTAGGAGTCCTGCCAAGTACACAAAAACAATTTCACAACAAGAGAAAAGAAACGACATGTGCAACCTGTTACTCAGCTAGCACGCAGCCTACATCATTCATAATATTTCAAGGTTCCATGATCCCTCCAACTGAACAATAATCGTGTTACACCACGTCACACCTGCACATATATAATTAGAGAGCAATAACGCCAATCATATAATGGGTTAATATAACATGTGTCTACTCTAGATAACCACTAACAAAAGTTCTGCACCTCCATTGCATAAAACATATAGCTACATGTCTTATTTTCTATCCTGCTGGTGACATGTTACTTAACTAGCAAGTTGCAAAATCATGCATGTTTGTTTTTTAATTCCACAAGTCACATAGATGCGTGGTTAGGTCGTCATGCATATAGTCAAGCAACAACTTTGCTGGCTCTACGGCAATACCCGTACCATGTGAGCAGGAGTAGTTGCTTCGTTCTGCCCATGTTAGGTACTTGCTCATGAGTGACAAGAAGCATATACTCAAAACACATGTCATTAAACTTCCACACGCAACATCACACCATGACAGACACGGCAAAAATTGTTGCTAAATCGTGTCCTGTCGGTACGTGTGGCCGTGTGGGACGATTTTGGCTGGATGATATAAACAATTTTACACGCTTTCGAAGTGTTTGTAACCATAGATTATCAACCCTGTTGTTGATCCTTACCTCACACAACCTTTTATTTCTAGTTTTTTTCTTTTCTAATTGACTGATGACTTCTGAGAAGAGATAGCCGTCAAAAGGAGAATGTGCAGATGCATGCTATGATGTGACTCTGGCATGGAGCATATCAGGCGTGTTCCAAACAAATATGAGTCTCAGTTCAAAACAATAAGTGAAGGTCTAGCATTTATTGTCAACATTTTAAAAGATAATATCAAATATATCAATATATTACAAAGACAATATATAAAAGATTAACTAAACAAAATAGGGGTTGTGCATGGAATTTATACCAGGCAATGATCATCGTCTCGCGTCCTGATCTGAGTCTGGCCATCTAGGATTGCTACTAGGTCTCGACTCTCGAGCGACGAACAACACCAAGGGCGAGGCAAGCGACGAAGCCACAAACTCACGAAGGGTTACAAACTTACGTGAAGAAGAATTATGGACTCAAGGTGCTTCCTTTCAAAGCTAGTAATATGCCACGTTTATTGAGTCTATGACTAACTTACTAACTAAAACAAGTCTAAAATTATTATATATACTTAGGACACTTAGTAATTTTTGGGGCCTAGTTCGGTCGCATAGCCCGCACATGCTCCAGAACGCCCTTGGAGCATATGATTTTTTTTGATAACCAATAATATTTAACGTGAATGCAAGCTTTGCAAATCCTCATTAGTAATTAGTTAATCACAATAATCATGAAGTCATCAATCGCGGAAAAATAGGCGTCAAAAGAAAGATAATGACCATTTGGTTATGTGGATTATATATTTGGCTGAATTGTATACTCCCTCTATTCCAAATTATAAATCATTTTTACTTTTTGGTATATCAATTTTGCTATGTATCTAGATATATGTCTAGATATATAGCAAAATATATGTAGCAAAATTTAAAACAACTTATAATTTTGAACAGAGGGGTACTATGGTTGTTGGATAACTAAGAGTTAATGTGAATGCTTTGCATTAGGGGAGTTAATATGAATGCTTTGCATTAGAGACTCCAGCTCATTAATCATGTCTACTAATAATATCCAATCTCTACAATCCAGATGTCCAACCACAGAATATACATACTACTCCTACTCATGAAGTCATCAGTCGTCGACATTAAAGTGGTTTGGCGAGAGATGACAACCCAATTGCCATATATTTGAAGCTGATGTGTGCCCCCATCCACTTTCTTCTTCCTCCTAATCATACCCCAGCTACATGCATTTGCAACCTCTCCAACTCAACTCTATCCAATTTGCCAAATAAAACCAACACAGCGAAAAAACCAAACCATGGGCCCACAAAAAGAATATACTTTTGAGTCAGCACACAGCACACACGGAAAGAACCAAATTTAAGAAAGCTAAGGCCCTGTTTGGTTCCACCAACTAAATTTTAGCTAGCTAAAATTATTTTAGCTACTCTTGAGTGACTAATAGAACTAAACTATTTTAGCCCCTTTTAGTCAATGTGTTTGGAACTTTAGCTACTAAAGTGACTAAAGTTTAGCTAGCTAAAATTTAGTTGCTGGAACCAAACAGGCCTAAAAAAAAAAGCTCCTCTCGAGCTGAAAGAAACATCTGAGAAAGAAACTGTGCAAGTTTTCTCGTCATAATTTATCTGGAAAAAAGCTGGGCTTTGACACTTACTTTACGTCTATTTGTCATTGTCGGCTTCATTCTCTTGACCTCTTCAATTCAACGTTACAACCATTTTTTATGATGAATTCAGCCCGAACTGAGGCCTTGTTTAGATTAAATCACAAGACAAATCTTTTAAGCCTAGTTAGTCTACAATTAGATAATATTTGTCAAATAAAAACGAAAATGCTATATTATCAAAATTCAAAAACTTTTTACATCTAAACAAGGCCTGAAAATGTGTGTGTTTCCAGTGTTTGCCTAAATTCTAAATAGTGTTTCATCCATTGTTTAGGCCCAAAAGCAAACTATTCTTGGAGAGGTTAATCATGATGCTAGCCCATCACCAAGAAAGGCCCAACATCACCGCCGCCGCCCCTGCGCCCTCTTCTCCTTCCCGGCGGCGGCGCAAAGCAAGGGCAGCCCAACCTATCTCCGGCCGCCGCGCCGCCCCTGAACGGCGACGGGTATATGGTCGTATGGAGGAGACGGCGAGGCAGCTCATCACTCGCCTTGCCGCCACCCCGGACTCCGCCGTGCGAGACCTCCCCTTCCTCCACCGCGCCCTCACTCTCCCCCTCCTCTCCGCCGCGTCCGCCGCGCTCCGCCTGTCCCTGCTCCCCTCGTGGCTCCGCCCGCGCCGCGCGCTGCCCGTGCCCGTCGTCAGCGTCGGCAACCTCACTTGGGGTGGCAATGGCAAGACGCCCATGGTCGACTTCTTGGCCCGCAGCTTCCACCGCCTCGGCGTCTCGCCACTGATTCTGACGAGGGTTAAGCTCCTGCTCTCCTCCTTCTCTTCGTCATTTTCTTCAAAAACTAGGGTGCACTACATTGCTTTAAGTGTCTGTGTTTATGAACAATCCTGACCCACTTGGTGTCGCAGGGTTATGCAGGCGGTGATGAGCCAAAGATGCTCCGGAGGCGCCTTTCCGATACTTCGGCCAAGATTGGGGTCGGTGCAAATAGAACAGCAGTGGCTTCTTCCATGCTGCAAGAATATGGATTTATCCATCATTTTCAGAACACCTGTGCCGAGAAGAAGTTTTCATCAGCCTGCAAACTGGAATCTGGTAGTAGGATTGGAGTAGCTATATTAGATGATGGTATGCAGGTACATATGGAGATGCATTTTGTCTTCTGTTTTCTGATTTAGCATTAGTAATTGTTTGACAACGTTATATGGGATTGTGGATGGAGCTACATTATGGCAGTTTACTTATATGCTCTTTATACATCCCTTCCTTTTAGGCAGCATTGGAGCTTGCTCCGAGATGTTGAGATTGTGATGGTTAATGGGTTGGCTCCATGGGGAAACTCCCATTTTATTCCGCGAGGACCCATGAGAGAACCTCTGAGCGCACTTGGTCGAGCTGATATTGTGATCATTCATAATGCAGACATGGTATGTGGTAATATGTAATAGAGAAATTGTCGTCTCTTATCTTGTTTTGTTACAACTTACTGTTATAACATTTACTGTAACACTCATGGTGTGAGTCACAACTCTGGCAGATGCATAAAACTATGCTGTTGAAGTGTGTAGTTAACCTTGACAATAAATTTGAGGGTCAAGTTAGGTTAAAGTAGTTTGAGAGATAAGATGACCTGAAGAAATGAGAAGGGTTTTCCTTCCTTTTTCCCTTTTTGTGTAATTAACTGTTTGAACTTGAATCAATATGCACAGTAACTGTCACCTTCCCATATAAAGAATATCATTGTTAGATATGAGTGATTGTTGTAGATTAGAATATGTTTGCCTGGCCAGAAGCAATTGATCATTGCTTGAAATGTTCTTGGAATTACCATTTTCTACTTAACAGGCTTCTGAAGCGCAACTCAAAGCAATAAGGTCCACAATAGAGGAGAATAGCACAACATGCTCAGTGTTCTACAGCAGATTGGCTCCATCACATTTTTTTGAAGTTAAACAACCATTACAGAGAATTCCCCTTAATGTGTTGAATGATAAGATCGTGCTATGTGTTTCTGCAATTGGCTGCCCAAATGCTTTCATTCATACAGTCAGAGAGGTACGTCCTTTTTTATTTTACTTGTGTTTCTTTCCATTGTGCAGAACCTCTTGGCATTACATATTCTCTGTCACAATCCTGTTTGTGGTGGGAATACAATATGCACTATTGGCAACTTGTTATTGTTTGCTAGTGTTGAACCTGTGAATGCCCTGCTTAGAAATTTGTTGTAGCCTGCACTAGTTATGACACACCTATTTCCTTAACCGACCAGAAGTGTTTGATCCTTTCCTGTACTAAACATAAAGTGTAGTAAATTATTGAAAGCATAAAATTCAAGCCCCTTCCATCCTTATTCAGTTGTGATATCTATCCTTGCTGCTGCAGATTGGTCCACTCAAAATTGATAGGTTGGATTTCAGTGACCATCATTTCTTCAATGGTCATGTAAGTGCAGCCATCTCTTTAATTTTTTTCTCACCACTGCTAAATTCCGCACAAACAAATCAAGATGACTACTTTCAAAAATCAAAATGAACAGTGAATTAGAACACACTCCAATATGTAGAGAATGTATATGCACCCTGTTCTGCTTATTTGACTGCAAAGTATATGAACCCCTGCTTGCAATAATGCAACGAGCTACTTCTGTTCTCTGCTAAAGTGCTAAAGCAACAGAATACTCATAGATTCTGTCATTCTGTGATTATGTATTTTTATTAGTGATGGCTATTTCCCATCCATCATATGATGGTTGTCTTTTCTCTTATAATTTACCTCCAATAGGACCTAGAGATAATCCAAGAAACGGTGAGGAATCTCATGGACCAGTACAGCAAAGATACCATAGTCATAGTTACTGAGAAGGTAGTGTCTTTTGAATCCTTGGTGTCTAATCTTTTTCTTGACCATCCATTGTAATTCCAAACTGTCCTTTGTTTGGGCATGTAGGATTATGACCGTGATCCAGCTGCCCTTAGGACATTGGATGCAAAGGTTTGGGTGCTGTCTTCTTCGTTGCAGATTATGCCTCACAAGGAACAAGGAGAAGATGAATTCATGAGGAAAGTTAACGAGATTATCACGATTACTGGGTGTGCAAAGTCACATGCGGTGGATCGGGCCACGAATTGCTGATGGTGAACAGTTTTGCTTGAAGATATGAACATTAGCATGCAGGGTATAGTTTTTCCTTACAATTGAGCCAGTGTCCTTAGTTCTTAAGTTACATTTGGCCCAGGTGATCCTTTGTACTGAACTTATTGTAGGAGTGATAGATATTCTCACTTCATTCGTGAGAGTGTTTGTTAAATGCTTATGATCATCATTGAATATTGATTTGTGTATGATGAATTAAGTTGACAACAATGAGCGATGCTACTAAATTCATGCATTCAAACACCATGGTCACAAGCTATCTTCTGACTTTGAGACAGTTTTTTTTTCCCCTGATGGGCAAGTTACCTCTTTTTCCAGTTTCTGGTATATCATATTGTATGAAAAAACTTCGCGCGGTTAATTTCCCAAGAAATTTTATCAAGTATTTTTGCAACTTGGTCATCCATTGTAATACCCATGGAACCTATGAGTTTGTGCTGCAGGTCCAGACATGTCCAACATTGACAGTATGAACCAGATCTCCGAACTCACTTCAAATGCAAAGAGGGCAAGCTCCATGGGTATCAAGTATCAACACTACAGATCAAAGCCGCATGCCGATCGGCTACTCTGACATGTCATGTTGACGAGTAACTCTTTCTCACATCTAATCAATGCAGAAGCAGAAGGAAGGTGAATTGGATAGAACTGTTCCAGAATCACTGAAAAATGTTCAAGTTACAAAAACTAGAAAGAGATGCCTCTTTGCTTGACTATACTATCCCTTCGCCCATATACAACACCGAGTTCTGAATTGCATTGAAATTTGGCTTGCCTCTTGGAACTACTTGTGTGCTAGAAAGGGTGAGTAGTTTTGTTGCAGTTTCAAGATCTATGGCTTCTTATGTATGATAGTCCCATTGTAGTATGCTAGAATAATACTCCATTCAATTACAAGTCTTTTGTTTTGAATTATATAATTGCCTACATCTCATTGAATTACTCCTTGCAGTTACTAATGGAATAAGGTTTCAAAGCATAAAAGGCATACTAAACTGGATCATCAATTCAATACTAGGGGCATATGATTGAAGACATGTTATTATCTAAATTTTATCAAATATTTTTGCAGGTTGCACTGCTAAAACTCTAGCTTCCTGGCCGTGGCGGGAACAACGTGACGGTTTGTTTATCCACGGCAAGGATATTCCCACTCAAACTTACAGGATTTAAACATGACCAAGTACTCAATTTTTTTTTCATTCAAAGAGTTCATTATTGTCCAACTAGTTCCACCTAATGTTTAATTGTTTATGCTGTTGAGTCTTGAGTGCTAGTAACGAATAAGGTCCTGATCTGTATTTACTAACTAATTGCTACCCTCTTATATTCAACTATTATTTTGGTATGTAGTTCTCCAGTCCCGGCACAAGCATGGTTTTTCATGGACTGAAGGCTCATTCACGTGCAGACCAAACCAAAGGAGACGGATAATTTAAAATCATTAAAAAAATTCTGGAAGAGGTACACTGGAGTATTAGTATTCCAATCATTGATGATGATTTTCCTCTTACAAACAGAGAAAATCATCTGATTTTACACTCGGTTAACAAACATCGTAGCCTTGCTTGCAATTGCAAACCATCAAACTTTACACATTAAAAACACCCAAATTCTTGCCAACTCTCCTGTCAGATGAACTAACCAAGACAATAATACCCTCAAGATTCAGAAACGGTTTCCGTTTCTCCCAAACATTCTATGATTAGCAGCTAAAGTTTAAATTCCGCTACCATTTCAAGATGAACCTCTATCTGATGGCCAAACATCACCTGCGTCAGAATCAGGCTGATGAAGAACGTACGGCCTGACGAAAGTCCTCCTCCACCACACCTCGAACGCCCTCTGCAGATTCGGGCAATCGTCGCCGAGCTTCAAGAACCTCCCGAACCACGCCAGCAGGATGGACCTCTGCTCCTCCAGCGGCAGCGTGAGGATCGTCTGCCCGATGCCGTCCTCGACGAGCCTCCTGTCGAACGCTGCCGACGCCGACGTTGACGGCCGGGAGCCGCCGCCGCGCTGCAGCCACGCGTAGTCGTCGATGAGCGGGTGCAGCCAGACCTGGAGGAGGCGGAGGCGGGCGTCCCTGGGCGGGAGCAGCTCCCCTCTCCCGACGCCGACGAACAGCCGCGCCGTGACGCGGCTCACGGCGTGGCGGGAGGGCGCCGGCACCCTGGCGTGCGACGCGGCCAGCTCCGCCTGCCCCGACCACAGCGCCACGAAGCCGTCGCCGCCGCCGCCGCGCTGGCTCGCCACCAGCATCTCCACCAGCCACAGCAGGTTGTCGGTCTCCAGCGCGATCCGCCGCGTGACGGCGGCGGGGCAGTAGTAGTCCGATTCGGACGACGACGACGACGACGCTTCCGCGAACAGCTCCCGGAGCCGGTCCAGGCAGCCCCGGCACGAGGCGTACAGCGTTTTGGCAGAGGAGATGTCGTTGTCTGGTGGTGAACCGTCGCCGCCGGCGACATGGCTGCTGCGGCTGCTGTCTTTAAGGAGGTTGAGGACAAGTGCCTTCATCTCGCGCCGGCCCCGGTCGTCGGTGCTCGTCAGCACCATCTCCGTGATGCTCGCGAACGTGTCGCTGGGCGGTCTCAGACAGTCGTCGGAGGCGGCGACCCTCTTCAGCAGCGGGCTGACGACTCCGCCGTAGTAGTTGTTGCAGCAGCCGTCGTCCTTGTCCCTGTCCTTGCTCTGGAGACAGCGGACCGACGACACGACGCTGCGCTCCTCCTCGTCGCCGACCCACGGGACGGCCTCCAGGTAGTGGAGGCAGGACGTGACGCAGGCGCGGAATCCCAGCGCGTCGGCGGCCTTGATGATGCGGAGCACGCGCGGGACGCTCTCCTGCTTCAGCAGCAGCCGGTGCTTGGCCTCGTCGCAGTACATGAGCCCCACCGTCTCCACGTACATCTCCGCGTCGTCGCAGTCGTCGATCTCCACCACGCAGGGCTGGTTGGGGGCGGGGCCGCCGCCGCCGCCGGCGGCGGAGAGGCGGTGGGCGAAGAAGGCGCTGCTCTGGGAGAGGACGTCGCTGTGGACGCTCATCCTGACCGCGATGCCTTCTTTTCCGTAGAGCATCACCGTCAGGTCGCTCGTCTCCGGCCGCCCGAACCCAACGCAGACCTTGTGCTGCTGCTGCTGCGGCGGCGGCGGCGGCGACTCCTGCTGCCCGCCGTCCGGCGCCGGAGCCGGAGCCGGAGTCTCGGTTGTCGCTTGGCTTTGGTTGTGGTGCTGTTGGTCGTCCGTCACGGCGGGCGCCGGGTCGTCGGTGACGGACGGCGCGGTCTGGACCGAGGGGGCTCTGGACGGAGGGGCCGAGGAGGTCTTATGCGCCGGCGGCGCGTGCTTGGCGTGGGGATGGTGGTGGTGGTGCGGGTTCTTGACGAGGCTCTTGTGCAGCGCGGCGGGGGACGGGCAGCACCAGAAGCCCTCCGGTGTGACGGCGATCGGCACGGTGCGGGGCCTCCCCGCCGCCGCCGCTGCCGGCGAGCCCTTCCTCCTCTGCTGCCGCCTCGATCCGTCCATCTCTACGGAATGGACTGGAGCACATCCGACTCACCGGAAGAACCTGCGCGGCCGGGCGATTGCAAGATGAGCGACACTCTGAACAAGACGAAGACAGAATTAAATCGGCGCTAAGATCACAAGACCCCCCGCCGAGAAGGAATTGGACAAGGCAACGTCGCAAGACGATCGAGACTGGTGGCACTTGGCAGACCCATGATTGCATTGCATCCACTCAACAATCGGGTTCGCCTAATCACCTGAACCTGACCCCCCGTATCTAATCTAATCTATCCACAATCAATCAAAATCAACCGACTGAACAGTGGAACAAGAACACCTGCGGATGGCTGCCTAGTACTTGTCGACAGCGACATGCCGGCAGCGGCGTCAAGAACACACACACAGCACACAGCACAGCGCGGGGCGCTGAAGGAGATGGATGGATGGGGGCAAGTTTTCTCACCTGGAGGGTCAGGGACTCAGGGACCGTCAATCCACGCTGCTGCTGCTGCAATGCCCGAACTGCTGCAGCGTCCTGGTGGTCTACCACTCTAGAAGGTAGGAGTACATTCCGGTTGGTCTACCACTCTAGAGGGACCGTCAATCCACTCTAAAGGCAGTACTAGCATCAGCAGCAATTGCCAGTGGAGTGTAGAGTCGCGCAAAAGCGAGTTGCGCTTGTCTACGTATTAGTGATTTAATAGTGTTTTTTTTCTTGTTATAAATTGACGAACAGTATTTGTAATAATAACTTTTTTCAATCAAATGAACAGGCTCAGCGAACAAGATATTCTCACGATAAATCAGTGAACACCATTGCGGACCTTCCACATGCACAGTGCGAGCACGCAGCTGTGCTTTTCTTGACCCTTTTAGCATGAAATTTGACCCCCTACGGTTGATACTGATTTGTTATATAAGAGAAAAAGATTATTTGTTCACTAAAAATAACTACAGATAAATTGAGAAAATCGGACGTCGAGCATCATAGAAGAACGAAAAGTTCATGCGCATTTGGCACGCGTGAATGTCCATGAAGTTTTCACCAAGACGTTGTGGGCTGCCTGGAGTGTCAAGTTCTCTCCCCCGTTCAGGAGGTTGGACAACGGACGGAGAAGCCGATGATGCCATGCAAGAAACATGTTTCTTGAGACGTGTACTGCCTAGGTGTAAACTAAGAACTTTTCTAAATTTGACCAAATTTATATTATAAAATAATTATTATTATGGTACTATTATTAGATTTTTTCTTAATTATATTTTTATATTTTCATAGTATACTCACTTTACCTTATAAATTTTAGTATTTTTCTTTATAACTTTGGTCAAACATGAAAATACTTTAACTCTTCAAGATTTTTAGAAATGACTTATAATTTGGGATGGAGGGAGTATTAATGAAGCAGCGCAAGGATCTGGGACGACGGCATCATTTGCGTTTGTGCCTGAGGGAGCGGGGCCACTGGACATTGCTGCTGCTCAGTAGTCACGTGAGGTTGCCGTTTGCCGTTGGCCGTTGCAGTGCAGGCTGGGCAGGGACAGCCATGGAGCTCTGCCTGCGTCTGCGTGTGAGACCACAACAGGGAACAGGGATGAACTAGGCCTTGTTTAGTTCGTAAAAATTTTCAAAATTCTCCATCACATTAAATCTTTGGTCGTATATATAGAGTATTAAATATAGACGAAAATAAAAACTAACTGCACAGTTTACCTGTAATTTGTGAGATGAATCTTTTGAGCCTAGTTACTCCGTGATTGGACAATGTTTGTCAAATAAAAACGAAATGCTACAGTACCCAAAAACAAAAAATTTTGCCAACTAAACAAGGCTAGTTCACCCAAAAAGCAAAAAGTTTTTAAGATTCTCCGTCACATCGAATCTTGCGGCACATGCATGAAGCATTAAATATAGACGAAAGCAAAAATTAATTACATAGTTTAGCTGGAAATCGCGAGACGAATCTTTTGATCCTAGTTAGTCCATAATTGGATAATATTTGTCACAAACAAACGAAAGTGCTACAGTACCGAAATCTGAAATCTTTTCGAAACTAAACAAGGCCTACTACCAGCTACCACTGTGCTGCTGTGCATGCATGGAGGAGTTGGATCTCAAGACTTTTGAACCATCGCGAGCTACTGTCGCGTCAGGCCGTCAGCCATCATTGTCTTCCTCCATTTCATCTCATTTCATCGCAGGAGAAGAAGGTTTCTCCAGAGCGGAACTCGAAGGAGATCCAACAGGAGATGGTTTGGGCAGTAAGGGCAGATGATAGCTTTGATGGTCTGTCTCGGTTTTGTGGCAATGTGGAAGATCGAGATGTCTGACGGTCACGAGATGGCCAGCACTGTGCAGCCAGTTTGGTTGGGGTGCTCAACAAAGCCGAGCGTGCGTGGCCTTTGGCTTCTTTTCACACACTTGTTTTATTCCTTTGTAGTAGTATAGAACCAAAAAAAAAAGGAGAGGTTGTTCTTAAGGAAAAAGGAAAATTAAGGAAAAGGGGAGCAATGTGTCTCGCTTGAATCGTGGCACAGTAGGTTCAGCACACAAAAAGTAGTGCACCAGTATTTGTTTGCAAGCTAGACCGTGTTATCCATGGCCGGGTTTATGACAAATATGGCATTATTACCAAAAAGTATATATTTGGTACTCATAACAACAGAGTAGTTGAGTGGATTTTACGGCCGTTGGGTTATACGGAGTAGTAGGATAAGTTATGCACTCCAGCATCAAATCCATTGTCGTCTAGTCCGGTTAGGATACCTGGCTTTCACCCAGGCGACCCGGGTTCAAATCCCGGCAATGGAACTTTTTATTTGGCGCTTAGTATACTTCTTTTCAGATATGTTCACACAACGTGTTCGTTCATCTACATTTTTACTCTAGTTTACTTTTTTTTTCCTGCGCTGAGTATGCAGAGTACTCTTCTCAATGTTCATCTACATTTTTACTCAAGTTTACTCTTTTTTGCAGGACACACTGGATTATTTCAATGTACAGCTGCTGCAATCAATGTAGTGGAGATCAACCATTGCAGTTTAATTTGCCAATTGGAAAAATTGGGACACCAGGTAGATTTAGATCTACTTTTCTCGTCAGGAAGACAAGACCCAACAGTCAAAAGATGCATGAAACGGGACACAAGCTTCACTAAAACTGAAAGTCTGGAACCATCATGTACAAGATTTTGCTTCAGTGAGGGTAGGAGAACAGAAAGTCAACAACTAAAAATGAGAAGCACGTAAAGACAAGCAAGGATTTCATCTCGCAGTATGCTGAATCACAGGGTTACACGACGTTAAGCGTTTACAGACTTTCTTCACTCTAGCAGCTGATCTAAGTCATCAAAGTCGTCCTCCTCGTGATTTTGTACTCCTGATTCATCATTGTAAATCGCCATGATCTGATTGCTATGGGATGCGTCCTCATGAGCTTGTACTCCTGGTTCATCATTGTCAACCACCATGAGCTGATTGCGAGGGGTTAATCCTGTTCTCTCGTAGAACCCCTCCTTCTGGGCATCCCATTCTTTGACGACTTCGTCTATCTTGTCACCCAACAGCTTGTCACTCTGAAGGAGGTGCTTAGCATCTTCAACTTCCACAATCTGGCTTGCCTCTGTCCAGGTGATAGGGGCAAACATAGCAGTTGGGTTAGGAACAGTGTTTGTCCAGAGTTTTACATAAATAAAGGAGAAGAAAATGCACACATATCCAACAGTGACAATTGACAGGCACCTGCAAGGGCCAATTCCTTTGCTTCTGCGTACTCCTTTGACAATTTCTTGATGCTATCAAGCTCAAACTCAGCACCCTAGAGGAAGCCGAATAAATCAGTAACGGAAGCATACCTGCATAGTGTTTGTAGTATAAATAAAAGAAAGGATTGGCAGGCTGCCTTTTGTTCTTGTGATGATATATTTCCAACCGAAGACAGCACAATAATTCGTTAATAAGATCTTATGGAAAATAAGAGGAAGCACAGGTCCAATTTAAGAGCTTGTATTAAAACATAAAACTAGAAGGATCACGTTCTCGCTTGCATGTGCAAACCACGGAATCGTGTCATCACCATGCTACCATGATAGGAATAGTCGAATAGAACTATATAATAGAAGCACAGAACTTACCAAGTCCATGTGCATATAACTTTCTGCTTGGGTATTTGCAAATAACCTGCAAACATAAAAGTTACAGGAAAATATCAGCAGGCAATAAATTTAGCCTTGTTTTTTAAAAAAAATTAGCCAAATTATATCCTTGTTTGCAGAGGAAGAAACATTGGGTAATAACCTGCACTTTGGAACAACATGCAAGACAGTGTAGCAAGGCGAAGGAACTTAAAGTGAAAAATTGTGTCACAATCTTATTTCTTAGGCAAGATTGCTTACAGTACTAACACTCACATGGACATCATATCAAAGATGCTACGTCTCGTTTAGATGTCTATTGGTGCAATTTACTCAAAACAAAAAATACTAATGCTAAAGATCACGGTGGCAAAAGTCACACGTACTTGTCACAGGCAAATTTTACTCGCTTGTTCTGCAATGCAGTCAACTCCTCAACCTGCTTGTCCCCATTGTCATCAATCAAATTCATGTAGCCAAGCAAAAACATGCCTTTATCGAGCATCCTTTTGACAAGTGCAGGCACGAGCTGCAGTCCATTTTGCTTAGCCATAACAACGAAATCTTTCAGTTGCCTGGACTCCTCTGTTTCCAACAGAAGAAAATATTTAATACATTAAAGAATAGTTTCTACCTGCACCAGATCATTGGCTCAAATATATGTGCCTTACCAAGAGACAAATAAATCTTGAACTGTGGCTTGTATGGCTGGCACTCATACAGACAGTAAAGGCAGTAAAGTCCAGCCAATCTTTGGGGTAGTGAACTTTGAGAAGTCAAATGACCTGGACACACACAATTAAGTGGAAAATAATTCAGCTGTCACCACAAAAAGGATCATTAGTAAGTGTGGGTTCAGTTCAGAAATATGTGCTTCCAGGAAACCAGCACCTACCAATACAATGCAGAAAGAGGGACTGCATGAATAAACCCGAGTTTGTCTTAGGTCTGCCTTCATATATATAAGAAAATTTCTTGGCCATCCACACTCGTTTAAATTCAGCAAGTGACGTACAGTTCTCCTACCAATCAGGAACGCACAGCTGTTATCATTCATCTAAAGTTAATATGCGCACAACACACGGAGAGAATTTGACAAAAATTACCTTGGCATAATCAGCTACCAGCTCATCGATGTCCAGCTTGAAAGGAGCGATATCTATATTTACAGGCATGGCCAAGCCTGAAACTGTATAAGAAAACTATAGTTCAGCTGATTGGAGATAAAAACAATAAATCGGCACAGACAGCAGTGTGCAATGGAGTTGTATAAATAAATAAAGAAAGAAAGAAATTTCGGCGACCACTAACGGTGACAACACTCTGCAAAAATCCTTGTGTTGGCTTAATTTAACGCGGGAAAAGATGTTCAGTGTTTGAGAAGGTTGACAAAGGGACCAATTGCCGGAGAATCGCAGGGGAAGGGCAGGAGGGGGCGCTGAACGCCGACGGAACTTACGGCTACGAGCCTGGATGAGTGGACGGAAGACGGGAAGAGTCAGTGCGGGCCGCGACTGGTGAGCGGAGGGGGGGACCGCGCAAGTGCGGCGTCTCCTCCAGGGCCGTCCCTTGCTTGACTGGATTTTCCAGTGCCGCCGACCTGGCGGCTGGCCGGAGAGGGCGACGGCGGTCGGCCGAGGCTCCAAGTCGCGGCACGGCACCAAAATCCAGGCGGCGCAGCAGGGGCGGAGGGGGTGTCTTGCCCCGCGGCTCCGTCCTCTCCTCGTGCGCGCGGGCGTACGGTCGGAAGGCGGCGGCAGGCCGTCTGCCCGTCTCCGTTTCGCGGCGGAGCTGACGACGATGAAGGAAAAAGGAAAACAAAAAATTTATTGTTCTCGGCTTTCTATTTGGGCCTTACGGCCCGTTTTTCTCCTTAAGAAATATTGGCCCGTGTGATTTGGATTTCGGCTATGGCATTGGTATACTAACGAAAAATCTTGAATATTTGATTTGATTTGACCTACATAACCCTCCGGCCTAAATACATTAAACATTTTTTACTTCTCTCATATGCATGTCTGTGTATGATACATATGTATTTATAATGTATTTGGCTAGGATATATTAGAGTATTCATTTATATAGCTAAAAGAGATGATCCAAACATGGCACGATATAATTACACATGACACTCACACTGTTAGACACGAGTCATGTTGTGTCATGGTGCCGTGCCGGCTTCTCAGTCTAGGCACGACACTAAAGTTACCTGCAATGGGTGACTCATAAAATAGCTCTAAACATTTTTTTCACATATTAATAGAAGAGAGAGAAAAGCCAGCTCTTGATCAAGAGTCAGGCTCATACACACCTTTGAAGATCATGTGACTTTGTCACATAAGGCTATCCATGTTATGAGCTATATGCTAAAAGTTTGTATTATTGAGGAAGTTGTCTTAAAGCTACTAACTAACTTATACCATTGAGGTAGTCCCGGTGGGAATGACCGGCCATCAAGACTGTGGTGGCCCCGACACAACTAGAGCAACGCTACCATTAATGCTGGAGTCGATGCGCATCACACAATTGAGGCCCTTTGCAGTGCCACCACCGTCACAGCTGTTGCGTCTCATCAATCATCACTGCTATAGAGCCGTTGCCCCGTATCGTGTCGCCACTCTTTAGGGAGGCCAAGATGACGAAAGGTAGCTAATGAAGGTTGGGATAGGGGAACATGGCGAGATGGATCCGGCGGCACTTGGGGAGAGACGACCGGCGGCACAAACCCCTAAGAAATACAAGAGAAAGCCATGGTAGGGAGGAGTGAAGCATTGGGTGTGACATGGAATAAATTCAGAGATACGAAGGAGGTTATGTTGTAGATAGGTTTTACAAAACCCCAAAGGTGAGGGAATGATATAATGCTTCCAACGACTGATAACGATCGAGCTCGCATAGTGTCATTTAACCAGGTCGTCAATCGTCATGCCAACAATGCAATGTCGCACGGGCCTGTTCGCTTGTGTGAAAAAACGATGACTGACTGATTTGTTGTGAGAGAACTAATTATAGATTAGCTGGTTGGGTTCCTTGTGGTGGAACCTATCCATCCTGGGTTCAAGTCACCAACTTGACACGAGTGCTCGCATTTTCCTAGATTTATTCCAGGATTTAACGGCACTATGCTTTCAGTGGTAGACGACGTGCCTGTCGACAGCGAGGCGCATGTGGTGACTTCGTCAATCTCGAGATTTACCAGTCCAACTCGGTTTTTCAAAGGTGTTCATAGGGGTAGGATGTGCATACATATATTCATAGGGTTGAGTGTGCACTTGTATCATGAGCATACGTCTGCGTCTATAACTAGATCTCAGAAAAAACACTACTAAATAGCTTCAGCAAAATAAGTTCAAGGAAATAAGGTAAAGGCCCAATAATATTGCCTAGGCATGACACTACGGCCGAATGAGCTTAGTGGCGCGCCGAGCTCTAATCGTACCTTTTCCTGGCTGGGCCCGTGCCAGTCCATCAGGCTGCAACCGTTTGGCCATCTATACGTGTTCATATCATGGAATACCGGGGACTCACACTCACGAGTGAAAATGTGAGCTGCGTGAACGGAGTGTTTGTTATGGAGGTGGATGATGTGGTCAAGACTAAAGAGGGCTTTAGTGATTTCTTTCTATATATAACAACAGCATATCATTGCCGATTTACGGTCGCTTCGTTTACTTGTTTTATAAGTCATATTTTTCTTTTAACAGTCAACCATATTTTTCTTTTATATAATAAATTAGCGAACAATATTTTCAGTTATGACTTTTTAGAGAGGTGAACACGGTCTCAAGCTAAATTCGCCACGAAGTGTCTACCTACATGGCCGTGCATGCACGAACAGGCGACGGCGGCGCACGGCATACGTACATTTTTTTTTCATGATCGAAGATCGATCTGTCTCCGTCCTTCTACTAGGCCGGCGTCCGTCTGTCACCCAGCGATGAGCGAGCCTATGACGCCGGCGATGAGCGCGGTGGGGTCGCCGAGCACGGCGGAGATGACCACCTGCGCGGCGAACCCGGCGATCTCGCAGCAGCGCTTCACCTTGCCCTTCTTCCTGCCCCAGTACGAGTACCCTCCTCCTCCCCCCCTGCCGGCGTGGCTGCTCTTCGCCGCGCCCCTGATCGCCGGCACCCTGTACCCGCCACTCCCGGGCACCACCATCCCGCCGTCGTACACGTTCGCGCCGGCACCGCCGGCGCCCTTGCGCCGCCCGACGCCGTGCCAGCTCTCGACGAGCATGTCCATGACGCACGCCACGTGGAGGCTGTAGCACCTGCACTGGCTCCGGTAGCTCCAGCTTCGCCCCCGGTGTCCGCACCGGTGGCACGGCGGCACGCCGGCGGCCCTGGAGTCCGGGTGGAGGTACAGCCGGACCCCGCCGCCGGCGTCCAGCGCGTGCGGCAGCGCGGCGCAGCACGGGTGCAGGTCGAACCCGCAGGCGCGGCAGTGGTAGACGTAGCCGGCAACGTCGCGGCCGCACGCGTTGCAGTACCGGGTCCCGGGTCCCCCGCCCGGCGCGCGCGCCAGGAACACGAACGCGCAGCGAGGGTAGAACGGGTGCCGCAGCGGCGGCGGCGGCGGCGACGCCGGCAGCGCGCACTGCCGGTGCAGGTCGTGGTCGCAGCCCCGGTACGGGCACCGGAACCGCGCCCCGATGCCGACCTCCCGGCAACCGTCGCACCGGAACGGCGTCTCCGAGTGCTCCAGACGCAGACGGTGCTGTGGGTGGCTGAAGTGCGCCACCTCGCCGTACCTCATCGCCGCCGGCGTTTGCACTGTTGGTCGGAGAGTGAGTAGAGTGGTGTGTGTGGGCGAGAGAGAAGCAGGAGGCAGGCAAGGTTTATAAGGAGATAATGGAATTAATGGCAGTTGGATTGGGGTGGTTTGGTTTTGGTTCTAAGCTTGGACAAGAAGGGTGTCGAGGAATGGAATGGGATATATTTTCTTGTACGTGTCCTTCGAATTTTGGATGTTTGTGATTATTGTATTTCTTGGATTGGGAGTATCAAAGCATATATATGGTTATGCATGGTCAATATGTTCGTTTAAAAGGATCATGGACTTCAAATATTCCCTTTAAAAATCGCAACTTGTGGTGTAATGCTTGCTTAGGCTTTATTTAGTTCACTCCAAAATCCAAAAACTTTTTAAGATTTCTCGTCACATCAAATATTGCGAAACATAGATAGAAAAAGTAACTAATTACACAGTTTACCTGTAATTTACGAGACGAATCTTTTAAACCTAATTAGTCTATGATTAGATAATAATTGACACATATAAACGAAAATGCTACAATAACCCAAAAAACTTTTAGCAAAGAACTAAACAAGGCCTTAGTATAAATTCCAACGAAGTTGAAGCTCTTACTTGTTTGTTGTCATACAATATATATATATATATATATATATATATGCCGGTTATTTGCTTGGCAAGTTCAAACATGATGAATTGTCTGACGAAAAGGGACATGCTTCTTGACGACACATATGGGCATCTCAAGCTTTCGTGTGTTGGTACAGGCATCTGTTCTTCCTCCCCATCATCCCACGTCAGATTGTTCAGGTTCTACTCTTAACTAACCCAGCTGGTAATCCCGCACGGCATTCCCTTCTAAACCAGGAGCATTGGGTCCTGGATTTCAGCTATCTACTCACTGATCTTTTTGAGAAAACATCTACTCACGGATCTTGCCTTCATAATGGAGGCTGAGCATCAGAGGATAAGAACGCACAAATTCCATACTGCATAAGATTGGAATTGGAATGTCCTTAACACCAACATACTGAAACAAAAAACTGTAGTCATCAGGGATTAATGTTGGTGCAGCGAGAATCGCTTGCGCGAGCAGCCAGGAATTTGGCGGGAAGAGATATCTGAAACAATTATTGGGACACCATCAACATGTTGGAATTCTAGGCGACATTCTTCAGTTGAAGCCATGAAATTAGGCTTTTCGTGTCGGTGTCAGTATTGTGTCGCACATTGTGCCCAACATAGTGATAAAAATCTGTAACATTTTTGTTTGCATGAACTAGATGTTACTACAGTCCAGTGTTCACCTTCAGAAACAGAATACGAGAGGAGTTCTGAACAAAAACTTTTCAGTCGGAGAAGTATAGAGTGGATAGAAGTTCAGTTTCAAGTTGTCAGCTCTGCTTTGGCCATTTCTGATGGAAAGTTGGAAACCCGGAGCATCTGATCTTCCCCTGGATACTCTACTTACTGTCGTGTTAAAACTTCTACTCATCGACCAGGATTAAGCAAGGAATTGGTTCTGGGAACTGGAATATTGTGCCCTCATCCGTCCGTATGTCAAAAAGTGAAGAAAAAAGAGGAGCAATGCTATGCTATGTGCTAGTAGTAATGCACTGAGACCGAAATTATGGAGCAGAGAACATTGCAAAGCAGAGAGTCTCATAGCTACCTAGGGCACTTATTGATTGATATCGCCGCTTTATCTTGATTCTCGGTTCTTTGCCAAAAGCAAGACCCCAATGGCCACCCTGAGAATGAGAGACCCTCTTTTTGAAGGGACCAAGGTTGAGGAGAATGTGTTCTGCAGGGTTCACTCACTCCAAGCTCTGATGAGTCATGAGTGCGGCACAGCATATGGCGATGCGGATCAATTCTGGGTGAGTCAGATCAGATCACGGCATGCGTCGAACATGGAGTGGCTGAGTGATGCAGATGAAACTGATGTGGAAATTTGCACTGATATATGCTAGTTATGTTAATGAGTTTGCTGAACCATTTGCACATGGAAACAGTCAGCTGTCTTGGTTCTGGAGACAGAGACATATATAGATGTAGAGTTATTTTCAGTTTCAGTTATTTGTAAACCAAAGTTTACCAAAGTTTCAGTTATTTTCAGCTGTCTTGCACATGAAAACAGTCATCTTCACCGTACTTGCCCATAAGGCCATAATCCAGGCACAACTCGATAGTCCTTGTTATACGGCTAGAATTGCAAGCTTTAAGGTCAAATATAGATGTATAGAGTTATTCTCAGTTCCAGTTATTTATAAACCAAATTTAACTTTTAAGATTGAATTCTATCTGATTACAAAGTTATTTTCAGTTTCAGTTATACGGCACTGGAGGAGAGCTCATGCTCATCTCCACTTTTTTCTCTAGGCTTCGAGAGCCTAGACTTTGCAGCCCACGATCTCGACCCCCTGTAGCTCCACGACCGAGCAGTTTGTGGTTAACGTTAGTTGGTTACCATATATAAGGGACGGATGTGCTCATGGCCTCATGGGCACACTTCGGGTCATCGACCTTATCATCCATAGCTATGGAGAGCACATTAGATGTCTAACGTGCTGGATTAATGGTTGAAGTTGCTAAATTATTTTGGAGCATTTGCTGTACTCGATGACGATTCAGCCAGTGATGTTCTTTCGTCGATTCAGATACATCAAGGTTGGAGTTGCTAAATCTATAGCATGTGTTGTACTCGATGACAGTTCAATCGACGGTGTTCTTTCATCAATTCAGATATGTTTCGCTCTAGTTCTAGAATTGGATATTGCAACATGACAAAGGTTTTGGGTTAGTCTGCTATATATAGTTCTGGTGTTTGACGTGGCTCCCGTCTTAAGCATCAATCAAAACCACTGATGAGAGTATTTGATAGAATATTGTTCTTCTTTTTTATTAGACAAGAGTATTATTTCTTTTTTATTCCTAGTTCTTTCATGTAGTATAGAGATGTACATTTTGCAAGTTTCAATATTATTTCCTTTTCTCTAGAAAAAAACTATCAGTGAATTCATATTTTTCGAAGTTATCCTTTCTTTAATCATCAATCAGTTATGCACTTGCAATTCGAATGCTTTGATAGACCTGTTCATTTGGTTGATAAGCTATAACTAAAAACATTATTTGCTGATTTATTATGACAAAAAAGTATTATTGAATGACTGACAAATTATGACATTATTTAATTATAGTTTTTATTTTTGCAAAATAGACACGGTAGTATTTTTATTTGTATTTAACAAATATTGTTCAATCATGGACTAACTAAGCTTAAAAAATTCGTCTCGTAAATAATATTATACAATTAGTTATTTTTTATCTATATTTAATGTTCTATGTATCTACCGTATATTCTGACAAGAAATCTTTAAAAAATTACAATTTTTTTTAAGTAAACAAGGCCTATGTAGATAATCTTTTTAGATCCAGACAGGAATGGAAGTAAATGAAATCGGCATTCCATAATAAATCAGCCCACCAACCCGCTGTACGCTAGCTTGAGACTTGAGAGGGGTGCCGGTGCGTGCGTGGCCGCTCGCAAAGCCCCGCCCCGGTGCACCGCATCGCACTCAACCACGTCCACGCACCATGCCGCGCCGCAGCTGCCTCACTTTCACCACCACCACCAGCAGCAGCAGCTACTGCCGCCGCGCCATGTGCTCGCCACCTGCGCCTCCGACTCCTCCTGCAACGCACTGACTGACCCGCCGCCCAGCCAGCCAGCCAGACGACGACAGACAGCGCCAGCCACGACCACCATGCGGCGGCGGCGGCGGCCGTCCACTGCTACCCCGGCGCCTGCTCCGTCCGCCGCCTCCGTCAGCTCACCGCCTTCTCCCTACCCGGCGGCATTCGCGTCGCTGGGTCCAGCTCCGTCGCCGGGTCCCGGTCCGGGTCCAGGTCCAGGTCCCGCCCCGGCGCCCGAGCCGTCTGCTGCGGCGTTCGTGGGCGGCAGGCGTGGCGGTGGCGGCGCCGGATCGAGCCTGAGCCCGCCGCTCATCGCGATGCTAGCCGTGGTGGGCGCGGCGCTGCTGGTGGTGCTGTACGCGCGTCTAGTGAGCCGCGTGTTCCGCGCGGCGCGTCGGCGGTGGCGCCGGCGACGCCGCCTCCGGCTGCTGATGATCCCGGGCTCCCCCTCGGCGCGCGGCGGGGACGACTCGTTCGCGTCCTTCACCACGTACGACAACTACTACCACACCTTCTCCCCCTACTACGGCCTGGGCCTCGACGACGCCGCCATCAAGTCGCTCCCGTCGGCGCAGTACCTGGGCGCCGGTGGTTCGGCGTCGTCGTCGGCGTCGGCGCGGGGATCCGGCGCGTCCAGGGAGTGCGCGGTGTGCCTGCTGGAGTTCGCGGACGGCGACGAGCT
The DNA here is from genome assembly GCF_000003195.3 of Sorghum bicolor. Taxonomy (NCBI): domain Eukaryota; kingdom Viridiplantae; phylum Streptophyta; class Magnoliopsida; order Poales; family Poaceae; genus Sorghum; species Sorghum bicolor. The sequence continues at coordinate 58,475,232 of NC_012877.2, read as the reverse complement.
CCGCGCGCTGCCGCTGTGCGCGCACGCGTTCCACGCCGACTGCATCGACGTGTGGCTCCGCGCGCACGCCTCCTGCCCGCTCTGCCGCGCCGCCGTCGCGCTCCCGCCGCCCGTGCCGTCGCCGCTGCACCCGGCGCGCGCCGCGCGCCGCGTGCGCCCCAGCCTCGACGACCTCCTCTTCTTCCACCCGGTGCCGCCTTCTGCTCATGCTCATCCGGCGGGGGGCGAGCAGCAGCAGGCGGAGATCGCACCGGCCAGCCCGGACCAGCAGCAGCAGCAGCAGCTCGCGGCGGGTGCCAGGGACTTTTTGCTCAAGCGCTCCTACTCCTTCGGCTTCGAGCGGAGCCTCGCCATGGTGGAGGCGGCGTCGACAGCATCACCTCCATGGCGGTACCGCGTGTTCTCCGCCGCAGGCGCCGCGACCGACGGCGGGACCACCTCCCGGGGCCGCGGCTTCTGGAGCAAGCGCTGGCCGTCCCCGTTCGGCGGCGGCGGCGCGGGCGGATCCGCGGCCGCTCGCGTATTCTCCTTCCGTTCGTACCACGTCGGCGGCGGTGGCGGTGGCGGTGGGGTGGCGTGCAAGCCGTCCCCGTTCTCCCGGCGGTTCCGCGGCGGCGGTAGCGGGTTCTTCATGTCGCTGGCGTCGGAGCCGCCGTCGATCCTGGCCGCCGCGGCGAGGCGGGGCAGCCGCGCGGCCGCCGCGTCGAGCCGGCTCCGGTGCGGCGACCCCGAGGCGCTGCTGTCGCCGGACCGGCTGAGCCGCTGAGCGAGGCATGGGGACGGCGGCGGATCTCGGGATCAGGGCGTGGTGGTGGGCCTGGCGCCTGCGTGGAGACGGGGGCGGGCAGTAATGGCGCGATAAATGCGAGGCCCTGCCGCGGTTTTAATGGCGGGAGGACGTGTGCCCAGACCGCGTGGTGTCGCTTGCTGCAGCCGGCCAGCCACCCAGCAGAGCAGCTCGGGCGGGCCCCAGCTCTCACTCCCAAGTGGCCACTGGCTCGGCTCGGCTCGGCTCGGCTCCGTCTGATCCATCACCTTTTTTTCAAATCTCAGCGCTGTCTCTCCTCTCGTCGGTGCGGTGTGGGCGTGTAGGGCCGGTGGGGCACAGGCATGTCTGGGCCGTCCGATCAGAAAACGACGGCATCCGGGGTGGAGGCCTCGTTTTCTCGCCGGACGGCTCGTAGTCATGGATCATCATGCATGCTTCTTCTTCCTTCGTTCCGTTTGGTTTTTCTCTCAAGGCCATGACTAGGCCAAGCCATCTCCTGTTTTCGACTGTATTTCCAGCGGTACCCTATAATATTGTAATTTTTATACTAGCTTGCTTTTTGTACAAGTTATAGAACGTACTGTAAAGACTGTTTGGTACGCATGTCATGTCTCACGGCACCATCGGTATGTGATGCAGTATATAGCATGGCAGTTAACTCCCTTCCAATTTCCAAAAATATACTTCAACTCTTGAGTTTAGATTAGCTGGACCTTGTTTAGTTCCTAATTTTTTTAAAGATTTTACGTCACAACCAATCTTTAGTCGTATGCATGGAGTATATTAAATATAGATAGAAACAATAACTAATTGCACAATTTTGCATGTAATTTGCGAGACGATTTTTTTTAACATAATTAGTTCATGGTTGAATAATAACTGCCAAATACAAACAAAAGCGTTACATTCGCTGAATCTAAAAAATTTCACGAACTAAACAAGGCCTCAATTTCATGGGGTTTTATAGAAAATATCATTAATATTTAGGTTGTCTAAATAGATATGATGTGAAAATATATTTCATAATAAATCTAATTTAATTATTTGATATCATTATTCATACTAGTTATATATATATATATAGATATATATATATATATATATATATATATATATATATATATATATATATATATATATATATATATATATATATATATATATATATATATATATATATATATATATATATATATATATATATATATATATATATATATATATATATATATATATATATATATATATATATATATATATATATATATATATATATATATATATATATATATAATCAAAGTTGAAAAAGATTGATTTGGTAAGAACCAAGAACTGTATCCTTCTCAGACGGATAAAGTAAGACATTTGGTTGCACTATTACAAAAAATAACTAAGTTTTTTTTCATAAATAATGGTAATAAAGTAAGACATTTGTTTGCATTATTACAAAAAAATAACTAAGTTTTTTTCTCATAAATAAAGATATAGACGTAGAGGCTCATATATACTCCCTCCTAGAAAAAGGTGTTATAAGATGTGTTTAGGTCAAAAATTTTCAACTTTAACTAGGTTTATAGAAAATACATGCAATATAATTTATTATAAAAATATATTCAATAATCTATCTAATGATACTAATTATGTATTATAAACATTAATATTATATATATAATTGGGCAAAGTTAAAAAACGTTGACTTTTCAGGAAATGAGAATGACTTTTATTTTAGAAAGGAGGGGTTATATGTCTATACACTTACTCTTACAAACAAACGCACACCCCGCAGCCGACCACTATAAGCATCTCTAGAAGACTAAGCATTGTTGACGGGTACATCACCTACCAATAAAAAATAGTGCCACAAAATCTATAGTAAAATGGAACAAGGAAAAAAAATTCAAACACACATGTTAAGTTAGGGACACAGGACCAAATAGACAGGTTTCACCACAATAAACCTAACTAGTTGAGCTACACTCTCTTTTGAATTTCGTTGTTTCGGCTTATCTTTTTTTTCTTAAACAAAAGAAAATAGTTTGCTTGACAACGGGGGATGTCCTGGAAATATAAATTCAAAAAAAAAATCTCGCAATTGTTTGGATTCAGTATGGTATTGGTTCATTGGGCTATATAGTCACATTGGTAATAACAACCACTATATATTGTTTTCTAAAATAAATACCCACCTCTACAACATAGAGTAGTCCTTCAAATATGCATAGAAAACTTGCTACATTATCGTACATATAATCTTAAGCATACATATACCTTCCAAATTTGCATCCAAATTACTCATACTGCCATTACAATATAGTATAATCTAAGTAACCACTTATAGTTTGCTTGACAAATATATATATATATATATATATATATATATATATATATATATATATAAGAAATTATGAAAAGTATTCCTTTGATGACTTTTATATAATCAATTCATTTAAAATTATACTAATATCATGACATCGAGTCAAAGTAAGTTGTTGCTTTTAGATAACTATATAGCTTTGATAATATAAAATATATAATTATATAAACAATTTATTTTCTAAAAAAGTACTAGTGCACATATAATTCGATAATGTTATCCTACGTACGTCTGACGCGAGCAAATTTATTGGACGCTCCTCCTGCAGGCCCACCACGCTGCTCGTCCTTTTGGCCGCTCACTCATCCTTATCCCTTTTCGCTCTTTGTCTTCCTCCCCCTGTTGCCGCATTCTCTTCCTCTGTTGCAGTCGTAAGCCTTCCTCCTCTGCTACTGATGCATTCTCCTCCCTTGCCATAACGTTTTGCGGTTGCCTCGTCTTGGACGTGGGATGCGCACCCCACACACTCCCCTTTTGCTGCTGTTGTGCGCCCATCCATCACCGTTTGCTCACCACCGTCCTGCGCCCTCTCACCTGCTCCCGTCGCGCGTGCTGCCAGCTCCCTCCTAGTCACGCCTGCTGGTGTTTGAGCCCGACATGCCTCCTTCACCCTGGCGCGCCCTCCCAACCTTGACGGCAGCCATGGTGGCCTCCCCATGGTGACCTCGACGATATGCTGGTGGGTGTTGTTGCGCCCTCCCCCTTTTTGGATCCATAGAGCACAGTGCAGATCTAGCGGCATGGTGGTCTCCTCCACCCAGCAGGCGACGGCGGCCTATCCCTCATCACATCCATAGAGGTGGCTCGATTTGCACCGGCGTCGGTGCCCCCAATCCATGTGCTTTCCCTCTTTCCCCTTATCTCGTGGCTGCAGTGGATTTTACGGTGTTTCAACAGTTGTTTTGAGATGTTGCAACATGCATTTTTAGATGTTTCAGCTGTCGTTTTGAGATGTTGTAACATATGTTTTTTGGATGTTGCAAGATATTTTCTCCAATGTTGCAACTACCGATTTTGAGATGTTGCAGCATGTGTTTCCTAAATGTTACAATAGACAATCTAAAATGTTGTAACATGTTTTTTTATGTTGCAACTGTGGATTTGAGATGTTGCAACATGGTTTCCTGTTGCAATAGTTGATTTTTTCCAGATGTTGCAACATGTGTTTTTTTGATGTTGCAACTGTGGATTTTGAGATGTTGCAACATGTTTTTTTGCTTGTTGCAATAGTCGTTTAAGATGTTGCGACAATCGATCCTGGCCACAGCAAGGGCAATCGCCACCATATCCTCACCACACTCTGACGTGCGCCACACCGACCTCAACCATCAACTTGCTGCAACGGCCCTCAACCTGGACTTGCGGCAGACATGACGAAGCCATGGTAGTTCCCCAGGGTCCAGTTGCTTAGGTCGCCATTTTCTCTCGAGCTACATCGAGACGTGGCGATCAAGTCGATGGCGAACTTGCTAGCTTTAGATGAGGGGATGGAGGAATCGGTGAGGGCGACAGTGTGGTCCGCGCACGGAGGCCGACGTGCGCTCGTGGGTTCATGTGTTGTGGGTGGAAGGGCGTCCGATGAATTTTTTGTCCATGGAACGTCCGGGCGCCAGCACAACCACATATAATTGTACAATAGAGAAAATATGATATCTTTGGTTGATATGTCAGTACCGACTAAAGGTGGCCATGGCCGCCTTTAAAAAAATAAAACATCTTTAGACAGTAAACTGTGGTGGTAAGGTAAGTATTAGCATATGACTATGCTAAACAAATGATGGAAGAGAGAAGTCATTTTGTTTTGTACGGTGTATAGGTGTACGTACAAACGACGTGTTTTTAGACTGGACGTGGTGTATCCGATGCTGAAAAAAAATATCCTGGTGTCACTTCATCACAAAGCCAAATTCCACGTATCGCCACAGTGTCGACATACGTAGAGTTGAGTGATTAGAAGATGGTTAGAACAATACGTCCGTCGTGAGAGCGCGCTTGGATTTTTTTTTCATTTGGCCAAGCATCGAGGCAAGCTACTTGATCCGATGCCTAGCTTTGAGCATCGACAGCTGCAGTGGCATGAACCGATGCTTAAATTCCATTTCTCTCGTTTCAGCATTGATCTTTCATAGTTCACCCAAAATCTAAGAAATTTTCAAGATTCTTTATCATATCGAATCTTGCGGCATATGTATAAAACATTAAATATATATTAATAAAAATAATTAATTACATAGTTTATCTGTAATTTACGAGACGAATTTTTTAGTCTAGTTATTTCATAGTTAGACAATAATTATTAAATACAAACGAAACTGCTATATTATCAAAATCGAAAAAAAAAATTGAATCTAAACCAAGCCTTATGTCTTGCAAATTTATAAACCTTGAAGCTGGTTTTTTTTCCCAGAATCAAGGAAGCTGCATCGATTTGGGTAACACCCAGCTTGAGTACATGTTCCACATGCTGTCTGTAGTTTTTGTAGCACGGCACTCCTATACTGCTCGGAGCGGCGGATAAGGCACGGCAAGCTTAAGCCTTGTTTACTTAAAAAAATCCAAATTTTTTTAAGATTTCCCGTCACATCGAATCTTTAGACACATGTATGAAGTATTAAATATAGACAAAAATAAAAACTAATTGCACAGTTTGGTCGAAATTTATGAGACGAATTTTTTAAGCCTAGTTAGACCATGATTGAACAATAATTACTACAAACAAACAAAAGTGCTACAGTGTCACGAAATTTTTTCCTTCACCCACTAAACACGACCTAGCCGTGGGCTTGTGGTGTGAATGGATAGCCGGCGCTTTGCAGCAGTCGTGCAAGCAGGTGCGACTGCACCACCCACAAGTCTGGATGGATCATCTGCAGATCGAGGCAAAAACCAAACCGAGGCAAAAAAAAAAAAAAAAGGAATTGAAGGAGGTGGTGGGGGGTGTGGGGGAGCGCGAAGCGCGGAGCGGCGTAAATTGGCTGTCGCGTAAAGTGGCGGTCCTGCGTGGACGCCACCAGCCTGGGCCCTGGGCTGTGTGGCCCATCCGTCGTGGCACGCACCGCAGCCCGCCCAAAGCAAAGCTAAGGTGGCTTTGTTCAGTTGAAGACAAATTTTGGTTTAGTATTTTCGTTTGTATTTGATAAATTTTATTTAATTATAGATTAACTAGATTTAAAAAGTTTATCTCGTAAATTATAGATAAACTATACAATTAGATTATGTTTTTATCTATATTTAATGTTTTATGCATGCGTATAAAGATTCGATGTGATGGAGAATCTTGATTTTGGGAAATTTTGAGAACTAAACAACGGCTTAGTTCCATCCAAAATTTATTTTTTTTTAAGATTCTCCGTCACATCAAATTCTTAAACACATGTATGATAGATAAAAATAAAAACTAATTGTATAATTTGTCTATAATTTGTAAGATAAACTTTTTGAGTCTAATTGGTCTATGATTGAACAAACAAAAATGATACCAAATTAAAAAAAAACTTTTCTCAACTAAATAAGGTCCAATTGGATCGCCCACCTGCCTGCTGGGCCCCTCCTCCTTGTACTACTGTTACTGTGTCCTGGGCCCTTGGTGATGACGTGTCGTACTGTCGTCGTGCGCGTCCGTGCCCCCACCCCACCCCTGCTCAACTCGGATCAGCAGCATCAGCGTCATCAACTGGTGTTCAAATCGCATCATCAGCAGATCATTGTGATGGGATGGAGGAAGATTAGGAATATGATCATGCATTGATATTTTGGAGTCCCCCCCTCCGGGCCTGTACGGACCACCTTCTTCATTGTAACCAAGTATTGCGTTTTTTTCCGTGTGTTTTCGGTAGGATTTATTTCAGAGTTGTTTGTCATGTTGTCTCCACTCTGTCGTCTATCCTACCCAGTGCAAAGCTCCAAAGACGACCAGGGAGGCCGTTTAGCTGCTGTACCATGGTAAATTTGTAGCAAGTTCCAACTAACTGTGATGATAGCTCCCACGGCCCCGTCTACAAACCAAGTTTCTATGGCGGGATGTGCACATTGCCTTATCTACAATCCAAGTATTATACCTCCTTTGAATGTCTACTACTCGTATCTTGTTGTTGTTGTACATCACAAGGAGGTAAAAGTCCAAGTCTTTTTTTCCTTATGTGGATAAAACACACGGAGGTAAGAAAAAAACATTCATCCAAATCTCTATCTTTCGTAGAAATAGCCATTTAGATATTGTTTGTATTTTCAGATTCACCTCAATCCACATTTTCCAGGTGGATTGCCGTGGAATTTAGTTCAGGTTTTACTGCAATCCACCCCAACACATTTAAATTGATACGAATTCGACTACATCTAAACAAGGACTTAGAGTATATAGATAGCTAGAGAGCCATGTTTTTAGATAAAATCATTTAATATCTGCGGATAGAAAAGTAAAGAGCCAATCTGCATATCAAGGATTTGCTAGAAGTCTGGAATAACAACGCCACATGCTCCAACTGACTAAAGGTCTATTTAGATCTAGGCAACAAACTCTTCATTTCTAGCAAGAAGAAACCAACTAATACCCCTCCATACAATTATAGAATAGTGTCATGTCAAACTATGTAAAATTTGACCAAATTTATATAAATGATTAATATTTATCATACCACTAGATACCATTTAGAATTCAACATGAAACATACTTTTATATAACCATACAAATTTGGCGTCATTAACATTAATATTTTTATCGATATATTTGGTATTCAAGCACTTTATTTAATTGGTAATGCACCTAAAATCACATTCTTTTTGGATGGATGTCGTAGTTTTTTGCTAGTTTACTATTTACTACTAGTATAATAGGGCTATTATTAGCTAGGTTCCATTTGGATCTTACAAATTAATAGTTAGTAGAACATAAATATTCCCAATTAACAACTTTAAAATTAGATAAATAAATAATCTTTTTATAAGATATTATTATTAGTTGGGTATTAGCTGAGGACTGAGGTATCCCGTATTTTATCCACTAGAGCTATCAATATCTTTTTTTTTTTTGTGGGTATGGGATCCAAACAGGCCATCGATAGACGCCGGCCCATGTTCTGTTCTACAGGGTGCTAGGCCCATGGCCCAACGATCCTCCGTGGGCCGGATCCTGACTTCCAAACCGCACGAGCCTCCGACGCCGAGCGTTGCGCTCGCCTCGGCGCCTCCGCCCATCGCCGCCGGCGCACGGGGGAGCATCAAAGGGACCGTACCCGTCGCGCGCGCCCCCATCGCCACGCGTGCAACGAGGCTGGCGCCGTCGCCATGGCCCTGCTGCCGTCACCCCTCTGCTCCCCGTGCCACCACCGGGCCGCGCCCGCGCCCTTGCCGGCGCCCACTGCCGCCTCGGCGCGCCACCGGAGGGGAAGCCTGCGCCTCGCTGCGGCCGGCTCCCGCTCAGGCCCTACCGCCGAGACGAAGCCCCGTCCCACCTCCGCCGACAGGAGGAGGTATGCGCTCGTTGATCCCTTGCGTTAGTGTCGCTTTACTTTTGGGGTTTATTAGGCGTTCCACTTCCAAAGGCTGGATCGATGTTAGTTGTGTGCCTTCTCAATTGCTCCATTCGGTGATGCAATTCATGCTTCTGATATAGCAGAATTCAGCAAAGCTGACTGTGTAGTTGCTTGTTTCACGAGCTGAATCATCAACAGTTCTCCTTCACCCATGGATATTCAGAATTTCAAATGTCTAGAAACAGTTCGCGCTGCTGTTTCAAATTTCAATACCATCATTCTTGTGCTACACCTAAGTCAAATACTCGGAACATAATGGTTTTTGTGGCTGATAAGCCGGCTGATGTAACATTGCTGATAAGTCGTGCTGATAAGTGATAAGTTCAAGAATGTGCAGCACAACCTGCTCCTAAATTTTATTGCTTCGGTCTTGTTCGTCGGTGATGATGCAAGCAGGTGCGAATGCTTTGACCTCCATCGGCAGTTAATTCCTTATGCTGAGGCTTACTGTTGGCAGAAGTCTATCGTTGAGAGGAGGAAAGGGTTGATAGACACCCGCGAAGACCACTCTGACACCTTGATTGCTTTGCAACATCCACCAGTTTATACGTTGGGCACTGATAGCAAGAAGGAATACCTCCATTTCGACAAGGAAGATGCTCCTTTCGAGATTCACCATACTAATCGTGGTGGGGAAGTGACGTACCATGGCCCTGGACAGGTATTTATCAGCTATGTTTTGGTAGTTGCATGTCTAGAAGTGTACTTCATAGTTCATACTTTGGTGGTGTGTTTACTGATTAGTTGCTTCTTAATTGTGGTTGCTGTTTAGTTATAGCTCCTAGTAACTAGCATAGACTCCAGCTTTGGTCATGTGTCAAGTCAGGATACAACTGATCTTGACTCCATACTGCATACTCTTGTTCAGTCTTTAGTTCAAATATATACATTGCAGCTATCATGACTGAATACTCCATAGTTGCTTCTTACAGTCATTTATTTTGTTTTTCCTAGCTTGTTATGTACCCGATTATGAATTTGAAGTATCACAAAGAGGATGTTCGCTGGTACTTCAGGTCACTTGAAGAAGTGATCATCCGTGCACTGAAATCCGCCTTCTCTATCAAGGCAACAAGAGTAGAAGGTCTCACTGGTGTTTGGGTTGGTATGTGCAATCCTTCACAAAATTTCAAGTATTGTACCAAAGTTTGCAGTTATCCCATTCATTGGGATTTTCAAATGCTTGTAAAATCGAGGGGTGCCATATGGTATTGCTAATGATTCATCTCCATTTCCTCTACAGGGGATCAGAAAGTTGCTGCGATAGGGATTCATGGTTCGCGGATGATAGTTTATCATGGTCTCGCACTAAATGTCACAACTGACCTAGCTCCGTTTAAAATGATTGATCCTTGTGGCATAAAGGACCGTGGCGTGGGGAGCATTAAGGAGATACTACAGAAGGCATCTGGTGCAAGAGAAATTGATGATGCATCACTGATGGATACAGCATATGATTCCATGATGAAAGAGTTTGCTGAACTTTTCCAACTCAGTCTAGACTTCAGCCCTGATTGCAGTTTCCAGTAAAGACAACAATTTCAACTAACCGTATGATGTTCTAGTCTGGACGAAATGTTTGCCACAGCCTTTCATGCTGAATCATTCTATGTTGTAGTATAGCACATCCACCTTTCAGGCGCAGGATATCTCTGGAATCTGGAGTAGTCGTGTCGGTTTCTCGTCATGGGCTCTCCGGTGTTTATATAGCATCAATGCTCTCTCTTTTTTTTTTCTTGGTATGCAACAGTGTATACTTACCGATTCTTCCATTTTACCCGGTAATAATATCCCATTGAGCGTTTAAAATTGTGTATATTGTCATTTGCATCCACTTTTTATGTTCAAAATACTGTCGTTTCCTTAATTTTTTTTGAAGAACTAGCCTCTCAGCGGCACCATGGATTGCTCGCTTCAGATGCAGCTTCACAGGGGCGCACATATCATCTGCAGCAGTACTTAGCGAGGCCGTGATACAACCGATTTACACAAAGAAGAGTCCAACAACATGACTATCAGTTTCAGCACTTACAGCATTGATCCCTGTGGCATAAAGGATCGCACAACATGGGGAGAGATGATGACACAGGAGGATCAGGTTCAGTCGCTGAAGATGAATCGAAGACACATGCATTACTGATAAATCGATATGGTATGGCATACAACTCTTTGATCAAAGAGTTTTCTGAAGTCTCACACTCCCTCGAGACTTCAGCCTTAGCAACTAACTTAACATCGCTTTATATTTTATTATTGGACTTCTATATAGAAACCAGAAACCAGTACAATCAGACAGAGAGGCAAAGCATCATTTTCTCAAAGGGCAAAAGCTCCTTCAATCGAATCTCGGCAAAACTAGTGGATCTCTTCCATGGAATTCAAGCTTTCGCTTCACCTGCAAACCATCCACAAACAATCGAAGTTCAGCAAACTGTTCAGCTGCCTGTGTTATCGGAACTTCAGACAAGGAGAAATTCAGCAAGGCGTCTCACTCTCACCTTCTTTGGCAGACGATGTGGATCCCTCTGCCGCCTTGGCGTCGACGCCTGGCCATGGCTTGCAGCTGCAGTGCTTCCCCTTCTCGATCCCTTGGTACACGGACGCCACGTGCTTGCCGCAGCCGTTCCAGGTGAACTTGCCGCACTTGCTGCACTCCACCTTGTAGCACATCTTCTTTCTCTTTTTCTCTTATTTCAATTCAGATGTAGCAACAGGAGTACAGGACGGTGTTTTTCAGGTTCTTGAGTGGTGGTTTTTCCTTTAGTGTCTTCAGTCCTTGCAGGATTCAGTGCTTTATATAGATAGCTTCATGTCCTGCTGGTTCCTTGTGAAAACCCACTGTATTCCCCAATGATTCCATGTGGCCCAGTGCAATTGGTGAAGGAAACAAAGTGTGGATGTTGTTCTTGTGTTTTACAGTAATATTTTGGCCTGTTCAGTTCACTCCAAAAACCAAAAAATTTTCAAGATTTCTTCGTCACATCGAGTCTTGCGGCAGATGCATGAAACATTAAATATAAATAAAAACAAAAACTAATTATACATTTTGGCTGTAAATCGCGAGACGAATTTTTCAGCCTAATTAGTTTATGATTAGACGATAATTAACAAAGAAAAACAAAGTGCTACAGTGCTCCGATCAAAAAAATTTTTTGGAAATAAACAAGGCCTGTGTTCTAGGTATCTTGTGGCCAAGACCGTTTCTTGCTTGCATGGTAAACTACGACCAAGGAAACCAAAGATGCCTTCTCTCATGACGCTGTTAGCAATACCATGGGCAGTTTTTGTACTAACTAATGCCAGTGAGATAACGCTGCACAGTACATTATGTTTTTTTTTTAAAAAAATTGTAGCTATACAACAATGGAGGGCATCTTGGACACTGAATTTTACTTGAGAAAATGAGGGACAAAATTTTTGTTAAAATCACATTGGTTTCCTCATCAGTGTACAACAGTACAAGACCTCTATAGCTTACGCTATGCAGCAAAGCGCGGCATGGAGCCGTTGGTCGACGGCGAGCTGTGGTCGCTGACCCACACCTCCTGCACGGACACCGGCGAAGCCGCCGCCTTCTTGGCCACTGCGTCCGGCCCGTCCAAGCTCACGTCGATCTGGATGTCCATCATATTCACAGGCCGGAGCCTCGACCCGGGCTCCTCGGACTCGGAGTCGCCGTCGACGTCCGGGGCGGCGAGCCTGATCCGGTGCAGCTCGGCGGCGACCTCGCTCATGGACGGCCGGACGTCCTTCTGGAACGCTAGGCACCGGAACGCAAGCTCGCTGACGAGGCGGACGGAGCCCATGACCCAGTCCTCGTCGCCGGCGAGGAGCGCCGGGTCGACGATCTCGCTCACCCTGCCCTTGCCGATGCGGTCGAGCGCGAGGGACGCGAGGTTGACCTCGGCGGGCGGGCGGTCGAAGTCGACCACTTTCATGGCGGTGATGAGCTCCAGCAGCACGACGCCGAAGCTGTACACGTCGCTCTTGTCGGAGAGGTGGAAGTTCTGGTGGTACTCCGGGTCCACGTACCCGGGCGTGCCCTGCGGCGCCGTGGACACGTGCGACCGCGCCGCCTCCAGGCGGTCGACGGCGCGGGACAGCCCGAAGTCGGCGAGCTTCGGGCGGAGCGCGCCGTCCAGGAGGATGTTGCTGGACTTGACGTCGCGGTGGAAGATGGGGGGACGCATCCCGTGCAGGTACGCGATGGCCGCCGCCGTCTCCGCCGCGACGCCCAGCCGCGCGCGCCACGTCAGCCGGCTGCGTACGCCGCCGCCGCCGCCGGAGGAGGAGGAGACGAGGTGCTGGGAGAGCGTGCCGTTGGGCACGTACTCGTAGACGAGCACCTGCTCGCCGCGGTCGAGGCAGCAGCCGAGGAGGCGGACCAGGTTGGGGTGGCTGACGGCGGAGATGAGCTTGATCTCGTTGAGCAGCAGCGCCGCCTCCGCCGCCGCGTCGTCGTCGTCGTGGTGGAGGCGGCAGCGCAGGCGCTTGATGGCCACCAGCGCCGCCGCCGGCGCGCTGCTGCTGCCCGGGAGCTTGCCGACGTACACGGTGCCGTACGCGCCCGTGCCCAGGCGGTGCGTGTGCGAGAAGGAGTTGGTGGCGCGCGCGATCTCGGCGAACGAGTACACCGGCACGCCGCTCGACGCCGCCGCCTCCGACAGCAGCCGCATCGCCGCCAGCCGCTCCGACGCGGACCGCCCGGCCTTGTAACGTCGGCATCGCCGCCGCCACAGCAGAAGCAAGCCGGCCGCCGCCGCCACGCCCGCCAGAACACCTGACGTTGAAATTGACAGAATAAAATCATTTTCTTGGTCAAGAAACGCAACAAAAATCTGACTTTCAGTACATAAAAGATTTTTCATTTTTAAAGTTTGTGTTTGCAGAATTATTCCAGGTCCAAGCGGTCAGCAATCAACGAGCTTGAAGCTGCACGTAACCGGCGGCGAAAAGAGTAGACGAGACGAGACAAGCTGACTTGACTGACTCGTCATGCCGTACACACCAGGATTACTGCCGTCTTGTACAGTAATAGTAATAGTAAAAGTCAAAGCAGAAGAATATTTTCTTTTTTACCTGCTGCTATGAGGAAAACCTTTTTCTTGGAGCTGCCTGCTAAAAAAAAGAAAAAGATGTGAGCATTACAAATAGTAAAGTTTATAGTAGTATCTGTTTTTGATAAAACAAAAGTTGTAATGCATTGACGTGGTAAGATCATAAATCGAGGCAGATTCTGGTACTTGGTGGCAGTTGGTAGGTTTTCTGTTGAGGAGTAATATACCACTAAAAATGCTTCATTTATATGACCTGTCTGTCTGACTCAATGATTCTGACAGATTCATACTACTCAGTTCATAATTTGAATTTATTAGAGGTTTGGTCAAACATCTTGCACACCATAGTCAATTAGTCATGACCTAGTAGCATATAATAGTGTTTATATTTGATGTCCATAAAAAAGAAAATTCTTGGCCAAAAAATATTTCTTTCTCAAACTGTAACTAGATTATAAAAAAAACTAGCGCACCATAATTCCTTCCCAAGCTATGGAATTACACTGCCAGTCTTTGTTGATAGCTCGACTCTGGCTAAGATACGGTTGCCACTTGAGAAAATTCAACCGGAAAATCTTCTAGTTCCAGACACAATTTGTTGGACCCGGAAGAGCTAGTCAATGTGGAAACGTATAGAAAAATACAAATCCTCCCGTTTCGTAACTCATGCCGGAAGGTTGAATTCAAGAGAGACTGAGAGAGTATGGAATTAAAAGAAAAAAAAACACCAATGTATTTTTTTTCACTGAAGGCTAAGATTAGATCAAGGGTTCCATGCGGTCATTTATCAGCTGCCTTGAGGATCAAGTTGTGACTGTGTTCAAAACACGTGGCAGACTGCTATCCCAATCCTAATCCTATTTGTCAAACCCAGTCTCCATCTTTGGCACCTGCCTTATTTAAAGCGCTACAGAGTCTAAATGATGTGAAATTAGATGAAAGGGCACAGCCATCCTATTATCTAGGCCTTGTTTAGTTCCCTGGCGACAAGTGTTTTTTTACTGTAATACTTTCATTTGTATTTGGTAATTATTATCTAACTACAGACTAACTAGGCTTAAAAGATTTGTATCAAAAATTATAAGCAAATTGTACAAGTACTTAATGTTTTATCTATATTTAATACTTCATGCATATGTCGGAAGATTCGATGTGATGGAGAATCTTGAAAAAGTTTTTGAATTCCAGGTATAACCCTAATCGGCAAAACACAAAATCAGATTTGTTTTTGTTTATGAATGAAAAAGGTAGAGCCAACATGAAGTATGAATTATGAAAACGCACTCCTGTGCTCGATGGATTCATCAAGGTTTGAAGAAAGCTTGATGAGATCCTCCAGAAAGATTGTGACGTCACTATAGCTACATTAACTTGGTGGGTTAGTGATGAGTGTGAACTATGATTAGCTAGCTCCCGCGTGATTGACCGCAGGGAGGACTTTCCTGGCCCTGCGCTGACGTGGCACGCCAGGCCCCACTTACCAACACCCTTACGGGATCCTCTGTGGCACGCGTGGATCCCCCCGAGACGAGACGTACTCTTTGACTGACCGGAGCAGGAATAATCAGAAAGGAACTCACCCGCGCCGCCGAAGTGGCATCCATCGCCGGCGGCGTACCCGTCGCCGGACATCCCGTCGACGCACGCGCACCGGTGCCCGCTCCCCCCGGTCGGCGTCTCGACGTCGTAGCACGTCGCGTTCTGCGCGCACGTAGCGTTGCCGGCGCACGCCCCGTTGAGCCACCACCCCAGCTCCGCGGCGGCGAGCTCCACCGATAGCAACCCCTCCGGCGTGAACGTGTACACCACGGACGTCAGCGCGTCCTCGCACCCAGCGTCGTCCACCTTCTTCCATGGTAGGAACGACGACGACGACGACGACTGGCCGTCCTCGCCGCCCCTCGCCGCCGGCGCCGCCGCCGCTGTGGTGCTGCTGCTGCTGTTGGGGGACGACCCCGATGACAGCGGCAGTTGGGCCACGCACGTCCATGCGGTGGTACCATTGTCGCCGCACCCCGCCGTGCGGAGCACAGTTGCCATCACGCTCGCGGAGACGGAGCAGTTGGCGGCGGCACTGTGGCTGCGGCAGCTGCCCCTGAGGAAGAGCCCGGTGTGGTTCGTGACGCCGTATCCGGAGCCGTTGAGCGCCGCCCTGGCCTCGCCGACGGTGCGGTTGCACGACGTCGGCAGGGAGACGAGGAAAGTCGAGGCGCTGGCGTTGAACGAGAGGATCGTGTACGGCGAGGCCGCGGTGCCGGCGCTGTGCGGGAGCAGCAGCGACGCGGCCGAGCTCGTCTGGTTGCAGGTCAGGGTGATGGGGCAGTCGCCGGAGAAGCCTAAAGGGTACGGCACGGTGGTGCTGCCGCACTGGCGGTCGCACCGGACGCCGCCGTTGACGGCGGAGGTTGCATGGAGGAGGAAGGGTAGGAGGAGGAGGAGGAGGAGGAGGAGGAGGGAGAGTAGGCGGCGCATTTAGGCACCGGTCGCTCGGTCTCCGCTGTGTGCTTGCGACGACAAGTGTTTTGATTGCTTGCTTTAGCTACTCAGTCATATACGGTTGCGAAGACAAGCACAAGCTTGGAGAAAGAGAGCCGCGTGATTGCTGCTGCAGCCGCCGCGCCTGGGCCCTCTAAAGGCAGGCCTTCTCTGGAAATTCGGATAGCTCAATCCTCACCGGAGCCCGGCCCAATCCGTGGCCCCGTGGGGGCTTTAGCATTTGGATGTTGCTCGAGCCAAAATTGGCACGCATCTTTTTGCTCCCATCCCGGGCAATTTTAGGCCTTGTTTAGTTCACTCAAAAACCAAAATTTTTTATCACATCGAATCTTTCAGCACATGCATAGAACATTAAATATAGATGAAAACAAAAACTAGTTACACAATTTGTCTATAAATTGCGAGACGAATCTTTTAAGCCTAGTTACTCTATGACTGGACAATGTTTGTCAAATAAAAACAAAAGTGCTACAGTGTCAAAATTCAAAAACTTTTTGGATCTAAACAAGGCCTTAGGCAAGGGACGCGTGCTCACACGCAACCTTACATTAAGCATCAACCGCTTGGTAAATAGGCTTTGCATTCATATGTTAAAAAAAAAGTCTAAAAAATATCTATTCAACGGTTTGACAAATTAGGCTTTGCATTTTTGTTAATTTGGCAAATAGAGGGGGAAGGACTCGCACATATGCCAAGCCCCTCCGCACTTGGCATCACGTCTCTCGCGCGAAATTCGTTGCTTCTCGCGCGTGGTCGCACGACTACTCCCTCCTCCCGCCGCAAGATTTTTTTTGCCAAGTGATTAATGTAACTATACAAAACGAACTATGCAAAACGGTTGAGGTCAAACTCGGTTTGATTTCACGTTAAAAAATTGAAAAAACAAAATGGTTGGATCAAAAGATCAATTATCTGTTTTTTTTGTTTTTAGTACTGTAGCATTTTCATTTTTGTTTGACAAATATTGTCCACCCATAGACTAACTAGGCTCAAAAGATTTATCTCTTGATTTGTAGGTAACTGTGCAATTAGTTTTTTTTTGCCATATTTAATACTCCATATATTTGCCACAAGATTCGATATGACGAGAAATCTTGAAAAGTTTTTGGTTTTTTTAGGTGAACTAAACAAGGCCTTAATACGTTGAATATAAGTCAAATATGCTAACTCCTAGGATGGAGTAGATACAGACGAATATTACACATACCAAACACATGTAGTTCTTTCTTTTTGGTATTCAAAGTCAAATATGTATAGTGTTGGATAAGATATAACATACCTTTTTTTTTTACTGCTAAGGAAATGTCTTACTGCTAACCCTACAAATATTCTTTCTTGTTTGCAATGCGGTAAAATTCCTACGTAGCGATTGTCCCGTCCAACTTGCCTATGAACCAAATGTTCCTCAAACATGGACCGCCATCCTCAACGTTCCATCTATAGATATCTATCAAACTAAACGTATACTCTTAATGTCCAAATTCACACTCTATATGGATTATCCATGTTTTCTTCCCCCACTAAAGACCCCTTTGGTACAGAGGATTAATTTATGAAGAAAATTGTAGGGTTATAGACATATGGATTTTTTCATGTGTTCTTTTGGAACAAAGGTTGGTTATCCTCAGATCTTACAAAATTCTTATGGAATGGCTCAACTGATAGAGATCTAACATGAACATGAGATCTAACAATGTTGGAAACTTTCCTTTGTAACTCTCTTCTAATTCCTATGTTATATCCAAATCCTTTATACTCTCTCTGTTCTAAACTATAAGTTGCTTTGATTTTTTGTTACATCTATTTTGTTATTTATCTAGATATAATATATGTCTAGATATATAGCAAAATGAATGTACCAAAAAAGTAAAAGTGATTTATAATTTGGAACGAAGGGGTAGAAAATTTCTCACGTTTTTCAAAGTCAGTAGAATTACAAATGACATACTATGTAATATTAATTCTATGTTTGACATGTAACTTTAGGCCTTGTTTAGTTCACCTAAAAAACCAAAAACTTTTTCAAGATTATCCGTCATATCAAATATTGCGGCACATGCATGAAGTATTAAATATAGTCAAAAATAAAAACTAATTACACAGTTTGCCTGTAAATTGCGAGATGAATCTTTTAAGCCTAGTTAATCTATAATTGGATAATATTTGCCACAAACAAACGAAAGTGCTACAGTGTCCGAATTTTTTCATTTCGACAACTAAACAAGGTCTTAATTCTATGTTTTTTCTACTCTTATGTTTTGATGAATATCTTGTGTTTCCAATGAGGTCCTAACTCCTTTGCTCCGAGCTGTTCGTGTAGCCTGTTTCAAGCATGCACGTGGTGAGTGGTGACGTGGACATACGCTTTTGTAAGGCCCAATGGCCACGACTTCTTCAATACTACACAACAGTTTTAGGGCTCGAGAGCAATATTCTAGGGCTCTAGGCTTATTTATGTAAATTGTACAGTACCGTACTAATCACTCTCGTAAGCCTAACATAAGCTAGGTCGCGTCGCGTATGATTGAGCGCAGCAGGCCGGGCTGACATGTCAGTGTCACGCCTGGCCCCGCGCCCCCGCCTACCAACACCGGTCGAGACGAGAGAACCTCGGCGGCACACGCAATGACGCGAGCACAGTTCACCATGACGAGAGCAATATATAATAACTGAAAACGAAGCACGAGCACTGTGCACTCACCGCTCGTCGCGTCGTCGTAGCGGCACCCATCGCCGGCGGCGAACCCGTCGCCGGACATCCCGTCCGCGCACGCGCACCGGTGTCCCCACGCCCCGCTCGGCGTCTGCACGTCCTGGCACGTCGCGTTCGCCGCGCACTGCCCGGCGCAACTCCCGTTGAGCCACCAGCCCATCTCCGCGATGCCGAACATGATCGACGGCACGCCCTGCGCCGTGTACGCGTACACGGCCGAGGTGAGCGCGTCCTGGCACCCGGCGGCGGCCACCTTGTCCCAGCCCAAGAACTGCTCCTCGCCCATCGTCGCGGCGGGGCTCCCCGGCGCCGGCGGCGCGGAGAGCACGCACGTCCAGGACGTGTCGTCGTTGCCGCCGCCGCCGCACTGCGCCGTGCGCAGGATGGCCGACATGGCGCCCGATGGCACGTTGCAGCTGCTCGCGTTCGAACTCGAATTCGAACCCGACCCCGTGCAGCCGCCGCGGAGGAAGAGCCCCGTGCGGGAGGAGACGCCGTAGCCGCCACCGCCACCGCCACCGCCGTCGAGCGCCGCCCTGGCCTCGGCGACGCTGCGGCCGCACGACGGCGCGAGGGAGACCAGGAAGGTGGAGGCCGTGGCGTTGAACGAGAGCACCGGGTACGGGTCCGCCGCCGTGCTGCGCGGGAGCAGCGCCGTGGACGTGGTGGCGTTGCAGGCTAGGAGGATCGGGCAGCCGCCGCCGCCGCCGCCGGAGAAGCCGAAAGGGTACGGCACCGTGGTGCTGCCGCACTGCCGGTTGCACGACGACGACCCGGCGGCCGGTGCGGAGAAGGTTGCATCGGGGAGGAAGAGGAGGAGGTGCAAGAAGAGGACGAGCTGGTGCATGTAGGCAGCAGCCCGTGAGCCAGTTCACTGTGCTGGTCGTCGTCTCCGCGAGCTCTTTACTCGCGACAAGTTCAAGTACGTAGTAGTGATTTGGTTGCTTGCTTAGCTAGTCATATACGCCTGCAACATGCCAATGGAGGGAGAGAGGTGTCATCCATTTGCACGATCGATGTGACCAGAGCAGAGGGAGGAAGAAGAAGGAGAAGAGACCGGGGATGATTGGAATTGAGAAAGCAAAGCTTGTTTAATCAGTCAGTCAGTCAGAGAGGACGTGTAGTAAATGGTCAAGAAAATCCTGAAAAAACCATATCTTTTGGGGGGCATCAGTCTGAATTCTGATTCCCCGAGTTGTTTTTGCTGTAATCTTGACTTGACGACGCGGAGCCGGGTCACCTGCAATCCAACGCACAGATCAATATGGCCGTGTGAATCACTGAATGATGAGAGTGCACTTTCGCTCCACTCTGGCATGCGCGGGAGCATGCGTGCTAGTGCTACTTTCTGCATTTCTGGCGTGCAGTGTAATCCCAGCTCCTGGCGGCGGCTAGCAGCCTCTTTTTTTTTAAAAAAAAAAGTGTTGTTATTTTTAGGGTTCGTGGCAGTGGCAAACTAGCACTGAACTATTCAACTTGGTGGTGCATGTCAACGGTGAAGCAGGCTGGCCGTTTCCAGCCATCAAGCGAGGAATATGTAGTCAGTTTTTTTTTTGTAATGTTAACCGTCCTAATCACGTCGTATAGTTCTAAGCCAACCCCTTAGGTCTTGTTTGGCCAATAATCCACGTATATTAGGGTTGATTAGGATAAAAAAATAGTAAAATTTTGTTTTAATCCACGTTGAGGTAGCTAAACAAGCCTTTAACGGAGCAATTATTAAATTGTGGAACAAAATGTTTACTCTTAGTACCATTATGCAGGTTGATTTGATGTTTTAGGCGCAATCAAGGAGCGGAAGGGACGGTCGATCGGAAAATGAGAGTCATTGATGCGCGGGGCAACAGGTTCTTATAAGAAGATGAGGGCAATTTGGTGCAGAAATTACGATGAACACATCAAAGGGGTAAGTAGTTGTATATTTCGAAGATACGAGAAATTATAATGGCACGCTTCTAATATCATGAAAAGTAACAGTATATCTCCAAAGCGTGAAATTTGTAATGACATGTATCCAATTAACCTAAAAATTGATTGAAGAATCAAATGCAAAAGTACAAACCTCGACACACCTTGTCCCGGACCATGGCCTCTGGGACGGGTGCTTGGTGCGCTGAGCAAAGGGACTACACCATGCGGAGTAGTTCTATGAAAACTGTCGTCTCATATGATTCTACTGTGTTGCCATGATGGCGACGATGGCGATGAAGAGGGCGGCAATGCCCATGGCTCCCACAGTCCACCAACAGTGCGCAGACACTTTTTTGTTGTTCATGAGTCCTCTATGTGACAAGGTGGTGGCGGGGGCTCGAGCTCTGATCCCCTACCGCCATTGGTGGTGCCATGGAGCCCCGTAGGTCCCTCCTAGAAATTTTAGCCATGTAAGTGTTGTTTCGTGGTGCGTGTGTATAGGAGGGGCTAGAAAGAGCTATCGTGAGGTTGAAGATGAGGAGATCCGTTCTAGGACATAAGCTCTGTTTTGACTTTAAGTGGCCCACAAAGTCAGTAGAAGCCCAACTCGGCAACACCCATTCCACTTCCCTATTCCTAGACCCAATACAGTTCGACGTTCTGTTGTTGTGTGCGGGTGTACCTCCGCCTTACCCTACACCTAGTGCTAGTAGCGACCCAATGGCAACGAACAAAGGTGCAAACGGAGTGTTGAGTGTGTGGTTGGGAGCTTACCCTATATGGATATAAGTAGTGAGTCCTTGAGGCCTTTAATTTGTTTAAATGCAACCTACGAGTCTTTTTTTATTTGTACCTTCAGTTAGGCTCTATTTTAATGAATTGACGTAGATATTAAATTTGAGGATTGATAGGACAATGATTATTTATACGCTTGCAAGGTATTCATTTAGTTAGTTTTTGTTAAAACTAGTGATTGGATTGCCGAAGATTTTGGGACAAGGTATATATGTGGAAACTTATGCAATAATAAGCGAAAAGAGAAAATCATAAGCTAGGTCTCTATGCATTGAACTTTGTGGCGCACGTGCAAGTTTGTTTGATTAATATTGCCCTTCAATTAGTCAATGAGGTTCGAATATTGTTATCTTAGTGTATCTATGTCCTGGTAATGTTTTATAGTATTTTTTATGTTGCCCCCCCAAAAAAAAAAACTGTCTATATATGTTAGCTTTATTCAGTTATTGGCATAGGAATTTTTCAGTTGTGAGATTGTCGAAAACGTACCTCAAAATGTCAGTCATTACTAAAAAAAAATTGTACCCAGAGTGTCTCCGCAATACTCCAGTTCACATTGGATGCTCTTTTAGCTATGTTAAACTTTAGCACCTCAACCAAACATCCTATAATGCACAGGGTACTAAGGTCATTTCTCTTAACACTAATCAACTCATCTGCAAGAAAATCTTGGATATCAAGTTTTCTTTATTCGAGGGAGCGAGACGTTCCCATCCACATCCACTCCACCCTACGGGTGCGGTTCTGTTTTGTCTACCGTGATGATTAGCAGTTGCTTGTTCCACCTTCCCTCTCTACATGTGTTGAGCCTGTTTTTGTCTAAAAAATCATGATCAAAATACTAGTTACTAATTGATCATAACAAATATTATTAACTAAAGAAAAAAAAATACTGCTTATAAGAAAAGCGAACCTAGCACATATGTCAATTCGTCATCATCAAACAGTTACTGATGAATCCCGATGGCAGGGCCTATTTCCGTTGGGGCCTGCGATGCGACGCGAATGCGACGCCGGCCGGCCGGCCGGTGTCGTGTCGATCGGCGTATACGCGCGCCGACGACGAGTCGACGACAAGGGACTTGCCATTTGCCGTGGGCCCTGTCGCATGACTGACCTGCAGCCTGAGGAAGAGTGAAGCCCGAAGGCCATTAGCCTGAAGAGAGGAAAGGCTGTATTCTTCTTCTTCCCTTCTCTCTCTCTCTCTCGACACTCCATCCGTCCCCCTTTTTAAGCGCCATCTAGATTTTCTAAAGAAAAAGTATTATAAAAATATATCTAATAATTAATTTAGTAATAGTTATTATGTACCATAAATATTAGTAATTTATTGTATATATTTAGTCAAAGTTAAGCATTTTGACTTCTCGATACATGTGAACGATACTTAGAAAGGGGGAAAAGTACTCCATCCGTCCTAAATTATAAGTCATTCCAAGAATTTTGAAGAGTTAAAGTTTTTTAAATTTGACCAAATTTATATAGCAAAATAATAACATTTTTGGTATCAACCAAGTATCGTTAGATTCTTTGTTAGTTATATTTTCATAGTATATCTATTTTATGACATAAATCTTTATATTTCTCTCTATATTTTTGGTCAAACTTGAAAATGCTTTGACTCTTTAAGATTCTTGGAATGACTTATAATTTGGAACGGAGGGAGTACAAGAGATCTTTTCTAATTGATAGAAATAAACAAATACCCCCTCCATACCATAAAGAAAGTCGTTTTGGATAAGGTTTGAGTCCAACATTTTGAGAATATAAATCATGAATAACTTTTAAGTTATGTTGTTGAGTTTGGAAATGTGAAAACCATATGAATAGATTTGTCTTGAAAAATACTTTCATAAAAATATACATATACCATTTTTGATTAAATATTTTTATAAAAATAAGGAGTCAAAGTTAGGCTTTGGAGACCGTGTCATTGTTGTAAATGACTTTCTTTATAAATATGGAGGGAGTACTCTTCAACATCTTACTCCCTTCGTCCGCAAAAGAATACAATTATAGGATCCGTACCGGCCAATGTAGTGCAATTATGGGATCCGTATTGGCCCATGTACTGCTCTTCAACCACATAGTTTGGTTGAGTGAACAATGGCATTATGCCCTGCTTAGTAGAAAAGGAGGAAGATTGCTGCTCTAGAAGGGGCTTAGGGGGACTTATCCCCCCTCCTTGTCTTCACCTTTGGGATGGAGGGGTGAGGGGTGGCTGGCACACCCAAAGGTTCTAGTGGCCCTAAAATGCTCCCCTCAATTAGTTAGTATTTCCCTTGTTTGTTCTCCCTACGTATTTATTTGTAACGACATCTATTATTTAGGATTAACGTTCATGTTATCTTTTTTATCTCTCCTCTATTCCTTTTCTTACCGTGATTCTTAGCACTTGTAAAAATCTAGGATGGAGGGGAGTATTAATTACACTATAAGAACGAGTTATTTTTAAAAAAACCTTAAAAATAAACTTGGTATTACATTAATAAAAGCTAATAATTATCTTCGATCAGCTGGCAACACTAATATGTCAGATGATTTGAAGCGGTTTGGAGTCATATACTCATGCATGCATATACCAGACAATGATGAGATTGTCCCATCAATTTTTTAGATTGTTGGCTACGACGATGATGAGAAGGACGTCACATATATTATAGCTCTCCCCACCCTGTAGATATATAGACGTGACTGTTGCTTTGTCTCATCGTCTAAGTTGTGAGGATGAGTGCTTGGTCGTTTTTCTTGCACGCGCTCGCATGAACAAAGAAGCATGTGAAAGCGTCGCGGGTGGAGTCCATCGATTGGCCCAGCAGAATTAATAATAAACAGATACACATGTTTTTTTTTAAATTTCAAAATTTGTGTAGAGATGGAGCAGAATTTGGAAAGGAGATGAATTTAATAGTATAATAATATATGCATACACATAGAATAGAATTATATATGTCTGTCAATAACTGATTTGATACTTCTGTGTATCCTCAAAATTCAGCTTGGATGAAAAATAAACCATTACACTCTCACCCTACATAAGATAGAATATGAATTTAGAAAAAAAAAACTGAAACTCATTTCGTGAAAACCAGTTTTGTATGATTTTTCTAACAGTTGATGAGATTTTAGGATTCTTATTTGCATAAATTTTCTAAGAACAAATATTTGGATAGTATTTAAAAAAATACTTATAGTTCGATTTACCTCAGAATTATCAATGAAGTCCGATTTATCGATGTTCATATTGATGTGACGGTATATGCGATGTCCAACGAGACAAACCATATCTTCGATGTAATCGTCAAACAACTTCAGATACAGACGGATCCCTTGCGTTGATCTGTCCTGGGCCACAGACCAGACGGATCTGACGGTACACGTGAGCCCATGGATATGGCTGCTTCAAAGCACAATGGATTATGTTGGCCCGTGGACTAAAAAGATGAGCAAGACGCTTCAGATACAGCTCGACATATGCACTCGCCAAGGCAAAGCTGGGACAACGTACATGAACTTTGTACGCCGAAATGGTTCAAAAAAAAAAAAAAAACACGTGCCCGTGACCTTTTTCCTGTTAACATCATTCTCCTGTCCCGTAGACTATAGTCTATATAGTATATACACACATAGGGGAATAGGGGTAATGAAAACAAAACGGAGAACCTTGGATTTCTGTTTCCAAGCATTAGGAAGCAATAGACACCTTTTGTGTCACACTCACACAGCAGGAAGGTTATTATATATCAGTTCACTTCTGTCTGGAAACTAGTACTAGTATATATATGCATAGCGCAACTGTTTAAAAGCTACCGTTTGCTCAATTGGCAAACTCACAGCTCATTTACACTTCAAAGATCTTACATGCCCACTTATTTACACCTCATCAAAGATCTTACATGCCATTAGTAAACCCCCCATCCACTTCCCTTTTGCTCTAACCTTTACTCGATCTACCCTAAAAGGAAGAGAAAAATAATGACTAATCATACATCATACATTTTCCTAGGTTGTGGTAAAAAAAAACTCCAAGCTCCCTGCTTGTGATTCTCACTGGGGAGGAAGAGGCAGAGACTGGGATGGAGGGGGGCTAAGATTAGACTGCCAAGATGGTTTGGAAAGGATCTTTGTGTAGAGAATTTGGTTCCACACGTCCGGCACGCCGGGAAGGCACCAGTGGATGCAGTCCGCGAACTTCTCTGGGTCCGCCTTCTGCTTCGGCGTCAGCAGCTTCCCTTGCCGGATGGAGTACAGTGACGTGTGGGCATCCTTCCGGTAATCTGACATCTTCGTGATGTTGATCACTGTCACTGGAACCTTCTCCATGGAGCTGGCCACCTTTACCACCAGGTCATACATCCGCATGTCATGGTACAGGTCTAGGGGCTGGCTGTAGTTCTGATACGGAAGCGTCTCCTTTACGCATCTGATCCCGTCCGGGTTTCCCCAGTTATGTGGGCTGGTGTCATAGAAAGGAAGCAAGTTTAGCAAGGCCAGCACATATATAAATAAAAATGAGTGAATTACATATGGTGCTAATTCGCAGCCAAAAAGCAACAGAAAACATGAAGTCAGTTTTATGCTAACATCATCTAATCACAATTGCTCTTAATTTTATTCATTTCTTCTTTCAACTTATACACGATTGCATCAAAATAAAATAACTGATACTTGAAGAAAGCAATATGATTGAGTGCCAAAGGAAAGCTAATTTGCAAATATATGGTCATAAAAGGTGTGAAAAAATTCAAAGTACAGCATGCAGCAATGGTGCCTGCTTTCTCTTATGATGTCCAGAGCATGACAATGTGGAGGCATGTGGGGTAAGCTTTCTATGAAACATAAGTTGTATATAGACACCGACAGTCACTTTTGTAAAATACTGGCTATGGAACACTCAAGACTCACATGATACTATTTTTGACTCTGCTGATCTACTCCAGAGACACTGGATATAATAATTAGTTAGTTGTGTCTAACAATGCACAAGACTCCAAACCTAATGACAGAGCTTGCTAACTAAATTTATCTACCATGGGTAACAGAGCACATATATGCTATTTAAATAAGTCATTCATCATGCATTAAAAGCATTATGTTTTTTCAAACTTAAAAAATACCACATTGATTCAGTTAACATGAGGCTAGTCAGTATGTAACAGAGCACATCTATACTTATAGATGGAGGATGTAGGTATGTAATATATGCAAAAAGTAAATGATTCTGACTGGGAGAGGCTAAACATTCAGCAAAATGGCTGGATTACTAAGTATCGACAACAACAGAAATGGTATGGGTAATTGGGTATTTAACTCACTGCATACTGCATTTATAGTATTGCATCTAGATATAATTGCTGTATATGAGTTGATGGTTTCAAATTTTGAAGGGATAAAATTTCCGGCATTGAAGTTGAGGGGCGATAATTAAACCATGAGTCCACGACTTCAGTTGAGGGATGAAAAATAGACTATTTTCTATATAATATTGTATTCATATTTGATCGGACATTGCTACTTCATTTTATAGGTTTATTAAGAAGCTGAAATTTTTAGACCAATCGTAAGTACACAGAGAACATCCCTTCAACTTTGCTACTACCCAGTATCAATTTTAAACATTCATTTGTATTTCAGAAAATTAGTGCTCAGTTCCTGAGGTGTGCATAGTGCATACTATATATGGTTCGATATTACTACTATTTACAATGTGTATGATAGCTTTAGATGTTTATATCAAACTTATTGGTTGGATTTACGAAAAAGTTCCCACTTCCAGTTTAGCATATGAAGTTCATTTTTTTTTAAAAAAAAGGTAAAGAAAATCACTATGACCCTGTATATAGGAAGTTTACAAGGTCACATATTAGTATTGTATATACCTCACTATTTGTACAGAGTAATTGGTAATATTCTTCTCTATCCGCTTTGGTGCCCCTAAAATGTTCAATGAAATGCTAAGCTAGCACCTACAATGTTTTCTATTCAGTTTGGGTTGTAACTTGCGCTCGCATTTTCTATATTTCCTAGCTGCTGGTATGGCAATGGGACAGCAGGAAGCAAGCAAAAGCTTTGAGACTACTCAGGCACAGTTCCTAATTGTTCTCTCGCTTCAGGGCTCAAGGTCCCAATAGCTTCCAGCGGTGCGTCAAGATCTCCTGGTGCAAGCAACCTAGGCTCAGCAAGGACATGTTGCTATGCTGGCACGAAGATAATTAGATAAATGATCAAACTTTCAAACCATGGTGAGAGATAACATGGTACTGAAGTCATTTCCACTGAAAAGAGATTGTATCGGTTAATGGCAGTGGCCAAGATAAGGGACATCTTTGGGGTCCTTCAAATTTCAAAACAGGGAGCTTCAAATTTTCTTTAACATGTCGTATGCACATCTCTGAACCCTCAAACACTGCTGCACTGTACAAGCAACTTTCTATTCATGCCTTAGAGATCTGTCTTTCTCAGCTTCCTACAAGATAGTTTTCATATACGAATATGGAAGTGTATTAGATGTTCAGATTATCGATCATTAGTTCATTACTATACCCACGCGAAAGCACAGGGTACAGAGAAAAATCTAGATTGTGAACTTGCTGCCTGCCAAGTGCACAAATGTGCAAATGGTGGTATACCTAGTTCTGGACCTATTTAGGGTGTGGCAAAGCCGTGCTTGCTTTTCTAGTGTACTACTATAGGCAATTGAAGTAGATAAGTATTTCAAATTCTCCTAGCAAAGGTAGAGTTTTGTAGGAGTGTGGTTCATATACTCCAACATCACAAGTTCAACGTACAATGGCATCAGGCACCCAATTGTTTTAACTGACTAAGAAGCCACTTCTTTGTTAGAAGTACAATAAGACTTTTAGTAGTTATGGCATGACATAACAAATGGCAAAAAGAGCCTTGATCAAGATATCATATACCAGAAACTAAATTTTAACACGTCTGTCCATTTTCTAGTATGCATCCATGTATAGATATTTCTCAACCGTTAAAAAATCCAACATATCATCAGTACTCAAAGAGTCATACTAAGTCTCTGTTAGGAATCAGGACAAATACAGAAGCCAATTCCAGAACAGCAGGACTCCTTTCTCTTGTCAAATCCCGATTTTCATGTTGCTTGTGATGCAAAAAAAGGCACAGAAGTCTCAGCTAACCCACACCACACCACATGTGGAACATTATTTCTTTTGCTGTTGTACCAAATAGTGCCTTTTGCCTTCCTAATTGCGAACGAGACCCACATAGAAGTTTGTTGAGATCATAAATAAAAGTCTCGCCACCATCCCTAAGTGCTAGTTTTGTTGTACTTTAAGTCTACAGATGCTTCTTACCTTAAAATTCTCATATAACATTTGAATCACACCACCTGGAATGCAGTCAGAGGTTTCAATGAAGTTTTAAATTTTATTTGGTCTATTTATCTTTAATTTTGCAAATGCTCAAAACTCTAATGTTTAGTATCATCTATGTACCATGGTACCAAGTCTACAATACCCTCCTTTTTTATTGCATAAGCATAATGCAAATACAACAAATCCAAGAAATATCCAACCACAACCTGCTACTGAGTACAGAGTGAAGTCCAGAAAACTGAACTAAATTTGGATTTTGTATCCATGCAAATGTTCACTATCAGATCCATAAGCTAGGCCATCACTTTCCTTGTGGGCCATGAACCAGCCTGACAGCTGAGTCTTATATTTCGTTGACTATGACCACATTGTTGGTTGAAAAAGAGGAAGCTTGCTGCTCCAGAAGAAAATTTGGGCTTAAAAAACCCCTTCGATCAAGCCTATGTATGGTGTCCCGAGCAACATTGGTTCACAAAGTTCAAGGTAGCATTGGAAATCACTCATAATGGTACTAACCAATCAGAGTCCACAGTGAACCACCACTGCTTGTACCAGAGGAAAATAAAGCAAATAATGCAGCAGCTTTCAGTTACCTGATGTGAAGTGGAGAAATTGTCATGAAGAAGACAGACGTGCGGGCAGGATCAATGTTGTCATTGAGCCAATCAGACCACGTCTTGAACACCCGGCCATACGCCTCAATCCTGGGAACCTCGTCATGCTCAGACCAATACCTCGAATTTGGTCTCCTGCAAAAATCCATCCAGCATCCTCAGAACACGAACCAACTCATTGCTCAATTGCAAGTTACAAAAGGCAGCAAAGAAGCTACACATTTGCAGTCCAGACGGGGGAGACAGGAGTCAATCCAGTCAAGCAGAAAGGAAGCGACAAACGGCCGAGGCTGATGCTGACCTGACTTTCATGTCGGCCGTGTTCATCCACCAGATGTAGGTGTTGAAGATGAGGTAGTCGACGCCCCTCCAGTACCTGGCGTGCCCCTCTATCCTCTCGGGCCTGATGATCCGGTGCTCGATGCTGTGGATCTTGGGGTTATCGGAGTTGGACTCGACGAGGAAGGGCGCCCAGTAGAACTCGAGCGTGGCGCGGTACTCCTTTGCGTGGAAGACGGTGAGCGAGCCCCGCTTGACGACCTTCTTCCTCCCCTTGGACAGAATGGGCTGCACCAGGCACACCAGCGACTCCCACTGGTTGCGGTTCAGCGAGTCCCCGACGAACATCAGTCGCTTCCCGCGCATCGCCTCCATGAACCTCCGAGCGTCGAACCTGCTCGGATGGATTGGACGCATTCAGTCGAATCGATTGGATTGGAGGGCAACAAAGACGCACGCAACCGAGCTCGCAATGAGGTGAGGTAATGGCGCAGATCTGGACTGGAGTGTAGGGAGGAGACGTACGTGGGGAGGGAGCAATCGTCGGGCTGCCATTTCCAGTACTGCCACAGATGGTCGGGGCGGCCGTTGGCGAGGCAAGTGACCTGCTTGGTGAGGAAGGTGCAGTCCTTCTCGCGGTACGCCGGGAGGGAGACGTTGTCGAAGACCCAGCGTCCGCGGGAGAGGTCGCAGGCGGGCGGCGGTAGGGCCAGCGGCGGGAGGCCCGAGACGTTGTAGAAGTCGGCGTCCGGGTAGAGGTAGTCGTCGATGGAGAGCTCGGCGATGGTGCGCACGTCCTCGCCGTACATGAAGAGCGCGAGCAGGAAGAAGGCCGCCACCAGCGTGGTGACCGGGGAGCGGCGCGCCGCGGCGAGGAGGGAGTAAGCGGAGGTGGTGAGGGAACCCAGGAGGCCGAGCCCCCCGGTGGTGGTGGTGGTGGGTAGCGGTAGTGGGAGGTCGGAGGCGGAGGTAGAGCTGGAGGTGTGCGGCGGTGGCTTGGCCATGGCTGCTGCGGAAGGGAGGGGGTGTGTTGGTGTGGTGGGCTGGTGGCGCAATGCCCCGCCCAGGCTGGTGAGCTGCGGGCAAGCAGTGAGTGGCGACGCCGGGACAGGAGGGAGGAGACCGTCCGTGGCCTAGGTAGAGGATGCTAGCACCGCCGTGAGCTGCTCGCGCATGGCGACGGGGGAGTCGGCCGCCGCCATGGCGACAAGGGGATCTGATCTCTCTGGTGTGAGGAGGGGATAGCCACGAACACGAAGCAGCACAGCAGAGGCAGAGCAGTGTGAATGCAGGGAAGAAGGAGAGGGGGGAGAGAGAGCAGAGGAGGAGGCGTAGCGGCGGTACGGCATCATCAAGGTGGGGGTTTAACCACACCTAAAACCCTCGACTAATCAAGGGAGGGTGTCTGCTTCCTTCGTCACGTTAAGGGCACTCTGTATTAATAATAGTTTCTATTTCTATTAAATAATAAGTTGTTACCTAAGTAAAATGCTGACGTAGCAGTTCAATTAATAAAGAAAGAGAAGGAAAACACAAGAAATCGTTTCTTGCGGAAGAAATCGTATCTTCACTCGCAACGAGGCACAAAGAAACAATGATTTCACAGTTGAGAAGAAACCGACAGTTTCTACACAGCGTCTTCCCTCACAACGTGTGCTCGCCGGCTGTCGCTGCTTCTTGCCTGTTTTGCGCACACTTGCCCGCTGGCCCGCCGTGCTCGCATCCGCTTGCTCGCTCCTGTGCCTGTTCGCTCACATCGCGAGCGCTAGCTCGCTAGCCGCCGCACTCACGTCCACCCCCTCGTCGACTAACACGGCTTCTCGCCCGCGTTGAATGCACTGGTGTGTCAGTGGCCCACCGCTGAGCTTGCATCCGCTCGCTCTAAGCCTGGGCATTCGGGTTACCTGATTTTTTCGGGTCGGGTAATTCAAAATTTGGGTAATGAAAATTGTTACCCGATATTAGTTCTGAAAAAATACTACCCGCAATTTCGGGTACCTGATAATTCGGGTTCGGGTTCGGGTATTCCCGAATTTTCAAAAAACAACACACTATACAAAATTTCAATAGCAATTTATATAGAATTTCAGCAGCAATTTGTATAGAATTTCAATAGCATTTTGTAGAGAATAATATATTACTATCACTTGTTCAAACAAAGAGAATTATGTTCTAATAAATTGATAAGTTCTAATATTTAACTAACAACACATGATAAATACAAAGATATAGATAAAAATTTGGGTAATTCGGGTACCGGGGGATATTACCCGCATTACCTAAACTAATTTCGGGTAATCAAAATCGCTATCCGAATTTAGGATCGGGTACCTCGAGTTCGGGTAATTCGGGTCCGGGTCCGGTTAATTCGGGTACGGGTAATGGGTATCGGGTAATTTGCCCAGGCTTAGCTCGCTCGCCGGTTGCCGCGGCTATTGGCCCGCTGGACGCCGCGCATACTCGCTGGCGCCGCCGAGCTCAACCGCGCTGCTCTTCTGACGATGCGCTCGAGTTCGTGACTCTCTACGGCGAGGTGGAGGCTAGCCAAGGCCCATCCGTGCTATAGCCACGGTCGCCACCGCCGAGGCTGCTCGTCGTCCACCTAGACATACTATCACGCTCGCCGGACCTGTGTGTGCTCGTCAGTGTTGCCGCGTCTGCTTGCCCACGCTGTTGCGTTCACGTGCCAGCCGCCGCAATCGCTCGCTCACGTATTCTCTGGTGATGTTGTGTGTTGCTTGTATACTGCTTTTGATCGGTGTAGAAACGAAGGGAGAGAGCATCAGAGAGAGGAAAGGATAAGGGAGAGAGAAAATAGATCATATATTTATTATTTGAAGACACTGCCATTGTGTGAGTGATGATTTTTGCTGATGTGGTCACTATGAAAACCGTGCTAGTTTTTACCATTGGGACTGCCTTAAGGCTTTATTCAGTTCCCAAAATTTTATGTTTTCGGATACCGTAGCACTTTCGTTTTTATTTGACAAACATTATCTAATCATAGAGTAACTAGGTTTAAAAGATTTGTCTCGCGATTTTACAAGCAAATTATGCAATTAGTTTTTATTTTTATCTATATTTAATGCTCCATGCATGTGCCGCAGGATTTGATGTGATGAGAATTTTGAAATTTTTTTGAAACTAAACAAGACCTAAAGTTGAGGCCTTGTTTAGTAAATCTAAAAACTTTTCAAGATTCCTTATCACATCGAATCTTGCAGCAAATGCATAGAACATTAAATATAGATAAAAATTAACTAATTGCATAATTTATTTGTAACCTATGAAATGAACTTTTTTAGTGTAGTTAATTCATGGTTAGACAATAATTGTCAAATAAAAACGACAGTGCTCCAGTAAAAAAAATTCACCAAGAGAACTAAACAAGGCTTGAGTTTTTGGTTTGTTATTAGCAATCAAACAAAATATGCTTCCACCACTCTAAAGTTGAGATTTATAAAGGCATTGTTAGCTTTCTCCATTCCATTTTGGGGTATGTTGAGTGTTGTAATCATTCTATCATCATCTTATTACCTCTCTCGTGAGATCATATCGAGGGATCGAGCTTGTAACAGACTGTCAAAGAAGGACAAAAAAATGAAGGCGCTAAGGGAATGAGGAATGTGATGTTTCTTTTCACTAATCAACTGTTTGGTCCTAGGTTAACAACTACTCTCTAGTAGCAGAGCTATGAGGTTTTATGAGCCCGAGCAATCTTCATGATGTAAAAGCATTTACTTGACATATTATAGTGTTTTTCAATGATATAAAAAAAGTTGAACTTTACTGAGGAGCCGAGCCAGGCCGCCCAAGGTGGCGGTACAGTGGCGAGTCACCGATCTATTGTTCTAACTACAAGATGTTTTGGCTTTCGTTTTTATTATATACTTAAATATACACTTTGTTTAGACATAGTAAAAAAGATATATTTATAAAAAATATAATTTGAAAACGAGAGAACAATAGCTAAAAATTAGCACGGACTCATCTAAACAATAGGGTCAATGGAATAATGGGTGGGCAGTTGGCCAATATAGTTAATTTAAGCTAACAAAAGAACCATAATGCAAATGTCCAAAATACCATACCATTTACATTCAATTTCACATTTCTCTCTTCTCTCTTAGGGGTGTGTTGGTAGAGCTTCTATCTTAGCTTCATAAAGCCATTTCACTGCTGACAAATGGGTCTAGATAAAACTGCTTCTCTTTATAAATTGTTTTCAACTCCTCTCACATGCACGATTGTCTAGGGGAAGCTGAAAATACTAGGTTTTTTCTAGCTTTCTCAATGTTATCTCCTCAAAGAAGTTATTTTACCAAAAGTTTATGAGATTCAACTCTACCAATAAAACTGCTTTTGGAGCCAAAAATATCAAAAATTACTTCACTAGTGAAACTGGGTTATACCAAATAGACCCTCAGCGACAACCGCCTCCTACATCTACGCGTCCTTTTTGCACACTGCCGCACCTATGTTGGTTCACCATTTGTGCCCCCACGTCATCGCGAACCTCCAATTGCGCCAACCATGATCTCATGTAGCAAGAATGCTAAGCTCCACGTTGCGCAACCATTATCTCATGTGTCGCCTTGCAGGAGCGGCATCACCTATATATGAGGTCTTGTATAGTAGCTCCACTTCGTGTTGTATTAGTACTACGAAAAGGAAAATAGAATTAATCTTGCATTTGCCAGCCATGGCTCTATATGGCAATAGAGAGAAGGAGAATGGGAAGAAAGAGGAAAACCCTGAATACCTTCAATAAAAACGCCTCAACCAAGATGGTGTTGCCCGAACGAGCTATGCAGGAGGTCCAATCCACACAGGAAATCTCGACTACTTGTCGGATATGACAAAAGTACTAAATATACTTAGAAGCCTATCAATATATAAGAGATCTACTCTATGTAATCCCTATTCATTGTAACAAACTAGAAAACAACAAGATACGATCAAGATTACCCGATGTAAAACCTATCTTTCAGACTATATAAGCAAGGGCAGAACTAGAAATCGAGCATAGAGATCGTGAGAGGAGGAGCAACGCAAAAAAAACTAGTTTTTGTGCACCTGGGAAGAAGGGAGAAGAAAAGGGGAAGACGAAGACAACATGGCAGCTAGTTGTTTGGCAGCTAGCTTGCTTCTAATTGGGCTGATGGCTTGCTTATATCATGGGCTTCAAATGTTACTTGAAACTTGGGCTTAAAACTAAGGCCATGTTTGGTTTCACCTATTAAAGTTTACCATCTAATGTTTAGACACATGCATGGAGTACTAAATATTGACTATTTACAAAACTAAAAACATAGCTAGAGAGTAATTTGCGAAACGAGTCTTTTGAGCCTAATTTGTCCATGATTAGACACGAATTGTCAAATAAAACAAAAATGCTACAATATCAGTAAATTTTAACAACTCCAATCAAACACCCCCTAAGGAGGGCAGGGCCTATAATTGTGCTAAGAGGTCCATGTATTTAAGTACATTATAGGGAATTCACAGGCTATTAGGAGAGGCCGGACCCCCCTCTACCCCTGTACCTAAGGAGGAGCGTCTCCTATATTGTCATCTTGGTTCTAAACTAAAGAAAAATTCACCGGCGGTCCCTCAACTTAGCTTAAAGTGTCATCTGGGTCCCTAAATTTTTAAAGTGATATATATGGGTCTCTAAACTTGGCAGATGTTGTCAGGTTCCTAAACATTCAAGGTGATCATCGTAGGTCTTTATACTTGGTAGAAGGTGTCATCCAAGTTTCTAAACTTGGCTGATAGTGTCATCCTGGTCCACATGTGATCTAGCCCACTCTATAAGCTGGTATGACACGTTGATTCTATGTTAGACGTGGATCCAACATGTGTCAATTAATCAATCATTACTTATATAATATTTATTATGAAATTATAAATTATATAAAATAATTTACAACAACAAATGGTATAAACCAAAATAGAAAATAATAAAATTAATTTAATATTTATGATCATTAATAGTATTAAAATAATATTAAATTTAGAAAATAATAATATTTATAGTATTACTGTATAATATTATACCACGATTAATAATACTCTTATTAAAATTTCTAATACTAGTATTCTAGTATTAAAAGTTTTAATGAAGGTATTATAGTATATTTGTATATTTATTGTAATTTTTTTTGCCGATATAATTTTTTTGTTGTTGTAAGTTTTTAAACACTTTACTTTATTTTTTGTTGACATAAATTATTTTATATGATTATAATTTTATGATAAATATTATATAAATAATGATTGATTATTTGACACATTGTGGATACATGCTTACAGTTAGTATGTCACGCCAACTTATAGAGTAAGTTGGACCATATTTGGACCGGGATGACATAGTCGACCAAGTTTATGGATCTACAGTGACCACTTTAAGAGTTTAGAAACCTGGATGACACTCTTTGCCAAGTTAAGGACCCATGGTGGTTACTTTGAAAGTTTAGAGACCTAAATGACATTCTCTTCTAAATTTAAGGATCCACATATATCACTTTGAAGTTCAAAGACCTAAATGACACCTTTAGCCAAACTAAGGGACCGCTGCTGAATTTTTCTCTTTTAACTATAACCTTCGCATCATCAATACCCCTTCACCCGAGCACAGGATGCACTAGAGAATCAATTCTCAATTGAGCTTATTAGGGTACCATGTACCTGAATCAGTGCGAACTTTCTCTTGTGCTACCCTATTGATTTCTTATGCGCAATACATTGATCACTACTCGGATGCTAATTCGTCATCTTTAGTGGATGGTCTAAAATTTTTTAGTGACTATTAATAATGTCTAAAAACTCTTTTAGTGACTATTAATAATTCTAATGTGTCATTTTAAATGTCACCTTCTAATGGTTCCATTTATATATACTATTATATTGGTTTTGTGGAAATAATTATATATGTTATGGACACTATTTATTAGTACCTTGAGAACACATTGGTGAATTAGATGTTTAGAGCATCTCCAAGAGTTTGTGAAATGATTTTTCATCCATAAATTTTTTTAGCAAAATAAGAAAAAAACCTTCTCCAACGGTTTAACATCTCAATTTCTCATCTTTTCTAACTTGATATATCTCCCTCTCTAGCGTGCAAATATACGCGCGGGCTCCGTACTTGGCATCAGTCTTTCTCCTCATGCTTAGAGGGGCTCTTGTTTCGTTAGCGGGTTTTTGAGTTTTTATAAATTAAATTTGCCGAACGGTTAGAGATGAGATCATTTTTTTCCTCCCATATTGTTTTGGGAGTTGGCAAACAACAAGATTTGAAAAATGCATTTTGCCAAACAGTTGGAGATGGACAACAACAAATTACAATTTTTCCTCAACTATTTTCAGTGTCAGACTCAATTAATAATATACGTGAATAAAAACAATATGTTTTTGTCCATAAGCTAAAAATAATATTTACTTATTGAACTGAAAAAATAAAATTACAATTGAAATATTTAAGGACTAAAATGCGCTTGGTAGTTTATAAGAATAAAATTTAGTCATGGAATACAAACTTTAAAAATTGAAACAATCACTTCGTTGAAATTAAGCCTAAAAAGATTTTGTTGATTGATATCGTTATTTAAAAATTCAGGGACCATCTGTATCGTCCAAAAGAAACCTTAAACTGAAGGAGTAAGGACCATATCACTTGACTCTAACCTTTTACGCCTTGTTAGTTGGACTAAAAAGCCATGATAGAAAGTAGTGTTCATTGATTTGTTATAAAAAAACACTGCTAAATGATAAATAGATTCGATTGATAAACTCATAAATAGAACGCTAAAGGATAAGGATTTATTTATTTTTATCCACCAAATACTTTGGAACTATAGTGTGTGTGTGTGTGTTTTTGCAGGAAACAAAGAGTTTGATCAGGGTTATCAGTTTACATTTTACAAAGCATATACTTGCGCTTTGTGTATGCCTAACTCCAAGGAGAAAGCGAAAGTACCAAAATTTCCACTAACGACTACCGTTGCCTGATTCCTGTGATGGTTTCTCTGATTCCAAGCAAAGTTAGGCCTTGTTTAGTTCCTAAAATTTTTTAAGATTTCTTCGTCACATTAAATCTTTGCACGTATATATAAAGTATTAAATATAGATAAAACTTAACTAATTATATAGTTTATCTATAATTTACGAGACAAATCTTTTAAATCTAATTGATCTATAGCTGAACAATAATTACCAAATATAAATGAAAATACTACAATAACTGAATTAAAAATTTTCGCGCTTACGAGCAGAATGCCAGAATCACCGCACACAAACTGACAGACACCTCCAAAATACGCCCAAAACGTCTACCCCTCTCCTCCCTTCCGTGCCGTCGCATTTCCACGTTCTAATAATCAAAAGGATTTTAAAAACGAACAAAAAATTTTAAAATCCCAGATTTGGAAGTACTGCTACGGTAGCAGGAAATAAATAAAAAATATATATATTTTTTAAAAAATTGCGCGTTCGTTTGCACGTCAAATTCGTCGTCGGACTTCTTCCCATCGTCTTCTCCCCGTGCCCCGTACCTTCCGTTCCCTTTCTCCCGTTCGCACGCCGCCTCGTGCCCTCTTGCTCCCAGATCTCGTGGCCATCGCCATTCCCCCCTCCGCTACACGCCGAGCGCCCGCGCCCAGATCAGGCGTCTCCGCTGCTCCTCGCGTCCTCGCCCCAGCCCTTGCGGCCTCGCCCCCGTCATCTCCCGTGGAGGACTGCCGCGGGGTGGTGACGAGAGGAGATCCGCCGGGGCTGGCTGCTGGTTGGTCGGCTGGTCGATCCCTTTCCTTCGTTTGTTGGTGCCTGAGCCCGGGGTTTGGATAGTTTCTTTCGCTCCGTCTGTTGCGGATTGGATTCCTGCGGCTGCTGCTGCGTCGCCGAGTGCTGATTCCAGCTTGTTCCCCTCCCCCCCCTGAGATTGTACGAGACGGACCGCCCTCTGGCGCGGAGGCCGCACAGGCAAGGCGGCGCCGGCGGCGAGATGAAGGGCGCGACCATCCCCTCGGTCGCGATCATGCCCTCGCCGCTCTTCCTCTGGCGGTTTAAGGTGCCTCTCAGTCTTTGAAATATTCCCAACTCCTTTTCTTTTCTGCCTGGCCTTTGACATGCTCTGAAGAAGTAGTTTAAGTTCAGTCCCTGTTCACATGGTTACATGATTTCAAGTTAAGTGCTCGCTGCTTTGATGAGGTTTGGCTATATGCATTGAGTTGCTGTTAGTATCAGGTTCTGTCAATGTCGACTTGAAACCATGTTAGTATACCCTGCATCATATTCCTAAGAAATAATATCTGTTGAAGTTACGTTTGTAACTAACCCAATTTCATTGGAGTTCGTAAGGGGCTGTTCTTGTAATCAAAAGTCATGTTGTAGTGGAAACAAACAATAACTTGGGGACTGTTGAGTTAACGGTCCCCTTTCTGTGCTGCGAAATGACAAGAGTGTAACAACTGTTCAAACTTATGGAGAGTTAGTTTAGGAGAAATTACCAGTCAGACTAAACATTTCTGAACATTTACTTCACACCTGATCTCCTGTGTAATGGTCTGTAACTTTGACATGGATGACAAAATTACGTTATGAGCTTATGTTTTGTGTTCTCCTGTCACTTAGTGTTGAATTACCTATGTTAGCATGTCATTTTATAATGCTACTACTACCAACAATGCTGAACAGCAATTTCTTTATTTTTTTCTTTGCTTCAACATTATTGTGTGTAAAACTAACTGCATGCAGTATCTGTAATGTTCTGTACCTAAGCTGCTAAGCATCATCTCATCATTACACAAATGTATGATTTGAGCCATACTTTAAATTGCTGGCCCTCCTGTTCCTTTTCAGGTTGTGTTGTTTCTTCTCTGGGGCTTATGTTGTTGCAAGGTCAGTCTTGATATGCTCCATCAATGGCTTCCAATTATGCATGACATGAGATTCTCGTTTGTTAATTTGGTAATTCTCTTGGCATTACAGATAAGTTGGGACTCAGTTATGAGAATGAGTGTTGATCTCAGAGACTTATTTCTTTACGAGGCTTTCTTGTACTATAATCCTCTTCTTCTTGTGGTGAGTTATCACTGCACTCCTGTTATGCTAATAAAAGGTTATTCCTATATAGGGGGTGTTTGGCACTGCTCCACGAACTCTGCTCCACAAACTCTACCATGGAGCAGCTCCACAAAAAACTGGAGTTCGTGGAGTACCTCTTTAGGTGCTCTCACAACTCCACTATTTTTTTATCGAACTGAGTGCATGGAGCTAAAACTGTTTGGCTAAAAAACATGGAGCGGAGCTGAAAAACATGGAACAGAGCAGTCCCAAACACCCCCATAATAGGCACCAAATTAAGGCCCTCTGTTTGCATCTATGTAACTGTAATTCTTGACTTTATTGTAGGCCTTGATGATTTGGTTGTGGGGAGTAAATCTATGGGTCTTTGCACAATCATCTGTGAATTATGCAAAAGTGTTTGATCTTGCACAAACACATTTATCTCACCGAGAGATATGGAGGGTATGCTTATCAGACTCTGCTCTTTGCATTTTCTGTTTTTTTTAAATACTTCATTTTGAATTTACTGTGATTCCTTTTCCTTTGGAAGTGCATCTATACTACTGGTTTGACTTGAGTGCTCAGTTCACAACTATCTGTCCTGTTGAGTTGCACTGCAATAGTTTGCACCACAACTATACTTGCAGATTTCTGCGAGCAAGCATGATGAACTTGCTTTCCTGTGTAAATGTACTCTAATGTGTTTCTTAAGCAACATGATTTACTGGTACATTTCTAGTTCTAAATCATTTTGATGATTGGTCCTCTTTTCAATCCGGTTCTCTTATATAAGGATATCAGGATTTCTAGACGCATATCATGTTTGTTGTTTCTTCCTTTTATCAATATTCTTTATGCTACCTTCAACTCTTTTCAATCTGAAGTTATTTTTTGTAAGTCCTTCCGTATTATTTGTATTTGACACATTATTCTGCTATGATGACACACAGTGTTTTTTGTTGTTTTATTGACAGTGTGCTACTTGGCTGACTTTAATTGTCCCTACTAGCATGACAGCCTACCTATATCTGTACTCACATGGAGAAGTGTCTCTTGCAGCATCTCAACCAGTGTAATATCTAGCCTATTCAGCATTAATTCATTCACTGCTTTATTCATGTTCCTTTTGTGCTTGAGCTCATGAGACACTTTGGTTTATTTCTTATAATTGCTTATTATGTTTTTTTGGTAGTGCTTCCATCAAACCAGTATTGCTTAAAATAACCAAATGTATATAATAAGAATATAATTCCCTGAATTCACTCATTCAGTATCTGTACGCTAAACAGTGTTAATTAATAACTATCATCCCGTCGTAATAAAAAAAATCTGAGTAGTAGTTTATGCAAGGTATTAGTTTTACAGAAGATCTGAGTGGTAGTTTCCCTTTCGTATGTGTTAGCTTTACAGAAATCTGTGACGACTTGTCTCTGTCAAAAGAAATGACCCAAAACAATTCAGTGAAACATAGCAAGGCATATCTTGGCAAAGTATACACAAGATTGGTGCACATACTGATGGTTGCATGTAATGCTTTTAACAAAAATAAAATAAAATTGAAGAACGTGTTACCCAGTCATTCATTCAGTTGAAGAGTACTAGAGTAGAATACCATGCTATATATTATGCTCGTGCGCCAATTTTCAGATCCATGGTGGTGAACTAATTGACATATCTTCTTGCATCTTTGCAGGTTCTCTTGTATGCTATTCTTCTGATGATCCTCCTTTCTCCTTTTGATATGTTTTACTTATCATCACGCTTTTACTTTCTGAGGACAGTCTGGCGTATAATACTGCCTTTACAAGTAAGTTGTACAATTTATTAGTATTTTTAGTCATCATGCTACGAACAGTATGATATGGCCTAGTGGC
Organism: Sorghum bicolor; assembly: GCF_000003195.3. Classification (NCBI taxonomy): domain Eukaryota; kingdom Viridiplantae; phylum Streptophyta; class Magnoliopsida; order Poales; family Poaceae; genus Sorghum; species Sorghum bicolor. The sequence goes on along the minus strand of NC_012877.2, from coordinate 58,433,396 downwards.
TAGGATTACCTGATTGTACCCATGGAGGACAATTGGATCATAACAAACTACTAATGATCCCCTGTCCCCTTTTCTGTAGGCAATTACATTTCCTGACTTCTTTTTGGCTGATATTTTTACATCCATGTCAAAGGTATGTATTATTTTATCAAGAAGTATTGATTGTAAACTCTTTTCTCGTTTATCGAGAAGTATTGATTGTAGACTGTTTTGTTGTTTGACACATCCCAACTTGGAGACAGGGACAGGACCAGTTGTTTATTAATATGACTCTAGTTCTCATATTGGCTATAGTATAATATTTAATACATTTTTGTAGTACAAACATTACCTTTTGACTATATGACACAGTAATGCTGTTCCTTAATTTTTAAAAGTAGAAAAGCGATTCTAAGTTGTAACTCTCCCATCGTCTTGAGTCATAACATGTTTTATCTTTGATGTTCTGTTCTGCCATTTCTTGATTTGCTTCAACTCTACACAGGTGTTCTCAGATCTGGAGCGTTCGGTTTGTCGTATGGTAAATCGCCAGGTTGGTTTCGTGCATGTGCTCTTTGCTATGCACATACTTTCGTCATCAGTTTAAATTCTTGTTGGGACTCAAATCTCTCATTCCTGTAATGTTTCTCATTTTCGTATTTTACAGGTTGCAACAATCGCTTGGTTTGAAGCAGATTCTGTTTGTGGCAGTCATTCTGTAGCTATTCCTCTTGTTCTTGTGTTCCCCTACTTGTGGCGTTTCTTCCAATGTCTCCGGCAGTACAAGGATACAAAGGAGAAGACATGTCTCTTGAATGGTATTCATTCATCAAGCATTAACTTTGATTGTTTATTTGTTTTGCAGGAAACTTGTATGTTTACTTCTATACCTTTCTCTAGAATAACTTGCCATTTTTTTATATCCTGAATCCAGCTCTCAAGTACTCGACAGCAATTCCTGTGATTTTTCTTTCTGCTCTCAAGTACCATGTATATCCTGATCAGTGGGTTGGCTTCTACCGGCCCCTTTGGCTTATCTCTAGTGTTATTAATTCACTGTATTCCTTCTACTGGGATATAAAGCGAGATTGGGATCTGAGGTTTGTGGCGCCTTTACATATTACCTCTACTATTTGTTCAGCATTTCACACATCCCTATTGCTGCTGCTAATGAGCTTTTGCTTTATATACCTGCAGCATCCTAACCAGGATTTTCATGTTCAAAAACCCAAGCATATGGACTAATCTTCTTTATGGGCAGAACTGGGTATGAACTTGAACACATAAATGCTTCTTGGTTAACTCCCTGGACAATTTTGTCACCGGTCTGTTCTGTGCAAATTCTACAGGTATTCTACTGGGTGTTGGGCAGCAATTTGGTTCTGCGATGCACATGGACATACAAGCTCTCAGCGCATCTTCGGCACAACTACCTGACAGTGTTCACCATAGCAGCTCTGGAAATACTGAGACGGTGGCAGTGGGTGTTCTTCCGAGTCGAGAATGAGTGGAACAAGATGACAGCCAAACAAAACTTGGAGATGTCATCTGACATGCCTTCCGAAGGAGACAGGCTACTGGATTCTAGTAACCATACAGTATGAGCTGAACAGAACAGTAATCTCATATTTTGTGATACAGATTCATCACCATTCTTTTAGAGTGACCATTATAGCCAATTTTACGTCGACGGTTCAGATTTTGTCTGTAGAGCTCAAAAGGTCAGGGATACATGATAGGTTTCTATATAAAAGAAGTTGAAATTTGTTGGCGGCTACGGATGTAATCCTCTTGTGGGGATGTATACTGTTGTAACCCACTTGAATCCAACGAGAGGTATTTGTTGACACATGAAAGAATAATAGTAATGCTGAAATTTTACGAACTTTTTTCAGATTGTCTTCGCTTACGACTAATGCCCTGCTTTTTATCTTTGATGTGTACCAAATATGTACCAGCACTTCTCTCTTTTATCTTGTTTCTTATTATATCATATCTTTGGTGAGTGCCGCATAGGCTCACATTGGCTATAACAGACAAACTGCTTCCGTGAGCGCACATTATCACCAGTCTATCAGATAGCTGGGACCTGATGAAGTAACATCATAGCACTATAGAAAATATAAAAGACAAATCTTTGAATCCAAGGAGCTGAGTCTAATTGTATATGATGAGATCCAATCATTGTGTCTTCCCCCCACAGATTGAAGAAGATATTTTTGTGAAAAAAAAAACGCCTGAACCCAGAACACAAAACGAAACATTTACACAAACATACTTTGTCTAATTTACTTTAGCATGATTCATAGAAGGTAAGCAATTATACAGAGATGCTCCCAAAAACAATCCTTGCATATCCATGGCTCCATCCCTTGTTGCACTGACTTTTACATACACACATCTACTGCATTAGCACTATACTCGATTATTTAATTTGCACCTGTTATTGACAATCTACACAAGAAGAGGCGAGTAGGGCGGACCCACAGGGTCAGCCTTGTATAATTAACAGTCTATTATTACTACATATATTTATTTGCAACAATGTATATTGATATGTCTTGCCAACCCAATGGTATATCTTTTGGTCTATAACCAAGAGGTGAAAGGTTCAAACCTTAGCAGCTGCAGTTTTTGTCTTCATTTTTCGTTTTTTTATTTATTTTCTGTTTTTTGCCCCTTTAAAAATTAACTATTTCTAATATATTTATTTCTTTAGTTTTTATATTTATTCCATCTTGTTATGTCGTATAAAACCTCACCTACAAATAGTTTTTAATTTCTAGTTTTTTGTTCTCTCGATATATTAATAACTAATATAATATGTTTACTCTTTTACTTTCTAATTTTATTTATTCTAAGTTGTTATTTCCTATGAGACACGTCAGAAAATAAAAAAATAAATAAAAATAATATAACTTTGACTATGTTTTATATGACTTATCAATAACTTTATACAATGATATTTTAATTTTCTATTTTCTTTTATAACTTTTAAAATTAAGTATGGATTAGTTTTTTCTATTTTTTTGTCCCCTCCCGTTGTATCCCATGACACTCTATGTGTCTCTATTTTTATTTTTTTTATCCTCTCTAGATATTATAACTATAAATAACATATTTCATCTTTTCTTTTGCTATCTTTTCATTCCATCTTGTTGTAAATCTCTTTTATGGCTATTATTTTAAATTATTTGTATTTTTTTATATCATAATTTGTTATAGTTTTTAGCTAATCTTTAAATTTAAAGTTTATTGTGTTATTTAATGCACATGGTTTTGTAGTTTTACCGATTTCGAAGTGATTTTAGCGAATTGAGTAAATTTTTTTTGAGGGGCGTACCCTATCATAAAATTGTAGGTCCGCTATGGCCGAATGCCCCCACCGCCCGACGCCGCCGCCCTCCTGCTTCCCCAATTCCCCTCGGCCCCGCCGCCTCCCATCGCTTCGGTCCTCGGTAAGGTAGTCTATCGGCAGCGCGCACTGCCGGTGCAGGTCGTGGTCGCAGCCCTGGTACGGGCACCGGAACCGCGCCCCGATGCCGACCTCGCGGCACCCGTCGCACCTGCTGGGTTGCCGACTTCTTTTTTTTCCCCCCCTCCAATCAACTGAACTATACATTTCTTATACAATTTCAGGCTTGGTCATGCCTGTAAATATAGATATTGCTCCTTTCAAGCTGGACATCGATGAGCTCATAGCTGATTATGCCAAGGTAATTTTGCCAAATTCTCCCCGTGTGTTGTGCGCATATTAACTTTAGATGAATAATAACAGCTGTGCGTTCCTGATTGGTAGGAGAACTATATGTCACTTGCTGAATTTAAACGAGTGTGGATGGCCAAGAAATTTTCTTATATTTATGAAGGCAGACCTAAGACAAACTCGGGTTTATTCATGCAGTCCCTCTTTCTGCATTGTATTGGTAGGTGCTGGTTTCCTGGAAGCACATATTTCTGAACTGAACCCACACTTACTAATGATCCTTTTTGCGGTGACAGCTGAATTATTTTCCACTTAATTGTGTGTGTCCAGGTCATTTGACTTCTCAAAGTTCACTACCCCAAAGATTGGCTGGACTTTACTGCCTTTACTGTCTGTATGAGTGCCAGCCATACAAGCCACAGTTCAAGATTTATTTGTCTCTTGGTAAGGCACATATATTCGAGCCAATGATCTGGTGCAGGTAGAAACTATTCTTTAATGCATTAAATATTTTCTTCTGTTGGAAACAGAGGAGTCTAGGCAACTGAAAGATTTCGTTGTTATGGCTAAGCAAAATGGACTGCAGCTCGTGCCTGCACTTGTTAAAAGGATGCTCGATAAAGGCATGTTTTTGCTTGGCTACATGAATTTGATTGATGACAATGGGGGCAAGCAGGTTGAGGAGTTGACTGCATTGCAGAACAAGCGAGTAAAATTTGCCTGTGACAAGTACGTGTGACTTTTGCCACCGTGATCTTTAGCATTAGTATTTTTCCATGTTTTAAATAGCGAGCTAAGGCCAAGGTGTTTAGCGTTTTATAAACCGTAATTAGCGTACTTTAGCGGCAAAATTGTGCATGAACGCAAATAGCGGCACAATTTTTTTCAAGCCATTTCGGGCTATAGCGGCAAAAATAGCGGGCTATTTTTTTCCATGGTATTTTTGTTTTGAGTAAATTGCACCAATAGACATCTAAACAAGATGTAGCATCACTGTTTTCTTTGATATGATGTCCATGTGAGTGTTAGTACTGTAAGCAATCGTGCCTAACAAATAAGATTGTGACATACTTTAAATTCCTTCGCCTTGCTACCTGTCGTTGTTCCAAAGTGCAGGTTATTACTCAATGTTTCTTTGCAAACAGGGCTATAATTTAGTCAATAAAAAAAAACAAGGCTAAATTTATTGCCTGCTGATATTTTCCTGTAACTTTTATTTTGCAGGTTATTTGCAAATACCCAAGCAGAAAGTTATATGCACATGGACTTGGTAAGTTCTGTGCTTCTACTTTATAGTTCTATTCCTATCATGGTAGCATGGCGATGACACGATTCCGTGTTTTGCACATGCAAGCGAGAACATGATCCTTCTAGTTTTATGTTTTAATACAAGCTCTGTAAATTGGACCTGTGCTTCCTCTTATTTTCCATAAGATCTTATTAAAGAATTATTGTGCTGTCTTCGGTTGGAAATATATCATCACAAGAACAAAAGGCAGCCTGCCAATCCTTTCTTTTATTTATACTACAAACACTATGCAGGTATGCTTCTGTTACTGATTTATTTGGCTTCCTCTAGGGTGCTGAGTTTGAGCTTGATAGCATCAAGAAATTGTCAAAGGAGTACGCAGAAGCAAAGGAATTGGCCCTTGCAGGTGCCTGTCAATTGTCACTGTTGGATATGTGTGCATTTTCTTCTCCTTTATTTATGTAAAACTCTGGACAAACACTGTTCCTAACCCAACTGCTGTTTGTTTGCCCCTATCACATGGACAGAGGCAAGCCAGATTGTGGAAGTTGAAGATGCTAAGCACCTCCTTCAGAGTGACAAGCTGTTGGGTGACAAGATAGACGAAGTCGTCAAAGAATGGGATGCCCAGAAGGAGGGGTTCTACGAGAGAACAGGATTAACCCCTGGCAATCGGCTCATGGTGGTTGACAATGATGAATCAGGAGTACAAGATCACGAGGACGCATCCCATAGCAATCAGATCATGGCGATTGACAATGATGAATCAGGAGTACAAAATCAAGAGGACGACGACTTTTATGACTTAGATCAGCTGCTAGAGTGAAGAAAGTCCGTAAACTCTTACGGTCGTGTAACCCTGTCATTCAGAATACTGCGAGATGAAATCCTTGCTTGTCTTTACTAGCTTGTCATTTTAAGTCGTTGACTTTCTGTTCTCCTACACTGACTGAAGCAAAATCTTGTACATGATGGTTCCAAACTTCCAGTTTTGGTCGCGTTTCAGATCTGGAGCGTTCGGTTTGTCGTATGGTAAATCGCCAGGTTGGTTTCTTGCATGTGCTCTTTGCTATGCACATATTTTCGTCATCAGTTTAAATTATCGTTGGGACTGAATCTCTCATTCCTGTGATGTTTCTCATTTTTGTATTTTACAGGTTGCAACAATCGCTTGGTTTGAAGCAGATTCTGTTTGTGGCAGTCATTCTGTAGCTATTCCTCTTGTTCTTGTGTTCCCCTACTTGTGGCGTTTCTTCCAATGTCTCCGGCAGTACAAGGATACAAAGGAGAAGACATGTCTCTTGAATGGTATTCATTCATCAAGCATTAACTTTGATTGTTTATTTGTTTTGTAGGAGACTTGTATGTTTACTTCTATACCTTTCTCTAGAATAACTTGCCATTTTTTTTTATATCCTGAATCCAGCTCTCAAGTACTCAACAGCAATTCCTGTGATTTTTCTTTCTGCTCTCAAGTATCATGTGTATCCTGATCAGTGGGTTGGTTTCTACAGGCCTCTCTGGCTGATCTCTAGTGTTATTAATTCACTGTATTCCTTCTACTGGGATATAAAGCGAGATTGGGATCTGAGGTTTGTAGCGCCTTTACATAATGACTCTACTATTTGTTCAGCATTTCACACATCCCTATTGCTGCTGCTAATGAGCTTTTGCTTTATGTACCTGCAGCATCCTAACCAGGATTTTCATGTTCAAAAACCCAAGCATATGGACTAATCTTCTTTATGGGCAGAACTGGGTATGAACTTGAACACATAAATGCTTCTTAGTTAACTCCCTGAACAAATTTGTCACCAGTCTGTTCTGTGCAAATTCTACAGGTATTCTACTGGGTGTTGGGCAGCAATTTGGTTCTGCGATGCACATGGACATACAAGCTCTCGGCGCATCTTCGGCACAACTACCTGACAGTGTTCACCATAGCAGCTCTGGATATACTGAGACGGTGGGCAGTGGGTGTTCTCCGAGTCGAGAATGAGTGGAACAAGATGACAGCCAAAAAAAACTTGGAGATGTCATCTGACATGCCTTCGGAAGGAGACAGGCTACTGGATTCTAGTAACCATACAATATGAGCTGAACAGAACAGTAATATCATATTTTGCGATACAGATTCATCACCATTCTTTTAACGTGACCATTATAGCCAATTTTACGTCGATGGTTCAGATTTTGTCTGTAGAGCTCAAAAGGTCAGGGATACACGATAGGTTTCTATATAAAAAAGTTGAAATTTGTTGGCGACTCCTCTTGTGGGGATGTATACTGTTGTGACCCTCTTGTGGGGATATTTGGTACACATGAAAGAATAATAGTAATGCTGAAATTTTACGAACTTTTTTCAGATTGTCTTCACTTACGACTATTGTCCTGCTTTTATCTTTGATGTGTACCAAATATATACCTGCACTAAATCATGAGTAATTTGGCACAGCACTTCTCTCTTATCTTGTTTATTATTATCATACCTTTGGTGAGTGCCACATAGGCTATAACAGACAAACTGCTTGCGTGAGAGCGCAAGACATTTCATATCGCATTATCACCAGTTTATCAGATAGCTGGGACCTGATGAAGTAACATCATAGCACTATAGGAAATATAAAAGACAAAAACTTTGAATCCAGGGAGCTGAGTCTAATGGTATATGATGTGATCCAATCATTGTATCCACCCACAGAATGAAGATATTTTGGAAAATAGAGGAAAAAAAAAGGTCCTGAACCCAGAACACAAATGAAACATTCAGTACAAACATAATTTGTCTAATTACTTGAGCATGATTCATAAAACACCAAGCAGGCAAGCAATTATACAAAGATGCTTCCAATTCCCAAACAATCCTTGCATATCCATGGCTCCATCCTTGTTGCACTGACTTTTATATACATACATCTACTGCACTAGCACTATGCTCGATTATTTAATTTGCACCTGTTCTTGACAATCTACACAAGAAGAGGCGAGTGCACACTGACACTGGACCATGGCATTTGCTTAATCTGCACAAGAGACTAATTCTATACTCAAAGCTACGGCGCCGAGAAGGCTTCGTCGAGCGGCCACGGGAGGTGCCGCCGTTCGACGTCGCCGTCCGGCTCCGCCGGCTGCGGCGGCGACGCCGGCGCCTGCACCATGGAGCGCAGCGTGTCGCGGAGGCGGTTGTGGCGCCTCCGGTGGCGGATGCGGCGCAGCACGGCGTCCCTGTCCAGCGCCCCCGCCCCTGGGCGCAGGTACAGGCAGCTCGTCACCGGCGCCGCCTCACCCTCGGCGCTGCCTTCCCGGCCGTCGCCGCCGTACCCAGCCGGCGGCGGCGCGTTCTTGGACACCATGGAGGACGACATGGCTGGCGAGGCAACTAGGCAAGTGTCTTCCTCTAGTTGGTTTTTGTCCCTCCCCTGATGAGCTAGCTCGAGACAGAGAGAGCAAGTACGCTAATGGCGACGCGAGAGAGAGCAAGAGTGATGAGTGAGATTGAGAGGGTTGAAGGTGGCAATGGCAAGCGTATTTATAGACGGCGATGGAGGGGGAGCTAGCGTGCTTAGTAACCACTCTAACCGCAATTATTTACGCTTAATCATTCATTTAAAAAATGGAAAGGGACTTCAAGCTCGAAACAGGTAGCTGCCGGACATGGTTTCACGTGTCACCGCCGCCTGTTTGCTTTGTTTATTTTCGTCCCGTCAGTCATTGACAATTTGACACTGATGATCGATGATGACGACGACTCCAGCACATTCCACTATCGTCTTCACCTTTTTACTGCATAGTAAGCATATGCTAATGACACGCGTGTGCTCCCAGATTCGTGCTGTCACGCGTCAGGGCACCTGGTAAAAAAGGCCGGAATGGTAGCACACTATATTTAGCATATAGAAAAACACATTATATTTAGTGTGAACGAATGACCGACCAGATTTACCTTTTTTCTCCTTTATTCTTTTTTGGTTTGGAGGCACTTGTTACTGTACTTGTTAGGTAATTCCCTAACCAAGGCACCAATGGAATCATGGAGACGTACTGTACTTGTTAGGTAATTCCCTAACCAAGGCACCAATGGAGAGAAAGGGGGGAAAAATCAGCTTTCAGTAGCAACACTTTACTGGTTTTGCAGACAAACCTAAAAGAGTTTGGTCAGACCAGAGAGATAATTAAGCACCGAGCACTAAGCAGTGGCATCCAACGTCGGTGACCACTGATTTAAACTAGGACTGGCTACAGTGCCCTTGGGCTTGTCTCGGTAAACTAGGGCTATATCCCAGCAAGAATCCACCGTCCAAAGCATGGAGTAGCACGGTGACCCAGGTACACGTTCATGTCGGTAACACTAGCTCCATAACCGACAACGCACGGCCAGCGCCTTTGTTCATCTGCAGCACAGCAGCAATTGCCAGGAAATGCGGTGAGAAATCAGGACCAGGACCAGGACCAGATCTAGTGTCTCAGATCCAGATATACCCATTGGACGGAATCACGGAAACGGACCTTATCCGTTGTAACTGACAACATCTGAACGGGATTAGCCTTGTCAGGCCTTGTTTAGTCCCACCTAAAAACTTTTCAACCTGTACATGTATTTTGCGAAAACTTTTCACCCTATACAGTCCATGATTATTATATCATCCTAAAAACTTTTCAGGATGCAAACTAAACAAGCCCTGACACAAAAATCAAACAAAGTTTATATCATGTTCCTGTTCAAACTTCAACCCCTGAGCTCAGCCACAAGCTGCTTGATGTTCAGCAAAACGTTCCATGTATATTTCTCAATTTCAAAGTTCCAAAGGTGGCATGCCAACCAGTATAAGTCAACAATCCATCTGTTACACATAATTACAAGTTTCAAGCTCATATTTTTACAACCCATGGCCCCCAAAAAGCTTGAGTAGTCCACACATCTATCTGGTAGACCCTCACAACCTATACACACAAAATTGTTAACGAGAGGCCACCACAACCCGCCTGCGCTACTTTTTTCACTCAGATACATGTAATTACATCAGAAACCCTCAACATGGGGTCAAAAAGCATATTTACGTCAGGATAGAATACACACCATGACCAATAGTAAGTACATGTATATATATATACTCTATGCACACATAAGAGCCTCGCGGGTCAGTGCAGAATCTGATTGTTCATCCAGCCCACTGCAGTTAAATAATCTGCTGGCTGATGTTATAACACTTTTATCTGTTCGCTGGAGCCTGTCCTCTTGACTGAAGCACTGGTGGCATGGCTCGTAACCTGTCAGTGACCTCGGTGAATGAGGGGCGAGCATCAGGGTTGGCCGACCAACATTGCTCCATCAGCTTTCGCCAATCAGGGTCACACTTTTCAGGGATTGGAGGCCGGAGAGTGTTACTGACAATACCGCCTTCTCGCAACAAATAATGCTAGTTAAATGGAGGATTCAACAAGACTAAAGAAATTTCAAATGCTCAGGGCTAATGAAGAACTGTATTTTGATTGCTTCCTTTCTCATTAAATGTATCATTGCTGACGTTCGAGGAAAAAAACATTCGAGAAATGTATCGATGCTGAAAGGCAAACAAAAGGTTGGATGCACATTTGCGGATACATACCTATGATAGCGCCACAATGCATATTTGCATACGGTTCCTCACCAGTCAAGATCTCCCACAAAACTATCCCAAAAGAGAATACATCCACCTGCATGTATTACATACTCATGACATATCATGTGGCCATGGTTGCATATGCAAGGAATGATCAGGAGTTCGGTGGAAAAAAAATTGCCTTCTCAGAGACTTTGCTGCTGCTACCATTCAGTAGCTCTGGTGCCATCCATGGAAGAGTGCCGCGAACACCACCAGAAACCAAAGTGTTGCGCTTGATTCTTGACAACCCAAAGTCTCCAACCTAAGAATTAGCAATGAATTATTAATGTAACAGAGCAAACAACATGAGAGTTGGAAGGCCAGACCAAGGTGAAACTTTTTGTTTTGTTTTGTTTTTTTGTTATTTTCTTTTGGAAAGAAAAAAACCAAGGTGAAACTTTGCTGTTCACTGGCAATGAACACAAACTCCTAATAATTCACCCCAGCTCTTGATGAACCAAACCTACCTTGCAAATTGGCCTCTGAGGATCTCTCAAATTAACAAGTAAATTGTCGCATTTCAAATCAAAATGCACTATGCTTTTGGAGTGCAAGTATTCCATCCCAAACGCCGCATCCATAGCAATGGTAAGTTTTCTCCGACGATCAAGCATTCTACACAGATCTAGTAAACAGTCACATCATTGTGCAGAGTGGAAAACATCCAACAGAAACATACAAGACCCACCTGTCTTTCCTTAAAAGAACATTTCTCAGTGAGCCATTCACCATGAATTCAGTCACGGTTGCCAGTGTTCCTCCAGTTCCATCAGGAACCACACCATAGAAAGCGACAACATTTGGATGATGTAACTTTGAAAGAATCTTTGCTTCCCTCCAAAAGTCATTGGTCTGTGGAAAAAAATAAGTTTTAACTTAAAATCGGAAATAATTAAATAATAATGAATGTAATAATATATTAAAAGGTTTCCGTTCCAACAATCACATCAAACCTTATTGTCAGTGTTTTCCTGTTTGGTGTCCCCTTTTTTTGCATGGATGATGAAGAGATCAAATGGTTAAACAGATTAAAGGAACAATACTCACAAGTTTCTCTTGTTCAGATGATCTTCCAGCAAAACAACTTTTTTTAATGCGCTTGATAGCAACATCAGTTCCTCGCCACTTTCCATAGTATACAGTTCCAAATGTCCCAGATCCCAGTTCACGTAGCTCCTCGAGGTCACCATTTTTTATGATCTGTTCATCAAATCACAACCACCACATGTTTCTATCACTTGCATGTCATTGACAAAACGCATGTCAATGTTGTTTTGTATATCAGATAGTAATCTTGCTTAAGACTAAATTAAGACCATGGGAGAGCTGCACCTGTAATCCATGCATGCTGGCTTCAAGTTCAGCAACTACAGCATCACTAATGGACCCATCAGCAACGCCATCATCATGATCCTGAGATTTGGAACAATGAACGTGAGAGATGCTCAAACATCAATGTGGATGAATAATAATATATAGATATAGGCTATACCTCATTAGCTAACTCTGGCCCGTCACTCCTAGTATCATCATCCTTCTGTGATGAAAGAATCACCTCTTGCTGTTCTTCAGCTGCCATTACAACCTGAGGAACAACTGGTCTCGATGATGGAATGCCTGAAGGCACATTATCAGTCACGTCCTCAACTATGACAGGTACATTCATTTGAACATTATCGTGCAGCCTGTGTGCTAGCTTTATGTGTTCATTATTGGTGGTGGTATGGTCAAATCCAATTATTCCTTTACTGCAGGAGATATTGCCCCAATCACGAAGGGGATCCTCTCTCCTAGAAACACCATCCACAACTGGAATATGAAGCGAAGACAGAGAGAGGCCACCATTACCGTGCAAGTTCATATTCAGATCAGTATCAATCAGCCCAGTATGTAGAGAGGTAGCCAAGCCAGGGCTATGCACTGATGACTTGCGCAAATTATCATTCTGATATACACCAGGTTCTCCATTGCCCATTGATCTTTGTGTGACAAAAGCTTCAGAAGACTTTATAGGCAACAAAATGTGAGGCTCTGGAGCAACTTTATCAGTTCCATGCACATAACCAGTAGTTCCATAATCTTTAGTAACAGGCCCTGAATTCAGTTTCTCTACATGCGATCCACTTTCTGAATTGTCTCCTTGGGATACATTAAGGAGATATGAAAGGGAATGATCAGTAGCATGCATCGGCTTTGGAACTGAACTTTCTAGAGCATCTAACTCATCTGAGGACAACTTTGCACCATGTGCGTTGTAAATTAACCCTGTATCAACAAAATTGCCCCAGGGAGCAACATTGGGACCTGCGCTTTTATCCTGATGAAAAAAATTATCCTGCCGTTGCACTACAGGATCACCACCATGACATTTTTGTGTCACATTAGTAGACAAACTTTCATCTTGGTAATATACTGGTGGTTGTGAACTGGCTGGGCCAATAATTCCTTGATTATACTGTTGGTCAAAATGATTAGAAACAAGGTAATTTGATTCATCTGTACAGGCAATGTCAGGGGCTTTAACACATTCAAAAGCTGGCCCAGTCCTACTTATTGCTCTCTCCAACTCATTAGTTTGACATATTTTCTGGGAAAATGATTGGGTCATGTAGGAACCAGCAGGTAATGACAAATTCGATGCAGGTAAGTCATTGCGATTGTTTAGCAAAGGATCGGAGAAGGCATGAGGCATGCCTAGAATTTGGCCTCTGTGTTCCTGCAGCCCAGATGCCCATCCTGCATTTTCTGGATGCATGGTGACCTTTTCAGAATAGAAGGGTGCTTCCGCTGGAGTAGAAACATCATAGTTGGTACGTGGAACCAAGTCAATACCATTTCCAGCCAAACCTTTTACCTGCCTTTGAATGTGAAGATGTTGCATGGGAGATCCAGTTCCAATACCCTTGTTTGTATCATTTTGCTTCTTATCTAGATGGTCGGGAAGCATGGTATTCAAATTTGGGCCATTGCAGATTTCACTTCTATTCACATGTTCTTGATTTGTTGTCAATTCATCTGCAGGGGGTTGCATCCTAGACTGTTTCATGGTCCTCTGCTGACCTAAACTTGGGGATGAAGTTGTTGACGACTCGGCCACCAATTGTTGTGTGTATGGAGCAAGGAAAAACTGAGAGGAAGGATCATTAGGAGTTGCTCCAATAGAATCTTTGGCTCCAACTTCTGTATTGATTTGGCAGACAGGTGAGTCTCTAAAGGGGTTTGGAGAAGGATCCAATTGATGGTTCGATTGGCTCATTAAATTGTTGCCACTAATGCTCCGGCTCAAATGTGCAAGATTGTTCACAGCAACAACAAAATGATACTCTGGTTCACTCTCCAAGCTCTTTGTGTCCAATGGCAAATCTTCACATTCATTGAGGGAGACAAGAAATATCCTTAGTCTAATGGAGCCATTGGCCTTTTCAAGACTGCAGTATTCTTCCATCATATTCTGGAAATCCTCATCACACGAAAGAGAAATGAGTGCGTCCAGATCCTCATCAGGAAGTTGATACTTGATGATATGAGGCTGACTGTAGATTGTGAGAGTTTTCTGCACTAGTTCATTCCACGAGAAGTTCCTAGTTATCGAGATGAGACGTGTCTCCCCACCGACATACCTGAGCTTCCCATCACTTGGCCTAGGCAAGATTTTCCCACCAAAGCTGCACATGAACTTGATTTTTCCAGCAAGGGGGCTCTCACAAGCCATATCCTGTAGATTGTCGCTTGAATTTTCAACCGGTTTGAGTCCATTCTCAGATGGGACAGTCCTCAGATGCAACAAATTTGTAGGATCCATAGCAGCACCTTTCAGTGGCAAAACTGTAGTTGAGACATCCGAAAGGTTCTCAGAGTCAAACCTACTCAGAACTAGAACTTTGGTCAGATCTTAAATTCTTAATAGACAACCTGGTTATTCATTCATCACAGAACAAAAAGGAAGGATTGCTGTGCAAAAGGCTTTTCCCTGAGCAGGAGCAAAGGCTTGAAGGCGAGACACGGACAATGCGCATTCCCTTGACTCTGTAATGACAATTTTATCAAATTGTAACTGTCCCAGTTCTGAATGATTCGTCTCCTGAGAGACAACCAGCGAGTTGCTGCTTGTGATGTAGTCCCCTGCAACGTCGGCTTTCGCTAATAACCAAGAGAAGGGGATCGCTGTGACAAATCATCAAGAGCACACATTGTATACCCTCCCCTGGTCCCTGCAGCAAAATGACAGATTGGATTGAGCTATAAAATTTCCCCATTTACATGCGAGATGGATTGATCAAGTTGCGCAATGACGAATAAGGACCTAATGGAACCATAAAATGTGTGAGCACTTCCCATTGCTAGGGTACCACCGGGTACGCAGCAAATGAGTACGGGGGTTAAAAGGTGGAATTTTGATTTAATCCCTTGGGGGAAAGACAGATCCCAAAGAACAGAACACCACATCGAATCAAAGCAAGGGTTCCTTACCAGGGGAAACGGGAAGAACTCGACCCCGAGCCGGCCACACCGGCGTGATCCGCCCACTGCGGCGGCCGCCAACGCCGGCGAGCTCCGGCGGCTACGCGCGGGGCACGGGTGCGCGCGAGTCCTACCGGCGGAAGGCGCTGGCGGCACCTCGCCCTCTCAAACCGCGGCGACGATGCCGCGCTCCTCGTCAAATTTTCTCCTTTTCTGTGTTTTTTCTTAACCTCTCTTTTCTTCCGGTGGGTGGTGGCGGTGGTGGGGGCGGACGGCGACGACGGGGACGAAGCTGTGGGCGGTGCAGTGATCGAAGCCACCAAACAACGCAGCGACGGGTGGTTTCCTCCGCTAAAAGGCACTCATGGCCTCCGACCAGGGGATTTGATTGCAGCCACAGAAAAAGGGCAGACCCCGTTTGACAATTACGTTATGATTTGCCAAATTAAGGGCGGTGGCGAACGGCGTGCCAGGTCGCCGCTGCTGTGCTTGCTTCTTGCCGCCGCGTTTTGCACTTGCCTCTTATTTTTCTGTTTTTTCCCCCCTGCTGCTGCAAATGAAATTTAGTGTGAAATGTGTGGTATCCTGGTTCTTGGTCGGTGAAGATAAATATTGTCAGCAGGTTCTTTCGCGCTAAGGATTCACTTTGATGGAATTGTTCTCTAGAGATTCTCCTCAAGAATTTTCATCAAGAAGACAAAACCGACCTTTTTTTCTATTGGTTAGTTCGCAAAAAGAAAAGTTTTTCGGTATTGTTGCACATTAATTAGTATCCAATCATGGACTATATTTATCTCGCAAGATGCATTTAATATGCAATTAGTTATTTTTCAATTTATATTTAATGTTCCATACATATGTCCAAATGTTCGATCGGACGGGGTGAAAAGTTTTTGGGTGAGAACTAAACAAGATTTATACTATGTGAAGCTGACCCCACCTTAAATTAGACTCCTTCATTCTAGAAATGGTATAATTCTAGCATATTGCTAAGTCAAACTATTTTAAGTTTAATTAAATTATACTCTATCTATTTTAAAATATAAGAAGTTTTGTCTTTTCCAAATATATATAGATTTTGATATGCACTTAGGTGTGCACTATATCTAAATACCTAATAAAACAATGTATCTAGAAAACAAAGATATCTTACAGCTTGAAATGGATTGAGTATAAAGTTATAATGATACTAATATATACTCCATCCATTCATCATACTAACTAAATAACAGTAGATTCGCCATGTATAATGTTTTCACTATATATCTATTGGATCCATAAATACCAATTGTATTTTCTGTAGATTAGTTGAATCTAAGATAGTGTGTTTAAGACCAACCATAGGTTACATCATTTCTGAGGTGAAGGCAGTATGCATTATCTCCATCCTTTAACATTTGGAATTTTAAAGTAACTAGGGGGTGTTTGGTTTGGGTTGTTAAAGTTTAACAGGTAGTGTAGCATTTTCGTTTTATTTGGTAATTATTGTCCAATCATGGACTAAGTAGACTCAAAAAATTTGTCTTGCAAATTACTCTCTAACCACATTTTAGTTTTATAAATAGTTTACACTGACTACTTCATGCATGTGTCTAAACATTCGATGTGACGAACGGTAAACTTTACCGCCCGCAACCAAACAGGCCCCTAGATTCAAACAACAAAGAGGGATGTAGCATCAGATTTTTCTTTGTCATTGTTGGATTATAATTAACAGATAAATTTGCAGAGAAAACTCTCACTATGAAATGATTCATAGCGTTCTCTTAAATTAAATGAACGGCAAAAGTGCTTCTTTTGTAAACTGAAAAAAATACCTCATTGACTTGCTGGGATAGCGTGCTCAAATATTTTCTTCAGCCCTTTGACAATTAGACACAAAGGAAGAGGGAGAAGATAGGCATTGCTCAAACTTTTTCTTAATTTCCTGCCGACCAGCTTTTGCTCGATCAGATGGTGCCCTTTGCTTCATTTCGATTTCGAGCCTGTTCGCTAGTCTGAAAAATTATAGCTAAAAATAGTATTCGCTGTTTTATTATAAGAGAAAAATATTATTAGTTAGTAGAAAAAAGTACGACTTATAAGACAAGCGAATAGGCTCGTACCAAATTTTGAAAACAGACAAAATTTTCTTTGGAACGTTCCAGAAATGGAGAAAAATAAACTGCCACGTCGGATCCATGTGGACAGAGGACAGTGGACAGCTACCATGACAGCCTGCATTGTCCCAGTGCTTGCTTCCGGCGGAAAACATCCACATGTGCTCGCGTCGTGGATACAGGTAGCAACGTTCGCTGGCAGGGTCGGGCTGGTTTTCGTAATAAAATAAATAAATAAATAAAAATAGCATCTTGTGGGCTAGAGTAGGCCTATAAAAAGCACGGAACTTTTCAGGGCATCTAGCAACGTTCGCTGGCGGGGTCGGGCTGGTTTTGGACCGGATCATGTGCCAGTTCAAAAGTACTCTAATTTGAAAGGAAAAAGGCTATATTATCTCTCTTATTTTTTGTGAAATCTGTTTTTTTCTTTAAATTTCAAAACTGAGCAAAACAGCTCACTTAACTTTTAAAATCATTCATTTTACCTTTCTAACCATGTTATAAGCGGTTTTGAAGATAATTTTGTCTTTTTCTTTTTTATTTAGGTTTATACTTGTTAAAATAAATAACTAAGCTATATATATATGATCTAATGAGTATGAAATACAATTCAATCATATAATAATTAGCTCACCATAAAAATTTCATCACAATTGGACCATAAAAGCCACAACTACGAATTATTGTAATTAATTACGTAAAAGCATAGATCTAAAACTTTGTAATAAAGCATATCATATTATATGTTCACTGTTTCTACTCACGTGGAGTCCAACAAAATTAGAGTTCCTATTTTATATTTTTTCGATGATTTACTATGATTTTTTAAAGATTCAACCAAAATAAATAAATAAATAAGAAAAAATGACAAAACCACCTTCAAAACTGCTTATAATATGGTCAGGGAGGTAAGATGAATAGTTTTAAAAGTCGAGGGAGGTGTTTTACCATATTTTAGAGTTTGGGAAGGAAAAACGAAAATGAGGGATGTAATATAAACTTTTTCTTCAAAAACTATTTTGGGTTGATGAATTTATTAAGATTCATGTTAACGTCCAAGTTCGGCCCTACAACTACAAGAGCCGTGGGCCAGGCCTGTCTTTCCCCGGTATATTTGGAGAAAACTTAAAAATACCTTGTGACACTATCCAAAAGTAGTAAATAAAATATGACGTGCGTAGTGTGCTTTTGCTTCCTCAAATGCAAAGAAACTAGACGCAGTCAGCGTGACTTACCACATGTTTGTTTAGATACACATGACTAGTTACTAGATGGACAAACAAATTAGTCCAAATAAACTATAGTTGCCTATCTAATTGGCACCTAATAGCTCTTCTATTTGGGTGCACTAGAGCTTATTTGGGCTAATTTTACCTAGCCAACAATTAGCCATTGAATCCAAAGAGGCCCTTACCACTGGAGCCAGTCCAACAACAGCTGCTATCAGCTATCAGCAACATCAGCCCAGGAACAGGAAGGGGTGAGACAGCTGCTGAACCTGAAGAAAGAAGTCTGCATTAAGACAGTGACCTTATTATGGAAGCGGTGGGAAGTGACAAATAATGGAACTGTATATGCACTCCTTGGTGATCAGAGTGAAGGAGTGATCATGAAGATTTCAAGAGTGTACGAAGGGCTGATACTAATGGAACTCACAGAAATACTAATGGAACTCACAGAAAAAAAAAAGACATGCAGCAACGGTGAAATACTAATGGAACTCATAGAAATTTCATTATATTTTTCACCACACTTGTGCATCTCTATGTGTTTGTCAAACAAAACTCACAAGGGAAAAAAACAATCACCATAACACATTTCAACAAATTAAACTCAGTTATGATATCTTTATCATCATATCTGCAGAATACATCTTCAGAATATAGTACAAGTCAATTACTATGTTTGCAATGCGGCAATAAATATCCATGCATGGATGTTTTTTTTTTTAAAAAAAAATCATCTTGCAAACTCTATGCTCATTGAGGCTTTCTTCTGAAGATTGTAGTAGTCTGTGGTTTCTTCACTAGTATTGTAATTCGACGTATTGTTTGACGACCGTCCCCGCAACATGTGTGTGCTAATAACACCGTGAAATGCTCGAGAGTTGTGTGGGATTGGACCAGCCAATTGGTGGAGCTCCTCTGCAATCTGGCTCATCGTTGGCCTGTGTTCACCAGTAATGACCAAGCATTGGCTTGCCACCGCAGCCACCTGAAGCACTACATCCATGTTTTCTTGGTTGGCTATCTCCCTGTCTATGAGATCATCCCAAAGCTTGTCCTCCTTCACAGCTTCCTTGAATATAGATACAAGGCTCTCCTTTGTTTTGGACAGTGCCGTCCTACGTGTTAGGAGCTCCAGAAGAACAACGCCGAAGCTGTAAACATCACTCTTATCAGTAAGCTCAAAATTCATCAGATACTCTGGATCTAAGTAGCCCATTGTGCCCTTCACTACTTGGGCGGTCTCATTTCCTGACCTAATCATTGAGCATCCAAAATCAGAAACTTTTGCTGAGAGGTCATCGCTTAGCAGGATGTTGACAGACTTAACATCTCCATGGAAGACCGGGTGATTAAGTGAATGCAGGTATGCAAGTGCTGACGCTATCTCATTGGCAATTTTTAGACGGATCTCCAGAGTTCTGATGGATGCATCATCTTGGCTGTGAATTAGGTAGTGCAAGGTTTGATTCGGTACGTATTCGTACACCAGAACTGGAGCTTCAAACTGCAAGCTGCAACCTAGAAGCTGGACAATGTTTCCATGTTTTACTCGAGAGAGTATAAGCAGCTCCTTACCAAATTCCATTCTCCTACTCTCATCATATCCCTTGCAGATCTTGATTGCAACAGGATTATTTTTTTCATCAAGATTTTGCCCTATATAAACAGTTCCCTGACCACCTTCTCCAATGATTGAGCTGTTGTGAAAGTTATTGGTGGCCAACTCAATTGCTTCTCGGCCATACAACTGAAATGAAATGTTGCTCTCTACTTTCATCATATCCATGAGCAGTTGGCCTCCGTTCTGCTGAAAACATTCATTCATTTTGCTTAAGTACTCTTGCCTTACTATTCGTCGTTTGTGCTTGATCCATTCTTTACCAAGGAAAAGTAGTAGGCCAACCAAAACTAAAGCAAAAATTCCTGCAAATCAGACATGTATATGACTTGTAAGTCGGTAGTAGGATGCCAAAATTGTTTTGAAAATACTCCATGGTTGGAACAATTGACTGAGACAACAATTGGCATGCACTTTGACTAAATTATATGCGGCTCTGTCATTCAATTGCTGCTCGAAGTGGACACCATGAGTATAGATTTCTTTTTCAATCATGCTCTCAAAACTATAAATGAATCGAAAAAGATATGGGTAGTACCTATTGGTATTGTGACTTTAGGGGGAATCGTTTGGTCTTTCTCACATGTGCCATTGTAAGCATTGCCTTTGGGGTAATGTGGAGGGCAAATGCACTCATATCCACCTGGAGTATTCTTGCAAATTCCATTCACAGAGCAAGGGTACTTTGCCGGATCGTCATTACATTCATCAACATCTGTAATGTTAGAACTTAGAAGTGGCATATAAAGAGTTGAGTAAAAAATTACATTATGGTAGAAATATATTATTTCTAGGACATAAAAACATTTCATGAATTCAGAAACTCCAGTTTCAGGTCACTAGATCTTGCAACAGACTTAGTTTTGATAATTTTTTCTAGTAAAATCCTACTACTACTAGTTTCATTAACATGCATCCCATAATTGGGTATCAGCTTGTAATAGGAATCTCTTCCATCTCACTGATCACTAACTAATCCCTTCGATCTCGCAAATTAATATAAGTCCTTTTGGACTTATTCAGTAATAACTAAAGTGTGTTGTATAATGACTATATTGCCCATCAATCGTTGCTATAGTTAGGACTGGTGATAAGCCTATTGCACTGACTAGTGTGCATCTGAAGTCTCCACAAAGACCAGATATATATTCTCTCAGTTCCAAGTTGTAAGTTGTTCTTACTTATATATTTGGGATCAGAGGAGTAATTAATCAAGTGAAAATGATAACTGTAACAGGTAGATGTATACACAGATTTGTTACCTTTGCATCCATCGACAAGGTACGGATTCCCCTGGAACCCTTTGGAGCAGTTGCAGATGTAGCCTGGCCCGTTGGCTGAGTCGAAGCACTCGCTGCGGTCATCGACACAGGCGTACAACCCGCCAGGCTTTTGCTTGGCTACCTTGCATGTCTCGTTCCCGATAGCCCAGTCCACCAGCAATGGCGGCTGCCCACCGTACGCATCAAAGAACGCCGCCGATGTAGCATAGCTTGTAGAGAATGTGAAGCTGGATTCCTCAATCAGCGCTGCATAGCTGCAGCGGCTGGTGTTGTAGATCTCCGACGTGTTGAAGCCTGGATCAAACCAGACCTTGTAGTACTGCAGGTCCTTGGGGATGGCTGTTGTGCAGCAGCCAATCCCGGAGCAGGAGCCATTGGAGAGGGAGCTCACGTCGGCTGCTTGCCGGCACATGGACACACAGCCACTCATGTATCTGCCAACGTTGTCCTCGTCTCCGATGTACGCCAGCGTTCGGCACCCCACAACTGTGAACATGTTGCCTGTGTCAGAGAATCTGTAGGGCGTACCTGCCAGGTTCAGAATCCATGTATGGCCCTCCATTTCCTTAGCGGACGTGTTGTAGCAGTAAGTCGACATGTCCATCCTCATCCTGGCCTGACCTTGCTGCAGCAAGATGTTCTGAATCTCCACATCTATGTAAAATGGCCTGAGGACTCCATGGCCGTCGTCCTTGCAGCTCAGGTTGAAGCCGGGCAAGGAGCAGTGGTCGGGCGAGTCGTCTGGCCCGATGCCGAACGGGTAAGGGATGTCGACTCCGCCACATTTTCTCTGGCAGCTGCTGCTAGGCCTAGGCGGCGGCAGTGCTCCTATGGCTACGACAGAGAGTGTTGCTACAACCACTATGCTGATCCATAGCTGATGCACACCTAATCTATGCAGCAGCATGATTTGGAAGAGCTGTCTGAACTGAACTCAGTGGAACACTTGCCTTCTATGCCTCAGAGTTTGAGGAAGGACAAAAGATTTATGTATGCGAACTCTATGCTGAGCATCAAGATGGCTGGGCAATTGTATGGTCCAGAGACTCCAGACCAGGTCCTATCCTTGTGTGTGCATTGACTTGGAGGTCCAGAGACTCCAGACCAGGTCCTATCCTTGTGTGTGCAATGACTTGGACAGACCGCAAGTCTTTGCATCCTGTCGTTGTCGGGATTTCTGTTGGGTCAAGTCCAGGAATCATCATAGCAATTAACTGTCTAGAATATGTTCCACTACATCCTCTCACTTCCGCTTTGCTTTTTACTCTCTCCACTTCAAACTATAAATAGTTTTGACTTTTCTTCTAAATACATATATTTTTAGTATGCACCTCAATATACGCTATATCTAGATACACAGTAATAACAAATGGTTTATAGTTTTTTTTTATATGGAGAGTATTAATTGAGGGGAAAATTAAATGTCATTCAGTTGTTTCTATCTGTTGGCACATAGTTTTTTCCCCGCCTGATAGCAAAGCTGCCTCTGTTTTTGATCCAATTTGTGTAGGAGTATGGATGTATGATACATGCTGCTGCTTGTTAATTATGTTTTCCGTCATTCACAGAAGTAGTTTGTGTCTCATCCGAAGTGGTTTTTTTTTTTTGTGCTAAGTCTGATCCGGTGTCGACTTTTGTGTTGTGTTCTTTTGTATTTCCCTGAATGGCAAGGGGTTGAGACTGCAAGGGTTTTGATTATGGTTTCCCCAACCAGTTCTTAAAGGGAAAATTGGCTGGTGGACACTCTTCAAAGGTGACTTTTCCCATAGGTCATTAAAATATTTCCTTTGCTAAAAGACTATAAATCAGTACTAATTTGCTAGTGGACAGTATAGTTCTTGTAATAATATTTCCTAATCAAATAGATCAAAATACACTTATTATAGAGGACAAGTAGTATGCCCCTGCTGTTCAAACCAACATTTCAACAATATATAACCAAGCAGAGAGGCCAACATAACATTAGGTTGATTTCACTTTTCAGCAAGTTCACAAATACATGACGGTACATAATTTACCCTCATAAAGGGAAATGGATCAGCAAGACCAGCAAAATAAAATGTCAGGTTTAAGCCAAATCTGGCTATCTTGACGCTACCAAATCCACACAACTGTACTGATGAGTGATGACAATTAGCATATCCTTCCAATTTGTGCTATCCTGTCTAAAATCTTAGGGTTGCTACAAGCATCGCAGTACTCACGATCGCCATCATCAGTAAACTTTACCTAAGCACCTACATGAACAGCAAGCCTGTAGCAAGAACTGGGATCCATCCTACACAGACAAGGCCATAAATTGGAGCAGAATCAACAAATTGTGCTATTTGTTTTGCAAACCCGGGTCTACAAGTTGCAATAACCAAGGGGGAAAAGCAATGGCAGAAGATTTACCCATCGGGAACCCAGGAAAGGTCGCTTTGTTCATACGGAAAAATCTCGTTGAACAGTCTTGGAGTCTCCATCTGTGGAACTCCGTCGCCGGGAGGGGGCGCCGCCGCACTGCCGGGAGTGGCCACAGCCGGGAGCAGCCTCCGGCGCCACCGGGAGGGGTATCCGTTGCCGCCGCCGCTGCGCGAGCCAACGTCGTTGTCGCCGGCGGAAAGGCCCACTGCCATCTGGATCGGTCACCCCAGCAGATAAACCCAGCGTGCGGCCGTGATCGGGCGAGATGGTGCGATGTGCGGCCGTGTGACTGAATGGATGGGAGGGTAAAGTCGTCAATTCATCTAGCATTCCACATTTCCACTAAGATTTTTATTCACTTGAGATTATTCTACTTAATCTACTAGTTATTTAGCAGTGTTTTCCTCTCATAGTAAATCAACAAACAATACTTTTAGACATGGCTATCAACCAAGCAAACAGGCTCTGGTCGAGGTGGGCGGGGCGGGGCGGGGCAAGGCTGGCGGGTGAGGAAGAAGAAGATGTGCGCGTGCGTGTATCAGGTAAATAGGGTCTGAGTTTCACGCACCCTTTGGAACGCCAGATTTTTACCTCTTACTGCATTTTTTCTGCAAAAAATAAACTAGATCATGTTTCTATAGAATTTATGTGAAATTCCTATGTTCTAAAAGGACATAAGCATGCAAGTATAATTTTCTTTTAAAGGCAAAAATTTAAAAGTTAATCATGCCATCAAAGTAGCGTACTCCAACGCATTGATTGCATGAGATGGCACTGGTTAGGTGAACGACGGGCATGGAAGCATTGGGAGAGAGCAACTGAGATTTTTTCTTGAAATACAGAAGAACCAAGATGCTGGTGGCGTGGTCTTATTCCTGATCAAGCTCACACCATGCAGAAATTGTTAACCAATTACTGAATTACCATGGTGATTAAATTTGGAAAGTTTAAGGTCAAGACTAAATATATAGAGAGAAAGAGATTAATTTCATCACTACTTAGTGCTGGACTAGGGTGTTGTAGACATCAATACGATAGATGACGATTATATGCGCCGTACATGCATCAAAACCGAAATCTCTAATTCATGTGCAACCACCAACGGTTATATTTGAGGTTGGGGCTAAATATATCCTCCTTGGCCGGCCATTTAAGGGGTGTTAGAACTAAAGAAAGGTGCTAGTGAGCTGAGACTCATCTTTAGTTGCTCTACCAATCAACATAGTGCTTAAGAAATCACTCGGCGATTAGTGTAGGTGTTTTACAAAATACTTAGACTAGTTAAACCACCACTTTGGTGCTTGCGTTAAGCTTAGGTCTAGTGTTCAGCATGATCTGCATACGTCCAAGCTATCGGTACTTGTGTGCACTAAGAGTTGCACACCAAGGGCTTTATAGTCTTGTGAGACCCTCCAGAGTGTGAAGTGGTCACTTAAATTATACCAAGGGAATGTGTGACCCATGATATATTTGGTCAAAAACATGATAGTGAAGACAGTGGGAAGCGATGCAAGAGAAGGTCATCATGAGATCCACTTGCTGGAGAAAGGACTGTGAGCATCTGGTAGAGCTTGTTACTTGCGATGACATCCTTGCGAGAGGCTCCAACAAGGATTAGGGGGAAGAGAGAGCTTCTTGATATCTTGGGAAAAATGACCATTGTGAAACAATAGTTTGTATTCTCTACCCTTTAGCTTCTGTATCTACATCGTCACTTAGGTTATGTGCTTTACCTCCTAGTTTAGCCTGCTAGGCTAGTGATAACATTGGAATCTATGTTGTATAACTCCTTTGTTGTGACAGAGAGATAGCAACACACTTAGCAAAACTTTGTTGCATATTTAGATAGTTTAACTTTCTTGCAATAGGTTTTGATAAGGAGGAATTAAAAGCCATAGTTTAGAGTAGAAGTTTTGAAAAGCCTAATTCACATGTCTTAGTGTCATGGTCCCCTCAGTGAGGACACTAGGGAGATGATCCAATTGGTAAGCAAATCTTTGGAGGTGGTCGCTCTGGATATCTTTGTCAAGAATGAATGCATTTGCTCATAATTTTCATTCTAAAATGTGCTCTTTCCCTATTAATCAACATTTATGCTGAAAAACTTGGTAAGAGAGTTGGTTGTGCATGTTTGTAGATATCAGAATTATTCCTTTTTTTTTCTAAAAAAAGTTCTTGTAAGATGTTACATGGTGTATTTTGAGTAATATCCATGAGATGTTCATGATGTATATCATGGCCCGAAAACCCAACCTTGTTAAAACTTTTTACTAAACCCTCGTAAAACATAAATCCTCCTCCTTAATCAAGTCCAACTAACCGCGCTGTTGCGAGGTCATGCTCATAGTCATAGGGGAAGCACACCATCGAGCGAGGGACGAGCTGCATTGTGGGGAAGATTCCAGGTAGGAGAGGATATGGTGGAAGAGTTGCATTCTTTCTTTAAGGGAGCATTTGGCAGCAACCATTTTGGGAACTGTTTCACTGCTCGACCAACCAAGCACTCTCTAGCAAAAAGCTTCACGCGAGAAGTTCCCGTGCATGCCCCGTGCAAAGGTACGAGCAGATTCAATGGCCATGCGGCGGAGAACTAGAGATAACACGCGGAAAGAGAAAAATCCGAGAGAAATAAGGGAAAAAAGAAAAAAAAAGAAGGGTGTTATAGATATGTTACAGTTTTCCACCACTAGGGAGAAGCTATAATTTACCAAAAGTTTCTCCATTCAGACAAACTGAAACTAAAAAGAGCTACTTCACTGAATCCATAGCTCAAGCTGTTTTGGCTGAAGTTGTGTACCAAACAAAGCCTTGAAAGTCGAAAATTGGATTCTTACACAGATGGAGGGAGTAATATTTGTACATTGCCCTCTTAGGAAAAGGGTATCATATGGTGGAGATATGATTGGAGAAAGGGGACTGTGCAGCAATGCTACACAGTACCAACACATGCCTTTCTTGAGAAATTAGAAATATAAGAAAGTAGAGAACAAATACTATCAGGCATATATATGTGACTACCATTACACATAACTAAAAAAAAGATGAGAAAACCCGGTTGCACTTGGCCTATACCTTTCGACGAATGAACTACAGTTGGAGTACAAGACTCTGTCCCAATGAATGAAAAAAAACAGGAATGCAAGTGGCCCAGAATATATGCCAATACAAATGAGCTATAGGCAGCACCCATAATATAAAGGACTAATTAAACAATCAGCTGCCACATCAACATCTCCCACTTCCATGGAAGCTCGAATAAGGAAGCTGGCATGCTTCCGTTCAATCGATTGTGCAGCAGTCCTCACTCCGTCCCCATGTCTCGGGGACTTCCAAATTCTTGGCCTCCAACAAGGAGGATCTGATGCGCATAAGAGCAGTCCTCTTCTGGGAAAGTTAATTTTGTCCTTAAGGGCATGTGCTCCCACTCTCTCTACCACTGGATTCGCATTGAGAAGCATAGTTTTTCGAACCGGACCGGACCGGCGGTTGAACCGCTAAAAGACCGAACCAGAGACTACAGCGGTCTGGTTCGCTTAAAAGATCGTCCGTGCAATCGAACCGGAAAAAACCGTCTGAACCGGCCGGTTTTTAATGAAACCGGTGAACCGGGCGGTTTGTTACGAACCGGGGCGGTTTTGTAACTTGGGCAAAAATGCCCCTCTGTTTGCTCGGGAGAAGCTGATTTATTCAGGGGTAATACTGGAAAAGTGAACTAATGTGCCCCACTGCCCCTTTAGGGCTTCTCGTGCGTGAGGGAGAGAAAATTCCCCATTTTCGTTTCGTACTTTCGTTCCTGGCGGCGGCGATCCGGCGACGCATCGAGCTTTGGCGGCGCGACGAGAGCGGGCGGCCGAGAGCGAGCGGCCATGCGGCGAGGCACGTGCGAGCGCAATCGAGCAGAGCCAGGCTGCGGCAGTCAGCAAAGGTCGACGTTGCGAGTTGCGACGCGCAACGGGCGAACGACGGCGGCCGACGGGAGGTTTAGTTCAGGTACGAGTACGATGTCCTCTCCTCCGTCTCTGTGATTTTGTTCCCGTGTATTGCTGTATGCCTGTATGCATTAGCCTAGGCAATAGAGAATAGACTCATTCGTCCAGCAGTTCAGCATGCCCATGCGCCCAGCAGTTCAGGCTTTCAGCATGCCGGCAGCTCGGCAGTTGTTCGTCCTTCGTGTCTCTCTGACTCTCTTCACTCTTCAGTCTTCTTTGCTGATCTGCTCCACGGTCCACGCCTCCGACACCAGTCCACCTCCACGGCAGGCTCCAGCTCCAGTGCTCCACTAGTTCACTGCTTGAGCCGAGAACATGGCTAACAGTGAGTTAAAGCTTTTATCTTTTGCTGTTAGTATGTCCAGATCTGATTAATTTATGATTGTCACTGAGTTTAGGTGTTCAACATTTTCATTCATGTCAAAATTGATAACTTTCTTACTATTTTTTTTCACACGCAGTGGATTCTTCAACCACTCCTACTCCAGCTAGTACGGGAGGTTCTAATCAAAATTCAACCCCATCCCAAGAGGCTGCCACAGAAACAAAAACAAGAAGGAAAACTGATCCAGCATGGGATTATTGTATAGAGATTGTAGAAGGAGGCAAAAAGAAGATCAAGTGCATGTACTGCAACATAACTTTTCAAGGAGGAGGAATCCATCGTTTCAAGGAACATTTGGCCAAATGGCCTGGTAATGTAGCTGCATGCAAGAAGGTTAATCCTGAGACTGAGCATACAATGTATAAAAATATTGAAGACTGGAATGAGAGAAAAAAGAAATAGAAAGAGGAGTATGTGGAAGGGCACCCATATGGGCCAGAACCTGGAGAAGATGTTGTTGAAGTCTCCAATACCAATATAGCTGCATCAAACAAAGGGAAAAAAAGACCTGCTGCAACTCCTAGTCTTGGCAAGTACTTCAAGCCTAGAACTGGACCAGGGGATCAACCAACAATTAGGAGTGTTCTTCAAGGAGAAGCGGTCAAAGAGAAGACAGATATGTGTGTGGCAAGATGGTTTTTTGATGCTTCTATTCCATTTAATGCAACCAATTCTGTTTTTTATCAGCCAATGTTTGATGCCGTGGCTGCATTTGGTTCTGGATACAAGGCACCAAGTATGAGGCAGTTGCGTGGTCCTTATCTTGCAAAATGTGTTGAAGAGACTAGAAAGTTTGTGGATGAATTCCGCAAAATTTGGAGGGAAACGGGTTGCACTATTATGGCTGATGGATGGACTGACAGAAAGAGAAGGACGCTCATCAACTTCTTGGTTTACTGTCCCAAAGGTATTGTCTTTCTTAAGTCAATTGATGCCACTGATAGTTCCAAAACTGGAGATTTTTTGTTCAGATTGTTCAAAGATGTAGTTAATCATGTTGGGCCTCGAAATGTAGTTCATTTTATCACTGATAATGCATCAAACATGGTTGCTGCTGGTAGAATGTTACAAGATGAGTTCCCATCTATTTATTGGTCCCCTTGTGCTGCCCATTGTGTGAATTTGATATTGTCAGACTTTGGTAAGGAGGATTTAGTAAAGAGTACTGTAGCTCATGCATCAACTATTACAAAGTATGTCTACAACCATTGCTACCCATTGTATCTAATGAGAAAGTTCACTAAAGGTCATGAGATTCTCCGCCCAGCTCAAACTCGTTTTGCTACTAATTTTATTGCATTGCAAAGCATATATAAGCACAAGAATGCGTTGCAAGCAATGGTTGTCTCCACTGAGTGGATAAATTGTTCATACTATAAGGAACCACAAGCCAAAAAGTTCACCAAAGCTGTGCTAGATCAAAAATTTTGGAAAGATTGTGCTGTTGTTTGTCAATTATCAGAACCAATAGTTCGAGTGCTGAGAATAGTGGACAACGATGAGCGCCCTGCAATGGGCTACCTATTTGGAGCATTCCATTCTGCAAGAGAGGAAATTGTGAAAAGATTTCAGAGAAAAAAAGAGTTAGTAAAGCCTTTCTTGCAATTCATGGATGCACGGTGGGATAAGCACTTCGATAAAAATCTACATGCTGCTGGATTTTGGTTCAATCCTAATAACCAGTACGATCCTGATCTTATGGCCAAGTACAACTTCACCACTTCTGGAGTTCTTGATGTCATAGAGAAATATGCTGGCAAATATATTGCCCTTAGAAGTGCTTTGACAAAAGAAATGAAAATTTTCAGAAATGGAGAAGGTGATTTTGGGCGTGCAACTGCTAAAAATGATCGCCATCTCATGCTTGCTGGTAAGTCAGCTATTGTAGCTCATTTCAGTCACGCTTATTTTTGTTTCTTCACACATTTCAGCAGCAGTAAATTTTATTTTTTTTCACATAGATGAGTGGTGGCAAATTTATGGTTGTAGTGCACCAAATTTACAGAAGCTTGCTCTA
This sequence comes from Sorghum bicolor, assembly GCF_000003195.3. NCBI lineage: Eukaryota > Viridiplantae > Streptophyta > Magnoliopsida > Poales > Poaceae > Sorghum > Sorghum bicolor. The sequence goes on along the minus strand of NC_012877.2, from coordinate 58,403,333 downwards.
CGTGTGTTGAGCCAAACTTGTAGTACATCTGGATGTGAGAGGAGCTGGAGCTATTTTGAGCATGTGCACTCCAAGAAAAGAAATAGGTTAGAGCATCAAAGGCTAAATGATATTGTGTATGTGCATTGTAATCTAAGACTGCAACAAAGGTAACCCTTCTCTTGTTCCTTACCCTCATTGTCATTTTTGTTAACTGTTTGCATTTGCATAAATAATACATATTTGTGAATTAAAAAATTAGGTCCAAGTCGTCTACTAGAAATTATGACCCAATAATATTTGAAGAGATTGAAAATGGAAATGAAGTTTGGATTTTAGAAGACAATCCACCTTGCCTTAACTCTGAAGAGCTAGAAGCGTTTCGCACTAAATTGGATGAGCTGACTATACATGAATCTGATGGTAATGCCTCTTCTATCTTCTCTCTCATGAGTTCTGAAATCATTTCAGCATATATATAAGTTTTTACTCATATACCATCACATCTAAATTGATAAATGAAATTTTAGATTTCGAGCTTAACTTGGATATGCTGGAGACTGATGCCCTTGATGAAAGTGATGAGATTATGGAGGACCGTAGGCATGAAGATGCATATGATTATGGTGGAATTGCAATTGAAGTTGGAGGAGCAGATGCAGAACCTCAAGTTGATTACGATCCATTAAATTTTTATTGAGTGCCATGCTTCATGTGTTTCTATCTTATTATTACGCACTTGTTATTTGAATTTTTGAACTTGTGGCTGTGGGCTATAGCCTGTGAAGGTGATTGCAAGACTATGTCTATGTCTGATGTGTGACGGTGTGAGACACTGAGATCTTATGTCCAGTGTATGTTGGCATGTTGCTATGAACTTTATGTTTAGTGTATGTTGCTATGAAGTATAAACTATTCAATTATCTTGTTCCATCTGTGATCTGTCAATTATATATAAATATATATAATTATATATCATATGTATATGCACCGGTTCAAACTATTTGTGGCCGGTTCGATTAATCGGTTCAATTAAATTAAACCGGCGGTTTAATTGGTTTTTAATGGTTGGACCAATGAACCATTGAACCGATGGCCTCGCCGGTTCGATCTCCGGTCCGGTTCGAAAAACTTTGTTGAGAAGTGTGTAAACACACATCTCAATGCGAATCCAGTGGTGGGGAGAATGGGAAACTGCGTTCGTCCTCTCCTCAACAAAGCAGGCACGCGCGTGCCATGTGAAACATGAAGTGCAAAACGAATAGGACCCAGAGCATGGTACCCAGTGGGAAGTAGCAGCTCATTGTTTCTTCTTGGTGAGTGCTAAGCAGTGGCAAACAATCGAAAAGGCTTTAACGCCCTTGGCCGGCGGACAAACTATGCAGTGCATGGTGATATATTTATGGATTAACTAGACTTAAAAGATTCATCACACGATCTATACTGTGCAATTAGTTTTTATTTTTATCTATATTTAATGTTTCGTATATATGTTGTAATATTTGATTTAACGAGAAATCTTAAAAAGATTTTTTTTTGGTTGTGAACTAAACATGTGCCCGATTCCCACGAAGGAACCACTTGCGTGAAGGAGACGGGCGCGGAGATATTTTTGCATGCCCATGCATTATTGTCCTTGGCCGAGGGTGGCCGGGTACCAGCGACGTGCGTTGACCTCAAACGACCGAAACTTTCCATGAACAAAGCGAAGAAGGTGAGCTTGAAGTTTTGCAAAAATTAAACAACCAATTATTGCAGGAGGTTTTTATGCCTGTGCATGCTTCAGAGTCGTTAATCTTCATTTCGTCCGGTGCATGATTTGATCAATACACAGGACTCGAACTAACGCAAAGGAATGGCAGAATAATTAATCTTCGTGCGGACTAGTAGTCTGAGTAGCAGCTGTGAGAAGCTGATATATATTTTCAGCTCTATTTGTCATGTACTCCTTGTGAGAGCAGATTCTTAGGAGATTTCATCATGTAAAACTGTTCGATTAATCTTACTACTTTATAAAATAGCTTCTACGTACTACCGGAGAAGCTGTGCCAAATATGTATGATCTAGGCCTTGTTTAGTTCTAAAATATTTTGCAAAATCGACACTGTAGCTCTTTCGTTTGTATTTGACAAATATTGTCTAATCATGTACTAACTAGGCTCAAAAGATTCGTCTCGTCAATTCCGACCAAACTGTGCAATTAGTTTTTATTTTTGTCTATATTTAATACTTCATGCATGTGTCTAAAGATTCGATGTGACGGAGAATCTGAAAAATTTTGCAAATTTTTTTGGGAACTAAACAAGGCCCTAGCTTGTGTATTCACGTGGAGTATCACTGTATCAGCATGGCTTGTAGGCTCCCGGCCGCGGGATCCAATGTGTGCATTGACTTGGAGTCTTCTTAGGCCCTGTTTAGTTCTAAAATTTTTTGGAAAATCGATACTATAGCACTTTCGTTTGTATTTGACAAATATTGTCTAGTTATAGACTAACTAGGCTTAAAAGATTCGTCTCATCAATTCCAACCAAACTATAGAATTAGTTTTTATTTTCGTCTATATTTAATACTCCGTGCTTGCGTCTAAAGATTCGATGTGACGGAAAATCTGAAAAATTTTGTAAATTTTTTTGAAAACTAAACAAGGCCTAATAAAGCAAAACAAGTCTTTGCATGGTCTTGGTCATCCGGTCTTCATCGTCTGGATTTTCTGCTGAAACGTCACGTCCCACGATTCCTCTCCTTCTTAGATAATGATTTCTGTTGAAACGTTCTTTTTATTCTCATGTGATTTACCAATGTACAGTTTAATTGTTGTCAGTATATATATACTAAAAGAAGGTGTAAGCCTCCACACCCCCCTTGGAAGTGGACTAAAAAAATTTAATATTTCTCATCACATTGAATCTTGTGATACATATGTATGAAATATTAAATATAGATAAAAAATAAATAATTACATATTTATCTATAATTTACGAGATGAATTTTTTGATGGTTAGACAATAATTACCAAACACAAATGAAAGTGTTACAGTAGTCAAAATCTAATTTTTTTCGCGAACTAAACAAGGCCTAGGTAAGTATATTGAGACTATTTCTTGTATATCACTAAAAATTTTAAAGTTAGATAAGAGTTGTAATGAACTTTTCGATGGTGTATATGGGTCAACCAGTTTTTAGTGGAGCACAGGGAACTGTGTCAAATATACTTGACCAAAGGTGTAGCTATATCACTTCTATATCTCTATATATGCGCGAATTACACTACTGAAAACTCTCGAATAGCCCTGTGGGTTACGGTTTTTTTGGTTTTTCAGTACACATACAAAAATTAGTTATTAACGTGCCGGTTTTAAAAACCCTGATAGAAAAATATGAAAACCAACAGAAAAATTATAACCTTAAGGCACCGCTCCCTCTTTTGTGCAGATCACTGTGAAGCGCTTTACTGGTTATTATTATTATTATTATGTCTTTATTTTTTTTCTTCAACACCCAGTTACAGACGTAGACGCTTATATACAGGAGCGCACACTCATCTCTATAAACGCACGTATGTATACCCTACCCCTATAAGTATCTCCGAAGAAAGAACTGAGTTGGACTATCACTTTCTCCAAACACAGATGTGACTTTGTGAGGTTTTCACCTGGGTATCTCATGTAATGTATTATAATAGTTTATCACAATGCTAGTCTGTGCTTTTAAATTGTACTAGTGTCTTGTAAATATTTCCCTCTTAGCAAAAGGGTACTATACTGTAGAAGACAACAGGTTTTTGGAGGCTCCTTTTTCTGAGGAGGAGATCAAGGAAGCTGTCTTTGGATCTTATGCCAAAGGTGCTCCTGGTCCGGATGGTTTTCCTTTCCTTTTCTATCAAATCTTTTGGGATACTGTCAAAGATGACTTGATTAATCTAGTTAGATCTTTTAAAAGAGGGGATTTAAATTTGGAGAGACTCAATTTTGCTATGATTACTCTTATTCCTAAAGAACCTGAGGCTAAGACCCTAAAAAAATTTCAACCTATTAGCCTTCTGAATTGTAACTTTAAATTTTTTGGTAAATTACTCAATAATAGATTGATTGCAGTAGCAGATAGGCTGATTGCTTCTAACCAAACTGCTTTTATCAAGGGTAGATACATTCTTGAGAGTGTAGTTGCTGCTCATGAAATCATTCATGAAGTTCATAGAAGTAAGGATTCAGAAGTCATTTTGAAATTGGATTATGAGAACGCTTATGACCGTGTTAGTTGGAGTTTTTTAGAAGATATGCTCAAATCTAGAAATTTTGGACCTATCTGGGTGAGTTGGATTAAACAAATTGTAGAAGGAGGCTCGGTATGCGTTAGAATTAATGATGAAAATAGTTGTTTCTTCAAACCAGGAAAAGGTCTAAGGCAAGGGGACCCTATATCCCCTTTGCTGTTTAACTTGGTAGCTGATGTCTTTTCTAGGATGCTCATGAAGGCGGCTAGACAGGGATTGATCTCTGGCTTACTGCCTCAAGTGGTTGAAGGGGGGATTATTAGTTTGCAATACACTAATGACACTTTACTCTTTCTAGAAAATAATATAGAAAAGGCTAGTACTTTAAAGTGGTTTCTAGTGTGTTTTGAACAGATGTCGGGTATGAAAATTAACTATGATAAGAGTGATTTGCTTACGATAGGGATGAGTGATGATGATACTAATGATTTTGCTAAGCTTTTTTGCTGTAAGAAGAGCGATTTCCCTATTAAGTATTTAGGTGTACCTTTGCACTATTCTAAGTTGAAAAGGGTTGATTTACAACAAGTTATTGATAGAATAATAAAAAGGATAGCCGGTTGGAGAGGGAGATTGTTATCTTATGATGGTCGGCTTACCTTGCTTAGAGCTTGCTTGGCAAGCATACCCATTTACTTGCTATCCATGATTAAATTTCCTCGTTGGGCGGTAGATATGATAAACACTCATATGGGGCATTTTCTTTGGGATAACACTGAAGAAAAACATCGGTATCATCTTGCCAATTGGCCCTTAGTGGTACAGAAAAAAGAGTTTGGGGGCTTAGGAATCCCTGATTTGAGGAGTATGAATCTTGTCTTATTAAGTGCTTGGATTTTTAGATACTAGCTAAATAAAAATGCAATTTGGACACACATTGTTGATTACAAATACAAAACTGAAAAACCAAATGTCCTCTGCAGTTCTACAGTTGGGGCTTCTCCTTTTTGGAAAGGAGTGGTGTGGGCTATGCAGGCTGCTAGAATGGGCATTCACTGAAAAATTGGTAATTGTGAAAAAGTTAGGTTTTGGGAAGATCAATGGTTAGGTACTATCATGTATTGGCCCTTGTATGTCATTAATGAACAACAAGGTAGTACTGATAGGGAGGTGTGCGATGGTGTGAATCTGAAGCTTACCTTTAGGAGAACTGTTTCTGAACAGGTTATGAACTTGTGGTGGGAATTAGTTGGTTTGGTGGATAATATTGTTTTATATGATGAAGATGACACAATCATTTGGTCTTATAACTCATCAGGAAAGTACACAATTCAATCATTATATGTTGTGCTGAGTTTTAGGGGAATTACCCCAATTTTTGTTAGCTCAGTTTGGAAATTGAATATACCACCAAGAGTGCAATTTTTTCTTTGGCTCTTGTCCCAAAACAAGCTGTTAACTAGGGATAATTTAGCTAAGAGAAGAAGAGTGAGTGATCCCACTTGTCTTTTCTGTGCTGATAAAGAATCAATCAATCACTTGTTTTTTGACGGTTGCATTGCTAAAATTATTTGGGAATGCATCTCTGAGTTGCTGAATTTAAGTTTGGGTCAAGATTTTGAATCGGTTGCTCGCTTTTGGTTAGCAAATAAGAGACATGGAGTTACAAATGCAGTTTTTTCTGCTGTCTTATGGTCTATTTGAAAATTTTGAAATGAATTGTGTTTTCAGGGTCGCAAATGGAGGGGAGTCACGGATATATTGTTCAAGATCACAAAGATGTTAAGAAGGTGTGTGCCAATGATGAAACAAGAAATGGGAGAAGGTATAGTGGGGATGGTTACCCAGCTGGAGTTAAAAGCATCATCACCGCCTCAACTGATGTGGCACAGCCTGGGGGGTTTGTCATCAAGGTCGGGGCCATTGGATGTTCAGCTTTCGGTTCCCAGCGCTGCAATTTCAGGCCTGCATGAAGTAGTTGATATCCCTGAATAGGTTCTACTAGCTGTTAGAAACTATTTGGGTTCTCTGATTGCTTGCCAACAGACACGTTTTTTTTAAGGCGGGCACGCCTCTACATATGAACTAAAACACTGTGTTACTTTTTGAAATACAAAAGCAGGGGAAACCTCCTTTTCTAAAAAAGGTACTATACAAGGTTTTCTTTTTTGGTAGGAAAATTTTTTCGGCACCTGCCGATAAATAAGAAATTTCGGATGAAATTTAAATAAATTCAAATTGATTTTTTAAAAAGTTTGACATTATTTTACTAAAAAAGCTTTCTAATATATCACTCATCACAAATTTATATAATATTAACGAAATAACATAATATATTATTGTGGTAGTACAGCGGGCTGACGGTGGGCGAGCTGCATATGCTAGTGTCACGGAATATGTGAGTGAGAAAATTAAATAATTTTGAAGAAATTTAGGGCTTTGATAAGACTAGAAGATACGATGGGTCATTTTATTATTGTTTGGAGTAATTTTGAAGCGAAATATGAATTTAACCGAAAAATGTGACCGATATAAAAAAATTTTCGAACCTCAGAAAAATGTGAAATTTTGGCGAAATTTCGCCGAAAAAGAAAACCCTTTACTATATAGTGGAGACATACATGTGGGGAAAAGGTGACAGTGCAGCACTGCTACATAACACAGACCTTTCTTGAGAATTCTAAAATATAAGAGAGCAGAACATCAAACACTATCTGCACTCGGCCCACTAGCTTTCGATAAACTACAGTTGGAGCACCAGACGCTGTCCCAATGAATGGCAAAACAGGAATGCAACAGTGGCCCAGAATGACAATACAAATGAGGCGGCACTGATAATATAAAGGACTAAATCATCAGATGCATCATCCACATCGCCCACTTCCATGGGGCCTGTAGTAAGAGTGCACTTGTTCCCCTCTGTCAAATTGTGAAGGTTAGCGTTGCCCAAGTAGCTGTCCCCGCTGAATGAGCTAAACTGGGCAAGGTTTGGTATGCAACCTGACAAGTTGTTGTAGGCAACCGAGAACACCTCCAAAGATGACATCTGAGTCATTTGCCAAGGTATCTGTCCATTCAGCTTGTTATGGGACAAATCCAGGCTTTCCACGGCGCTCATGTTCGCAATGGTAGCTGGAATTTGGCCACTAAATAAATTGTGCGATAGATTGAGAGACTTGACATGGCTCAGATTTCCTATCTCCCAAGGGATCTCCCCTGATAGCATGTTTGCAGATAAGTCGATGCCAGACATTAGATTGAAGAAACCGCGGCTGTATATGTAAACATTTCCTTTAGTGGAGAAGGTAAAGCCTTGGAGGACATAATCAGTATCATACGAGAACTTCGGATCATCATTGTCCATAACAGATAGCCCCACATCCAGTGACATACCAGAGTCCATGGGCAAAAATTCATCATTAGTAAGGTATCCGAATGAGATGCCGCCAATGCAAGGTGGTAATGAACCCGAAAGTTTATTGTGGGATAAGTCAACTATATTCAAGTATTCGAGATGGCATAGGCTTGGGGGAATTTGCCCATAAAACCTATTCCCGCCTAAGAGAAGCATCTTTATTTCAGAGAGATCTTGTATCCAATCAAGAGTACCCTTGAACTGGTTATATCTTAGGTCCAGGGCTAGAAAACTGGAGTAACTGAGAAAAAGACCTGGGAAGCCTGATAGGGTATTGCTTGACATGTTCAAAAAGTATAGTGGTAACTTGCTGCTACAGTTTGGTATAGACCCTTGGAAATCATTGTCTGATATATCCAGATAACTAAGACCAGTCATATTGCAAATCGTTGGATAAATTTGACCATTTAAATCATTACTAGCCACACTAAAAAATTCTAAGGATGAAATATTCCAAAATGATAAATCAAGTTTGCCGGACAATTTATTATCATGAAAATCCATGATTGACACAGAATAACCTGATAGATTGTTAGGCAATGCTCCTTCAAAATAGTTGCTATCAAGGTATAGTTCATCAAAACTGAAGACATAATTATTAGCCCCACCAAGTATCGGACCCCCGAGATTGTTGTTTGAGAGCTTCAGGAAATTCAGCCACGAACAATCAGTGAACAAGCAAGATGGCACCTCTCCTGTAAGTTTATTGTTTGACAGGTCTACAAATTCCAAGCTGCTAATATTGCACAGAGATGATGGTAAATGTCCAGAAATATTGTTATAAGAAGCATCTAGAACTGTTAGATTGGGAAACACTGAGCTGATGTCCGTTGGAAGCTGTCCCCTGAAAAAGTTCGTAGATATGTTGATCATTTGGAGATTGCATTGTTGCTGCCACATCAGATCCAATGATCCTACTAGCAAGTTATTTGCAAGACCCAGATAAATCAGAGCTGTTTCATTTGAAAGCATCCAGTTAGGCAGGCTCCCAACCAAGTTGTTGTTGGATAGATCAAGGAATTGCATTTGATGTTGTCTGACAAATAAATTTGGTCCTGCAATGATACTATTGTCAAGGTTACACCCAGAGAGCATTAGTGCTCGCAGTTGAAATGATGGAGTCGCACTTGTAAGGAACTTCACATCAATAGCCAATTCAGTGTTCCCTGATAAATCTACCTCCTTTAACATGGCACAGTTCCGTAGCCAAAAGAAATCAAACTTCCCATTTAGATTATTTGCTGCTAACATGAGAGTTTTAAGGGACAAAGAAATATTCGAAGACAAGCTTATAGGTATATGCCCTTGAAGGAGATTTTCTGAAAGATCCAAGTACTCTAGGCGTGGAAGCTCGAATAAGGAAGCTGGGATGCTTCCATTCAATCGATTGTATGGCAGACGAAGTTCTCTCAAGTTCTTGAGATTTCTAAAGGCTGTCATCAAGCAAACATGTGCTGCGATAAGTGAAAACCACTGCAGCATGTATCCAAAAGGGAAAGAAACAACAGCAACATACAACAATATAAGGCTACAATTTCTATATGTATGTACCTAGGTTCTGAAGAGCACCGCTCATGCTGGTATCAGCAAAATTTATGGCTTCAAGAGAACCCAATCTACCAAGAGATTCCAAGACATTATCCCCAACCAAATAGTTTCCGCTGAGGTAGAGATACCGAAGCAGAGTCAATCCTTGAAGCCCTGAGACCGGAAAAAGTTATTTTTAACTATGAATGGGTTGCTTTGACACAAAGTTGCACGAACAAAGTAGTCAAGCAGAAGAACATGCTTGTGCACATACCATCAAAATTCTGAAGACAAGCATAGTTCCGAGATAAATCCAGCAGCTGAAGCTCATGAAACGAGGAAAAGATGGTCAAATTAAGATACCGCATTCCTGGGCCGACAGAGTCGAAGAAGTATATAGAGTCGAGCTTGAGACTCGAGACTCTTGTGCTGTTGTTGCAAGAGACCCTCTCCCAGGAGCAGCAGTCATCACTCTGGCCCCATGAGGAAGGAACATCAGCATTTGCCTGCATCAACAAAGACCTGATTCGCAGAAGTGCTGCCCTCTCCTCGACAGCGCAGGCACATGCCATGGGAAACATGAGCTGCAAAACGAATAGGACCCCGAGCATGGTTCCCGGTTGGAAGTAGCAGCTCATATTTTCTTCTTGGTGAGTGCTAAGTGGCAAACAATTGAAAGGGTTTTGCAGGTCATATAGATATATATAACCGGCGGACAAACCATGTATGCTTGATGATATATAGACCAAGGTCTCTTTTAGGAGAGTGAGAAACCTAATTCTGTTTATATACTCACTTCTCCATTTTGACGAAGGTAAAAGGTAAATGTGGTCATTTTAATTAAGGCATCATTGGTGGTCGAGCTCCCTCGTCTTCAGCTCTATGTTCCAAATTATAAATTATTTTGATTTTTTTTTTAAATACATAGTTTTATTATGCAGTAGATACTATACTATATCTAGATATTCTCTCCGGCCTAAATAGATGACGTTTTATGTTTGGACATAAGAATTAAAGAAAAATGAAAATGTGTTGTGTACAAAAAAAAACAAGGACAAAGATCGAGAGAAATAAAGATAGAAATGTATTGAGAAAAGAAATATATTTATTAAAAGAAGAGAAAGATGCATTGAAAAGTGTGAGTGTCAAGTACTTTCTCCATACTAAAAAACTAAAGTTATTTTGATTAGCGATATGGTCTCCAAAGTATAACTTGACTATTTATTTTTATAAAAATATTACCAAAAAGTTATATACTTCCTCCGTATATGATTTAGAAGTTGTTTAGAAAAGGTTTGGGTCAAATACTATGAATATAAATCATCAATAACTTTTAAATTATTGAGTTTGCAAATGTGAAAATTATATGAATAGATTTGTCTTGAAAAATACTTTCATAAAAGTATATTGTAGTACTTTCGTTTGTCTTGAAAAATACTATAGTTTAGTTGGCGAAAATTTTTAGGTTTAGTTATTGTAATACTTTCGTTTGTATTTGACAGTTATTGTCTAATTATGGATTAAGTAGATTTAAAAAATTTATCTCGCAAATTATATATAATTAGTTATTTTTATCTATATTTAATACTTTATATATACGTCCAAAGATATGATGAAAAATTTTGAATTTTTTTTTAGATTTTAGATAAAACTAAACAAAGCCATTAGCATGGCTGGGTAATTATTGTAGGCTCCCGATCGCGGATCCAATAATGCATCTTGCGTGCATTGACTGACTATGGTGGTAGTACCAAGCTGAGGGTCTATTTTTTGAAAGTATTCCGCTATGGTATATTTGAAAGATTGGTCTATTTTTTTAAAGCATTCCGCTATGGTATATTTGAAAAATTGGTCTATTTTTTGAAAGCATTCCGCTATGGTATATTTGAAAGAATCTTTCAGAAAAAGTGCTAAGGCCTTGTTTAGTTTCGAAATTTTTTTGGTTTTGGGTACTGTAGCATTTCGTTTTTATTTGGTAATTATTGTCTAATCATAGACTAACTAGACTCAAAAAATTTATCTTACGATTTACAGACAAATTGTGTAATTAGTTTTTATTTTCGTTTATATTTAATGCTTTATGCATGTGCCGCAAAATTCGATATGACAAAGAACCTTGAATTTTTTTTTTTAGTTTTTGAGAGAACGAAACGAGGTCTAAAAATAGAAAAGACTGCCAGCCACGACCACGACTCACGACAGTGTTTCCAATAAGCTAGTCTTTTCTGCAGCGATCTGATGATATCGGAAAGGGGCCAGGGTTTGGGACTTAATGGGGTGGGTACGAAGCACGGGCTGCACGGCCTGACTAGTATATACACTAATGGCTACTTGCAACCATCTCTTCTCTTAATACGATTTACGCACCAAAAGCGAGCCAATGAGCCTGGCCACGTCGCTCGCTGTTCCCGGCCGTCGGATCGGGCTTGTTGACGGTCCAGATCAGAGCACTGATAACGCGGACCATGACAGCGACAGAGAGAAATCGAGAAATAATAAAGTGGTAAGTACTGTGACAGTCTGAATGTAGATGTTGTTCAACGCTGCATTCAACAGATAGGTAGATGCGCACTACTAGTCTACTACCAGTCTACCACTCTTTCTCTTTAGGCCATCTTTAGTTCACCCCAAAAACCAAAAACTTTTCAAGATTTTCCGTCATATCGAATCTTGCGACACATTCATGAAGTATTAAATATAGATAAAAACAAAAACTAATTACATAGTTTGACTGTAAATCGCGAGACGAATCTTTTAAACCTAATTATTTCATGATTGGACAATATTTGTCAAATAAAAACAAAATGCTACAGTATCAAAATTCAAAAAAAATTTGATCTAAACAAGGCCTTACTATCCGGATGACTCTGGAAATAATCGGTCTTAACATGGAGTCTTGCCGCACCGCGTACGCGCACTATAGTTCTCACGGAACGGGAACCGAACCGTTTTAATCCGATCGGATTCGTATTTTCTTGTCCGACTTTACCATTTTCGCTTTCGTATTTTAGATGTTTCGTATTTCAAATGTAAAAGTAGAAAACGGTTTAGACATTTTTCGACCGTTTTCTACTTTTCTACTTTTAATTTGAAATATTTCGAATTCAAAATTTAGTTTAAACCGAATTTCGTCAACTGCATGGTCACACAGCCCAATTACAGAGTACTCACCATGCATCTGTGTTTTTTCTACTAGTGGCTACCTATGTTCCTGCTAGCTATTAATTGCTTGTTCTTATTTATGTGTGGGCTATTGTATTAAATACCTAAGACCAAGAATCATGTACTTTTTAATTATTATATGCACTTAAACTTGATCGTGTATATACTTAGTTATGCACTTGGTACTACACATCGGTATTTCGTATTGAGTTTTCGTATATCGACCGTGTTCGACATAAATCCGCTCGAATTGGTTCGTTTTCGAAATTCTTGATATTTCGTAAGTTCGCGTTCGTTTTCGTGTCCGACTTTACCGTTTTCGTTTTCGTATTTCAAATGTAAAAATAGAAAACAATTTAGGAGTTTTTCGATTCTCACCCATCCGACTAGAATTTTGGGATTAACTAACCTATCTATAAGCCGCACCGGCTCAGGCCTTGTTCAGTTTGTAAAATTTTGAGATTTCAGATACCGTAATACTTTCATTTGTATTTGATAAATATTATCTAATTATAGACTAACTAGGCTAAAAAGATTCATATCATAAATTACAGATAAAATGTATAATTAGTTTTTATTTTTGTCTATATTTAATACTTGCCGCAAGATTTGATGTGACAAAAAATCTAAAATTTTTAACAAAATTTTTTAGAAACTAAACAAGCCTCATTGGCGTGCATAGATAGTGACACTATTTAAATGCTTATAAACGACCCACAGTGGATCTTTCGAAAAAAATCCACAATAAGCTATAGTTTACATAACCAACTGATTACGTGTACTCCATCCATCCCAAGTTACAAGTCATTCAAAAAATCTTGAAGAGTCAAACTATTTCAAGTTTGACCAAAATAATGGAAAGAATTATAAAGATTTACGAGATCAAATTGGTGTACTATAAAAATATAATTAATAAAGAATCTAATAATATTTAGTTGATATCATAATTGTTATTATCTTATCATATAAATTTGATTAAACTTGAGATACTTTGACTCTCTAATATTTTAAAAATGACTTATACTTTGGAATGGAGTGAGTATTATTTAGAAGATGCCTCAATTCAGCGCATATTTATACAACAAAACATGCAAAAAAACATGAAGTGGTAAAAAAATAAGTATCTAATTATAGACGATTATTTAGCTCAGTGGCAGAAGCTTCACCACGGAAATAGAGGGGGGCAGTTCATTAAAATTATGAGTTAAACAACATGGAGCAGTACCGATTTTACCGTTAACTAGTGCAAAATTGCATTCACAGGGGTGGCCATTCCTGCTTTGGCCTTAACCAAGCTTCGCGTATGATTTGGTTCATCCATACCTACCATATCATCTACATTAGTAGGTGAACTTGAACCTACAGACGAAAGTTTAAATATTTAAAATCGGTATGGATGCAATATAAAACTACAATTTATTAGTGAACAAAAATTGATAACATGGAACACAACATACTAGAAAATAAAATGAATTTCAATGTATTGGTCATTTTCATTGTGTAACTCTAGTTGTATAGTCTACAGATTGTAGCATAAATAACCCGTGAATTTAATTTGTTTAATTGAAAATTTGAAGATAGAGAGGATTGGACCTGGGCATAGAGACTATCAAATGAGGAATAGAATACTGACTTGCTTCATTACTGTTTGGCTATCACTCGACACCGATGCACCACATCTCGTCATCCCTCGTTGTCGTTTGGCTGATAAGCCATGACAGAAAGTATTATTGACTAATTTGTTGTGAGAGAAAACACTGGCTCGGCTGAGGCCTTGTTTAGTTTCCGAAATATTTTGCAAAATTTTTTAGATTCCCCGTCACATCGAATCTTTAGACACATGCATGGAGTACTAAATATAGACGAAAATAAAAACTAATTGCACAGTTTGGTCGGAATTGACGAGACGAATCTTTTGAGCCTAGTTAGTCCGTGATTGGACAATATTTGTCAAATACAAATAAAATGCTACAGTGTCGATTTCCCAAAATATTTTGGAACTAAACAAGGCCTGATAAGCTCAAGCAATTATCAATAGTGATAATCTACCAAATTGGTAGCTATTGATGATTATAAAATTAATATACTGTCTCCATTCTCTTGCGCGCACACATAAAAAAAAGGTGACTTTAAAATCTTTGACATATAATTTGATTAATAATATTTAATTATTATAACACAGACTTGGTTACATTTGTAATTAAATCTACTATCCAGCTATCATAAGTTTATAAGTATAATAAATAATATAAAATAAAGTAAATAAATAATCAAATTGTAATTTAGAAGACCAGGTCATGCTAAGTTGTGCTTTATAAAAAAAGAAAGAATGGAGGGATGATTAATGACTAGATCCTTCTTAATTTTTTGAGAGCATTTAGGATTTATTTTTTCTAGGGCATCTTGTGAGAATTGACATGGGTTTTATTGAAATCTCTATTTAGTAATAGTAAGATAAAATGGTTAAATAAATGAAGAGTTTCAATCCTGGTAAGATAAAAAAAAAGAACCTGAAGTCAAGGGGCATGGATTAATTTTCGTGTTTGTACATCAGCTTAGGTGCAAACTTGATTTCCAGATGCACGAAGTAGCGAACGTTTAGGCCACGTCGAAGGCACCCAACGGAAGTTCCGTCGATTTGCTTGCCAGTTGCCACTCGGGAGAACTGGAACTCGCGACACTGACGGAGGGTCACTGCACGGGCGCTTGGAACCTTTTTCATAGCCATGGCTAGCTATCACATTAATAACCAGGAGTCCATGACAACAAAACTAGGGAATAGTAATTATAGAATTACTGCCCCAGTGTTTCTGTACACCAAACGTGCGCCCCCCGGCGCGGTTAAACTTGCTGTACAACTCTATGCCATGACCAGTCACGTGCAGTACCACATATCTGTTCTCTGTACCTGCCCGCCTATTCGTTACCCCTATTTTCGATGAAGCTCAGCAGAAACCCGCTGACGATCCTCCGGGATATGGGGTTGGGTATGTGCCGGCACAGCCGACCATCTACATAGGCGACCATGCCCGAGACCGCGAACCTCCCGACAGTCCACAGCCTGTTCCGCTTACACAGGACGCCACCAGATGACGACGAGTCGCCTTCGCCCTCTTCTCCGACGGACGGTTTCTTCACTCTCGACATGGCTCCAGAGATGGCCTTGCTGGCTTCTCGGTGCAACACGCGCACAGCGAAGCTCACAAAAAGGTGCTCGCACAGGGTGAGCACCGTCGGCGCAATCCTCCATTCCTACAGGCAGTTATAAGGTCGATTACTCTCACAGCAGGAAACGTACCAGTGTATGGCTTCAATGTGAAAACAGAACTTACAGGTTCATTTCTCAGATGGCGCAACGGTCGAACTGTGGAAGAATCTCCTTTCAACAGTGCCTTGCTCACAAGAAAGCTTTTCACACTGTCCACGATTTCGTTTATCAGAGCACTATTTGGTGGTAGATTCTTCAGGATAACCTGGAAGAAAAAGAGTGCACTGTCAGATTGTTCAGACCACCACAGTATTTCTGTGCACGCCCACACAGGGAAAAGAAATTTTGTTTCACACAGGGAAAAGAAAACAGAAGTTCTAGGTGAAAACATGCAGGAGGTCACAGAAAACAAATTGATATACGAGGAAATTACCTGATCATCAATCACCCTGACTCGGAGGTATTCTTGCTTATACATGACATCCAACATAGCCTGTAGGTACCCTTCAATGTATAGCTGAACAATGGCACAGGATATGTCATATATTTATATGGTGGTAACATCATTCGGAAATATTCAACGTGAGTAAAAGATGGGGAGAACCTCATCAAGTCCAGGGCTATGATCGAGTTTGATCTTTCTGTCAGGACCTCCCTCCATTATAGCCTGTCCTAAAACAGATGGCTCCATCGCCAACCTCAAAATGCCTTGGTGGAAACCAGTAACCTATGTACACAAGAGGAAAAACTGCTTCATAATGTTCTAATGGACAGAGGGAAGTCAGTTTACCTAGTCTAATTGCATGTGTTTTAGATACGGGAACAGAAAAGGAAAAGTGGCATGAGTACATCATGTAGACAAGGAGTAATACCATGCCATTCAAACCATTTGTTTCTGCTCCTCTCACAACACTATCTGAAATTTCTGTGACGGCAGCAAAGAGAGCATTCGAACTTGCAGTTTTAACCTGCAGAAGACCCAACATTACATTGACCCCTTGGAAGAAAATGTTGATAGTATGTTTTGGAAGCTCACAGTTTTCCCAAGATCACCAAGGTACCGTTTTGTTCCAGAAAAACCACCTGACTTCATGTTCTTGCTTATAAATTTAAACATGCCTGCATAATCCAGAAATAAGTAAAGCAAAAGGTTCAAATCTATAATAGAGGAAAAATAGTCCACATTTTTAGATGGAACCTGATAACCCATTATCCATAACCATAATACAGTAATTCAAATAACGTCAATAAACATGCTATTAACTATTGTTCAATTATCATAGTGAGCATCTTCCAAACTACAAGACTAGAGATCCAATCGAGTAATTTTCTTACAGTCAATGACAATGGAGTATTCCTACAAATATCTGAACATATTTTGATTGTTTACCTATGGTAAGCCCAGGGACGTTGAGCGATCCATCAGAAGGGTCGAAGAAAACATCAAGAACAGATGAAGCAGAGTCATCAAAAATCGAGGCAAAAGATGGAGGAAGCAATGAGCTTCCTTTTGTTACATAGATTGCCCTCAATACATACCTATCAATTATTCATTTGTGGGTAATCAAGATTCAGCAGATGACAATGTAATAAATGGGAAAGATTTACCATACCATGAATAGTGCTGAGCGCATTTCAGAAGTAGCTCACGAAATGTAACTAAAGCATGATTTAGGAGAACCCCATTGAGCTCCACAGCTGAGTTGCTAATTTCAGGCACCTGAAAATGAAGAGGTAAGAGATGAACTGTGATGTAAAGTAACGAAAGAGGTCCTTTTATGATAAAAAAAATGTGTCCACTTTAACAACAGATGAAATATGCTTTAAAACATACCTTTATAACACTATGCAGTAGTGCTCTCAGAGCCTCTTGAGCAGAACTATAAGTTGTGCGTCGGCCACCAGGCCGAAAGCTTGCTATGATCTTTAGACCATTGCATTTCATAAAAAAAAATCAGTATTTTAAAATTAACACTACGAAATAATTACAGATGTGAGCAAAAGCAAGGAACCTTAATTGGATGTACTTCAAAATGTCTGAAATAAAACTGTGTACTCATCGTGCCTGAAGGTGCAAGGGATGCTCTCCAAAATGGTACTAGCTTCATTAACGTTTCCTCATCAATCTTAAGATCAACAGGCTGTGACATCATATCTTCATTAGAGGATTTATGATTCTTGCGAAATTGCATTAGTTAACAATGTCTGAACCAGCAAGCCTAAGAACATACTGTTGTAGATGTTAGCAAGGAGCAAGTGTGCCACTTAAGTTACCTGTAGAATGATGGAACAATACTGTATTTGTTTGACACTGGAGTGGGTTGAATTCAGTACAAAGACCATATGAAGAATATTTTCGTCAAGACTAGCATCCTGAAGCTTGTTCCTCCTAAGAATTGACCCGAATGAAGCCCCTTCCCATTTTTCATCCACATTCAATGACTGCAGTTGTTTTAAAAAAGTCTTTATTTATTTACATACTAGCAAAATTGCTCTTGCATTGCAACGGAACAACAGATAAAACAATTACATGTACACATGATTAAACATTTAGATAATTCTTAATGCATGCAAATTAAATAAGACAGTGAGTTCCTAATAATCAGCCTCTGTGGTGGTGATGGCATGGCAGCAGGTACACCATCATCATGAACTCTAATAGGTAAATCTCAAAAAAAAAAGTGCAAAAATTGCAAACTTTATTCCAGCCAATAGGTAATCTAGTTACATTCATTTTTGCATTGAAATATAAAATTGCGAAGGGCCAATACTTACATGAATTGCAACAGATACATGCTTGAATCTGTTTGTGATAACTGAATCAGAAGAAACATGCTGAAGTCTTGCTGTTAAGATTGTCGATGGCAATTGGACATTTTCCCCATTCTTCAACAAGGTGGCCATGAAAAGAAAAGGATATCTGAGACCGTGGTAGACTTGCAAGTATGAACAGATTACTGGCATAGTTCATGAAGAAATGGTTTCATGCTTAGGCTGGCTGGAAGTCAAAAGGAACAAACCTGGCCCTTATCAAGAAGATGAATACACACATAAGAAATTCTGAACTGTACATTTGCTATTGGCCGTTGAATTTTCTCAATTTTGGGATTATCTGCATGTTCACATATTCGAAGAACTCTTGTTAAACCATCGGCATACACTTCATAGCCAATTTTGAACATTCTCAGTCCAAATGATTCATCAAATCTTTGTTTTCTTGAATTGAGTCCATCACTGAATGAGAAATCCAGATTAAGCCTGCTATTTTGGCGCATCTTCAAAAATGGCTTCCATGGGCTGATTTTATCTATTTTAATTTCACGCAATGCAGGTGTATCTGGAGAAGATCAATCATAATGTTATTCATTAAAAACTATGATTAAAGAACCATAACAAAGATGAAAAGCACTAATGTGTTAGACAGGGACAAAGAAGTTAAGAGCAAAAGGTCATGTGAATAACCAGGAGGCATCTCACCAAAAATATCTTCCTAACTATACACACTGCAACTGAATCAATGTGTTGCAAACCACTGATGTGGGCATGTGGCCAATTTAGCTTTATGTTATACTAGTTTAAAACTTTAAATAGCGTGAGGGGTAGTTCGAGCTCACATGTGAACTACCCACTTATATTTCAAATCACCCCTCACTGTACTCCCTCCGTTCCAAATTATAAGATGTTTTAGCTGTTCTAGATGCATTACTTTAACAATATATCTAAGTGCATAGCAAAAGCCAAAATGACTTATAATTTGGATGGAATAGAGGGAGTAGTTATTATCTAGACCCTAGAGGGGGTTGTTTTCTTCATATGTATATACACATGATTGTATATCTTCATGATTTGGGGTATTGCAAGGGATTGAGTTGCACATTGTACAAACCATTCATGCTAACAAACTAACCTCCAGCCAATAAACCACATCATGCCAAACAAACAAATCGAAATCGACTTAATGACGAAGGAAATAGTAAATGCCTAAGTTAGAGACATGTATAACAATATAATATTGAAAATTAATGTTGTTTCTTTATGCTTTTCCAGTTTCATTGGTTTTGTAATTAGTAATAACCACCAACATAATACATTAATCAGCAGAATAAGTAACTATATGTTATTTGGAGTTAAGAACTTGCCAACAATGCGGACAACCAGTTTGCGAGGTGAACTGAAATCATCCCAAGCATATTGTTCTGACTCTTGAGGGTGTAATACATCTGAATCAACTGAATCCTAGAACAGATTAATATATGTATCAGTAATATCATGACAATGATTGGTTCCCTGATAGAATAGAATAATAACAGAGCTAAAAAAGGATCTGCACCTTCTGGAAATACATGATAGATGATTCACTCAAGTAATTTTCTATTCGATATGGGAGCGTAACCTTCGGTGGTTTAGTGAAGTGTAAGACAAAAGAAGTTGTCTCTTGAACAACATCAACAGAAGCAAACAGTTTCAGCTTCCCAGCATTCATAGGGTCTCTTTTAATACCATCTGCCACCATTCCTTCTGATCTTCTAAATTTCAAGAAAAAACGACCAATTGATGAAACACAGATCGGTCCAGACCAACTGTATCCAGGTTCTTTTAGCCAGAACTGGATAAAAATGTGAGAATCCTCAAAAACATTTCTGTGCTTCTTAACAAACAAATCAAAGTAATTTACTTCTCGCTTTTTCCCAGGTTTCCATGTCTGTAAGGTAGCCCGCTGTTTAGCTTCAACCGTCAATCCATCAATGTCGTGCTACATAATTGGTAACCAAAACCATTAGTATCAGATGAGGGCAACTACAAATATATTATCTTGGATCTCAACAAAACATGTTACAGCATAAGTGACGCACCTCAACAAAACATTGACGAACAGCAATTGCAGCATCAGACTCATTTGAAATAACATATCTTGGAACTATTAGTACTACTTGTGATGGCACAGGCAAGTTATAAAGAACAGGTTGCAAAGACACTCCAAAAGCAGCCATACGATGGGGTAATATATTTTCTTGGATCTCAAGAAAAAATTCAGTGAAGCCAGACAGTGCTTCCAAATCAATAATAACTTCTGATGCTTTCTCGCCAAGGCTTATTCGTAATTTGCTTGACCTGCCATGTATAAGTTACATAGTTATAAACATGTTTAGAGAACTCACTACTCAGTGCCAGGGAAGCATATTGCATTGCATTTACATTTACAGTAACACCAAAATATCTAACAAACAAACAAAATGGAACCACACTTTCCTGACTTAATATTCTATATCATCAATACTCAAAATTATCTTAGCCAATGAAGAATGTTTCACAATAAACAAAGTGTTAGCCCAAACATTTAAACGGATTAAACAGTCACCTATCATTTAGCTGTTTATTCGGGCTAAACGGCCATTTAAATGGACTAAACGGTGATTAAATGGGATAAATGGCTGGTTAAATGGACATGGCAAGCCATTGTGTAGCATTTACACGGCCTGCAAACGGGCTAAACGGCCGTTTAGGGAACAGATATGAATTAAATGGTCCTCACCTTGAATAAGACCGAAAGATAAGAAAAAATGTGTGCTTATAAGTTGTAACATTGAACAGACGATGCATGTTGCTGTTTATGAAGAACTTTCTGGCAGGAACCATTAAACCAGCCATATGATTATAATAGCACATCAGGTGGACAATTGTCCATATAACAAACATTATCTATAGTCCTAAAATAATTTTGTTATGATCAGGCAAGTCTATCTTTGGGCTAGAGCTAGAGCAAACAAACCAGCTGAGGCTTAGGTGAGGAACAAAGTGTTCATAACCATAGCAGATTGACTATTTGCAAAAGCAAATTCTACGATACAAGACATAGTGACTCAATGAAATTTTGTGCAAAATAGCTAGCTCCGCTGTGTTGAATCAAGAACCATTTTCAATCAGCAGAGAACAAAGCCAATGTGACTGCTTACTTTATAAACCAGGAGCTCATTGACATTGAGGGCAAAATACAACCATGTTGGGGAGGAAGATTGATACTGTTCATTCCAGATTCCAACCTGCATGATTTCAGCATTTCATGAGCAACCATGTAAGATTGCTTACCTAGTACTCAAATTTACATACAGAGGTAGTGGTTTTTGATGTGAAGCTGTGCACTGTAGCGTGTAGTCACTGGTATTGTGTAATGTGTATTTTGTGAATACAGCAACCTGCACAAGCAAAAGACTGACTATCAGGTAGATCATTTGATATCTTCAAACTTTTTATTCCCAAAGGCATGCAGTTTCATCAGATATTCAGATGTCAATGGGAAATTAAGAAGCAACAACATCAAAATTGTCATCCTACCTCCAACAAGCCTTTCTCCTGACGTAGTAATCTTAAAGAAGAATGAAACTTCCCAGGAACAAATTCTAATTGCATGTCAAGAAACTGAGCTTTACTCGTCTGCTTTTGCATTCTCTTAACCCAGTCACTACTATTAACTGTCTTAGACTTCGAACCATATGAAATCAGTGCGACTGAGAAATTAAATAGTGTAGGATTCACATAGAAATAAGCACTTGAACCACTTATGATCGTTGCCTGCTTGCCAATACCGCCAAAGCCATCTTCTATGACAGTTCCTGTATTATAGTATATAAACAAATAAGTAAAACATATCATTTTTTTGTTTACTTTCTTCAATAGGAACATTCACTCTTCCAACACTAAATGCTCGTAGATAAGAGTTTACCTTGTTGGCAATCTGTCAGAACCACATGTATGTCTGTTTGCAAGAAATTATACACTTGTACAGTTGGATATATGAAAATTTCTCTCTGGAACTGTAAAGCAACTGGTGCACTTCTTTCAGAAACACGAGTTCCATTTGTAGGTTGGACAGGCACATCTCTAACAAGAATATGAATTAAAAAATGAAGATCTGTAACATGATGCCCATTGGAAAAAACTGGGCAACTTAGAGAGCTGAAAGAAGACTTCATGGAATCAACATTGAAGGCTTTCCTTAGGTTATAGTTAAGCTTTTCTATAACCCCAGATATTCGGAAGGTTTTTTCACCGGTGATGTCCTCTGACCACTTCACTGAAGCTAGCTGGCCAATATTTTCAGAATTTTCCAAAATATCAGGTCTAATTGACAACATAAAATTTCCTGAAATGGATTGGACAGCCGTCAGATAAGTGTCGTATAATAACTACTACCTCTGACCTGAATACTTGACATTTTAGGCTCATGTGCCTGGATGCTCAATAAAAAGTTGCAACCACAAGGAGCATGGGATGATAATATTTGAACTTCGTTTATGACTGGGATTGCATTTTTATCAAAATTCGAATATTGGAGCACTACCTGGCTATTTAATTGATAACAATAGCACTACATACAAAAGAGAAAAATGCATGATGAACACATGGGTTATGGAACACATAAAATTTATAATTTGAGAGAAATCCTGAATGCAAGTATGCACCTGTTAGACTTCACAAGTGTTCATGTTATCAGGTGCAAGGTAAGTAGTGCCTAATAATTTACCCATGAAGGCATCTGAAAGCACAAGAATGACTGTTGTGTCTTTAATAGCGCACAACCAAGCATCCTGGTAGTACTGCAAGAAGTAGCCAATGAGAGGGCCCTTCAGCGCTTGGCTGGGGCTGCAGCACTCCAGGATTGGCTAAGGATGCTTACACTGCAATCTAGTTGTGTTAGGTGAGTTCATCGCTAAAGCCTAAGGGACTGTTTGTTTGAGCTGCAGCTTTTGACAGCTTTTGTTCCTGCTTTTGGCTTCGGCTGTTGCCTTTTTGCTATTTACTTTCGTAATAAACTTTTAGCTTCTCAGCACACCAAAAGCCAGAAAATCTCCTCTCATAGTTTATTTCCTCAAAAGCCAGCTTTTCAAAAGCCACCTCAACAGTTGGCCTGTTTGTTTCAGCTTATGACAAACAGGCCCCAAGTGTGGCGAGCGTTCATCATTGCTGCTTGGCAGATTTGGAAGCAAAGAAACAACTTCATCTTTGACAGGGGCCGTCCTTCCCTGGAGTCTTGGAAGCGCCTCTTTTGTGAAGAGGCCAGATTGCAGGCTTGCAGATTTTGTGAAAACAAACGTCATGAGTTCCTCCTCTGTATAGATTCCCTCTCCTAGTTTCACAGGTCTCCTTGCGTGTTTTGGCTTGGGTAAAGCATCCCTGTTGTACGGTGCCTCTTTTTTCCTAATAAATCTCTACAGTGGGGGCCTCCCCTGCTGTATTTTACGTTCAAAAAGAAAGTGTGGCAAACATTTTTAGCTTTACCCTAGGATGTGGTGGGTGGGTATCTTTGGGGCAGAGATTGGATTTAATCCCTAACCTTCCCATTTGTACTTATTTCTTCTTAATGAAATGACACACAGCTATCCAACGTGTTCGAGAAAACCCATGAAGGCATTAAACACGGAAACTCTTTCTTGCGCAAGCTACATAGAGGAGTCTGGGGAATAACTGGAAAGTATACAAAGAATGGTATGCAGAATTAACACTACAAGTACTGTTTGCTTTTTATAAAAGCAGGGTTTACCTCTGTCAAAATAAAAAAGAATTAACATTTAACACTACAATAATGTGTAATCAAAATCATTTCTATGTACTACCATTTTCCAAGGTAAATAATGCTATTGCTAACAAGAATAAACAACACTGCTGTTATGGGCAGCCAGCTGGGCCCTTTGAGCTGGGATGGCATTGTAGATAGCCCAAGTCCTGTAGCACTGGACGGTACTGTAGCACTGTGGGTTGTCAGTAGGGATAAGATTAGGTTGTTAGGGTTAGGGCCAGCTATAGCTCTATATAAGCAGGCACTGTGCACCATTTGTAACCAAGCAATGAAGAAGAAATAATCCTAAATGCCTCGATCTTCTTGTCTCCCTTCAAGCTGACTTTGCTAATGATCTATGGATCATAACATCTGGCATCAGCCATCTTTAAAAGGTTGAGAAGATATAATGTTTGAATATACACTAAATAGTGAAGATAATACCGAAAGGAAACTAAGTAAAGTTTATGTACAGTGTGGTCCTATGGAGGACCTTTCCTATCCCTTGTCTCCAATAGTTTTCCATGGATCATCATGAAATAACTTAGCAGCTAATAAGAGCTATTTTGTCATGCAACATGGGAACTAACATCATGCCGAGATAATGTATAGTTACTTGCCTAGAGCTAGAGACATCAATGCTCTTTTCGGTCCACCAGACAAATCCATGGCGTCGAATACTCCAGTAGATTCATCAACCATATCTCCACTTCTAACTGTAACAAATACAGCATCTTCACTAGCTCTGTTTGGCCTCTGAAACCGAAGTTCAAGAGGAAAGTCACTCTTATTATGGATCCTTAACAAAGGTTGAACTGAAAGAGATAAGCCTTCCTGCATTTAGTTAACATTAACTATGAGAAGACAAAATTAGAATGCAATAATCAATATGTAAGGGAAGGTACAAAAGCATTTGCTTTCCTACCTCAGAATTCTGGGACACCTTGACCACAATAAATGGTCCAGAAAAGGTTCTTGGGTCTACAGAGGTAATGGAAAGTAGTTCAAACCAAAAGGTACTTAGCAGATTCCGAACAAAATTATAACTTTGGAAACATATATCTAAAAAATGCTGAAATTTCTATGAATGAATATTCTCTGAAAGAAATACCTTTGACTGGTGACACGCGGGTTCTCCATGCAAAAATACCAGAGTCATGGAGAGAAATGCTGATTGGAATAGTTGAAAATACCCCTTCCTTGAGTAAGCAAATAGAAACCACATTTTGATCATGTGAAGTATTATCATCAAATGTTAAGTGCCTGGAGGATGTGTAAACATAGTATCAGATAAAACAGGAGTACAATACAAAGCGCAAGGGAAGGATCAACATCCAGAAGACTGAATGAGTCATAATCGATTGTCCAATATGACAATGTGCAAAGCATTAAACATATCCTTTGCTAAGATTACAAGAATTATCTAAGTAACCAACAAACTAAACAGACCTCAAGAAAACTGAAGTTGACTGTTGCCCAGGAATTATTGCATCCCCATTATCTTTGAAATGACACACAAGTGCCAGCCTTGAGCCGTTCTCTATCTGCAGAAGCAATGGTTAGTATGTATAGTCATACCTCAAGAAAGAGGCAACAGGAAAAGCCAGAAAGAAAAAAAAAAGAACAGAAGTTTATATGCAATACCCTACTGCGAAATAATGTGTAGAATATGGCAAAATAGGATCGCAGAGCTGTCAGCCATATCGTTACAAAGGTAGGAAAAATAGGTTCATATTCATGCATCCAAAATAAAATTTAACTCTGGTTGTCTTCAATATATAAACAGACGTTTTTGTTTATACCTTGCAGGAGTTAGGAAAGATAGCCAAGCTTTTGACAGCATATGGACCCATCAAGTCTAACTTTCCAACCAAATATAGAAGGATGTCAAATGAAAGCTCGTTAATAAATATATCCACCTGCAAGAACGAAGATGAACCTTCTGTCAAAAGAAAAAAATGAAGGTGAGATTAACTACACTGCAGCTAAACAATTCTGTGCAGTTGAAACAAGCATATTATTAAAGTATCGCACCTGCTTTAATTGAAAGAAGAAAGAGAAGGCTGTCTTTCCATAGTTAGTTACTGGGTCTGGGGTAAAAAACCTAGATCGGAAGAATGTATAGGACGCGATAGGAGAGATGAGTTCTTCCCTGTGTGTCAGATAGCAAGAACTCAATTCTAAATCTCCTTGCCAATTTGTAAGAAGCCAGCAAAATACAATTATACAGGGAAAAAAACATAGATATTAGCACAAGACTGACCACAGATTTCTTCGTGCGATGAAGTACTGTGCTGAGACTTTGAATGAACTTAGCATCCTGATTTTAGATGGGAATATTTGTGTAACAACACGGATATCACTTATGCAGGTTTGGACAAGTGGGAAAACATTATCAGTATCAGAGACTTCATGAGTGATGGTAAAAACAATCTTGTCAACATTGATGATTACATGTTGAGAACTTGCACCACTTGCCAATCTATCCCTCACGGAAAAAGGCACATCATCGTCCACATCTAAGTAAGTGTTACTGTCCAAATTCATATGGTTAACAGTAAGTCTTGAAGCATCAGAAAAAATAGATTCATCAAAAACCTGCACTTTAAATGGATTTCCTGGCTTTTTCACAAACTCTAGCAAGCCATCAACAAATGCAATGCCATAATTGTTTTTCTTGTTGACAAGATGGTACGAACTTCTTGGTATAACCTTGTAAGGTTTTCCAACATCGCTGTCATCCTCAGAACTATCAACCCTGAAAGGAAGTGTGCTCCAAATTGAACACGGCTTGTCAACATCAGAAGAAATTTCAACGAAATCTGATCCTTGAGAAAAACTAAGGGCCAACTCTTTGCCTTCATTATTCTTTGCACATAAAGACAAAAGAGAAATACATTGTGTGTTCGATCTCCAGCTCTTATGGTGTTTCACCTGGGAAAAAAAAGGTGATATAGTCTTTCTGACAACCACATAGGTGCAACATCACTTGTAGATAACTATGATTAATAGTGAGAAATCAATTCCAGTATATAGGATTATAGCTATCAAGCGATAACCTTAAATAGAGAAATTATTTCTAGTATAAGGTATCAAGTTATAACCTTAAACAATGCACATTCACCAGCAAGGGAATAATGGTATGCACCAACCACTTGGTATGTACTCCCAGTGTTTTTGACTGATACATACATCTGTTGATTAAGATCCCTTATAGCAACAATAGCTCCTGTTATGGCAGTAATATGTGGATTAGCACAGTATTATTTAGGTCTATAAGATGCATGTCTGTCATTAAGCAGAATTACCATCAGGTATAGTATAATCCATGGGATCTAGCTGTGCTTGGTGACTGGTGCCATCAGACTGTATTTTCTTCTGTGTTGAACCAGAACTCATTATCCCATAAACAGGAGCAAGTAGCGATGAGATCATCTGCAGATAGAACATAATGTGACTTGGACAGCTATACTCATTGGATGATTCATAATTTGAAATTTCATAGAACATAATGTAGACCTGGACCAAATCTGACTTGGATAGCCCTGACCAAATGTTTTATACCATAATAAACTGCAATGGATGCATTTCCATCTTCCTGATGAGATATTTTTCTCAGTTTATGTCTCCGAAACTGAGTGCTTGTCACAGAAGTGGATGCAAATGGCACATGTTGGCAAAAAAAGATATATATTTTTTCTTTGCAAGGAATCATGGTTAAATGGGGGAAAAGTGTTCAGAGCTGAAACAATGGTGTTAGTATATGACACTATCCATGGAATTATAATGATGAAAATAGACGTAATATGCAGTCATAAATGTGCCAAATAAGCTCCAATTCTGAACATGGAGACAAAAGAACAATTCAAACCATTTGGTCTAGAATGTATAACAGTGTGTCAAATGATGCTAGTTCTTCTAATTTTTCTCATATTCTCTACTTGTTTTCCTAGAACTATTAGTCTCCCATAAATTACAGACAGAGCATAATAAGCACAGGAGAGAGATTGAGGCATCACCTCAACGTTTGAGAGTGACATTGCCACCTCCAAACCAGAAAGAGACCCGCTTCCAGCCCAATCACCACACAAATGTTCCAAACCAGAGTGACCATCCAATTTTTTTCTCTCGATCTTGAGATAAGCAGAGAAATGCTTCAGGATCTGATTTTCATGTGACGAAAAATCAAGTGATGTGTTGCCTGTTAAACTTCCAAGTGCAGAACTTGAGCTTGAAGGAGCTTCATGATCATAACTACGCAGATTATCTGCTTCTACAAATGGGAGATATTCTTGAATTTCAGACTGAGGTGAAAGATCAACAGTCTTGCTGGACCGAAAACGAGGTCCTGGTACATCTCTTAATTGTTCACGGGAATTCTTGCAGATACTACTAACAGTGGAGATCGAAAGGCGCTTCACTTCAAACAAAAACTCCATGCCAAGATTCATTTGTTGAAGTCTCGCATCAACTTCAAAAGTTAATCCCTGATGTATACCTAAATGCAAGAAAAGATATATAATTTATTGGCAGCACAATTGAACTAAGGATAGGCATATAAAACAATTACCTGATTTATCCACGACAACAAGAGTCGGGGACAGCAAAGTTAATTCAATATTAAGGCATTTGATGACACTCAATTGGGATTCCTCACTTTGAACATGAGCACCTAAAGGCACTGCTGTTGCCCCTCTCTCAGTATAGTCACCTCCTGCAGAAATTGGAGCTACCTTATCTTTGACTAAGTTTGATGTTGCCCGCAGTGAGAGATCCACAAGCAGCCGTAAGTAAACTTTGCAACACAGAACAAGCTTAGCTAGTGAAATTGTTTCCAGAAAGATCAAGCCACCCTGTAGATAGCAGTTATAAAGTATGCCTTAAAAGCGAGACAACAAAAAGGAGGGTGCCAATTAGGAACAACTCAGAAATAAACTAAATGCTTCATAGCTGGACATTTTCATGATAAAAGCATGTGAAACAATGTCAATATAGCTAATCAGAAACAATGTTAGCAGAATCAGCAGAAAAGACTTTAAGAGGAGTGGTGCACCTGGATTTTGGATTTGACAACCTGAAGATCATCATGGATCAACAGCGAGATTTTATGTTTGCTGTGCTGCCTCAATTCAGAAAGGTAACTGTGTATTCTGTAGTCTCCAACAAAAACCTCTGTAAATTCAATTTTAATTGAATACCGATTTCCTAGAGAAGCAGATATGTGATGACTTCTAGATTCATGTTGCAATTTCTTGTCAACCAAGTTGATATTGGAACCAACACTAATACGAAAGATACATTCTGATATAATGAGCTGGTTCTTGCTATGCAGTAAGCCACTAGATATGTACCTATGCTGGAGTATATCATTATAAGTACTCATTTGAGGTTGGTTCTCAAATATCACACACTGAATTCCAGATAGACTAACGAGGAAGTCTGTGCATTCTCCATTAAGCAGAACTTTCACAGAAGAACTTTTGATGCAGAACCCAACACCTAGAGCTAATACATCAAGTAATTCCTGTGTTGATATGCCCTCAAATACAGGAGAGCTGCAGATGTAGTTTACAAAACTATTGATAAACACAGAAGGATTTATCAAAAGTCCACCACGTGAAGCACTAAAGATAATGTCTGCTGACTCCAAATCAAGTTGCATTTCAACGCCGAGTTCTACATGAGGATCCACTGTGCCTTCCTGGGCAATATCTTCAACAAGCTCCCTTGTGCTCCCCTTGATATCCTTTTTATAAAACGATGCTAGTCTTCCAATAAAATCTCTGGAATACTTAAAGTTTCCAGGATCAGACTTCAATGCCTCCAAATGCATGCTTTCGATAAGCTGCAGAGTATTGATAACCAACACAAGTAGAGTAAAGCGAGTTAAAGCAGACATTACAAGGAGTAGAATACTTGGTTCAGAAATGTAAGCCATGAAATGATTTAGGGAAAAAATCTGTTTGTTCTTAATTCTAATTCTCACGTGTACGCAAATCTAAGCTATGCATATTCGTCTCTTCACAAAACCCCCTCACAAAGCATAGATAATACAAATAAAAAAACGATTTAATAATGTCAAAAAGAATGGTATAATCTGCTGTGCATACCTGGCAAACCATGAAGAGTTCATCCATGCAGAAGAAAGCTAGGAACCCAATGACCCTTCCTTCTAAGTTAGTTGAGATGACGTTTCTCACCCCAAAGAAGGAATAGACATAGCTCCTGCAAGGCGAAATAAAAGAATCAAATGCAGTTGAAACATGCAACCTGATTCCACAACAAATTGCAGTTGGTACAATAAACAACTTTAATTGTTCATCATAGCTTGTTGGATTACATGCTACTACTATAACAGCTCTCATAAGACAACCTTTCAGAGTCAACTTCTCATGCCAAATACCAGACCAAAAATATAGTTTAGGTAACATACAGAACTCAAATCTTTTTTGAGTCACACATCCATAAAAATGAAAGGTCAACAAATGCTACCTGCTAGCTGAAATCAGGAAACTGCATGACAGCGGTCCACAAATGTGAGACTGCTGACTTGCCTCTAGATTATCTATCAGAAGATTTAAACCAGCAAAGATGAAGCAAGCATCAAGCGTCACATGCCCTCGATAGACATTCCTTGCACTACTTTCTATTTGTAGCTGATGATGTTCTTGGGGCTCCTTCGCACTAACAAATGTTTTATGTGATTCTTTGGTATGAGAATTTGCTCTTGTAGGAGTTGAAGAAAGAGATGCTGGCCAAAGAAAACATTCCACATATGCTAGACTGAAAACTATGCAGGACCTGCTACTCATCTGAGAAAGCAAGGGCTTGTATACGTCTTTGCTATTTTGCAACATATTATACTTATCAAAGAATAACCGTATACTTGGACCAGCAACCAGTGCTACAATATGAAGAGTGTTCTCTGGAATCACATCCAACATTGCAACCTTTATCCTATGATTCGCTGATCTCAATTTGTCAACAAGTCCACTTGTAGACTCTAGATAGGTATCACCACTGTTTGAAAAATCAGCTGATCTTTCAGTTAGTTCTTTTGGCTGTTTGTGGTGCATGAACTGTCTGTACAGCAGATAAGTTGATGAAGCACATAAATAATCCAAATCAAGGTTTAGTCTCCCAATTGTGAATCTACATTGCTGGTAACCACTTATACTTTTGTAAGGATCAATGAGAGAAGATTTGAATTCAAAAATAACAGAAGGTTTTTCATGATGAATCACACCCGATTCATTGTATGCATTGCTAATTATCATCCAATTTGACCATAACTCATCCATATTACTCTTTATAAGGGCAGTGGACAGATCATCATTGAAGTAAAAAGATCCATCGGCTTGTTGTCCAGAAAATGAGCTCATACTAGCTAAGTCACACCAGAGGATTATCCTAGAGTCAGTGTCCTTGGTGAACTCTGCTGTTCCAAAAGATGAACTCCTACTGGGACTGTTGCTACTGTCTGCTTGTACCAACTTTGGGACACTTGAAAGGTATGCCTTCAGTTCCCCGAGAACTAGAAAAAATGCTTGTGTGGTGCAACCAGCTGAGTAAAGTAAGCATGATGACTTCATTACAAGATGCACCGAAGCTAACTCAATCTGAGTGTTTGTTCTGTCTGATCTCTTCGTATCAGTGAAACAATCAACAGCTGGTAACAAGGTTACAGACAGTTCCCCAAGGTATACACTAACATGAAACTCCATGTCAACATCATAAGTAGAACCAGGAAAAATATATGGGTATGATGCTTTGTTTCTGGGGCCCATCGTCACCCACACTGACCTCCAAATGAACACAAGAAATCTCCATAAATATAAGAAGGGTGTAAGAATTTTCAACAGGGAAGAAACCAGAACTGCTTTTGATGATTCCTGCTTGATCAGCTGCTGTGACGCAATCAGTTTTGAACGTGCAGCACACCGTGCTCTAGCAATAGTTTCGACAGGAATTTTATCCTCCAGACCAACAACAGTTTCCCACTGATGTCTAATAGTATCCAGGAGTTTCTTGTTCCTTGATACCCCACCACAGTTCCTTGCTACAATCTTGTCTGAGGGATACCCTAATAATGTCAGCAACAGTACATAAGCATGGACATAGCTCCGCCAAAAAGCAGCACAGCTTACAGCTTTGCTTAAAGAAAACCTTCGGCACACTACTGAATTGTCAACCTTTTGTGCAGCGACTTTCCAAAGCTCTCTGCCATTCCTAACCGCATAATCTTCCTTTTGGCTCGCAATATCCAGTATCACCATCAAAGAAGGAGCAAACTTAGGTGAAATTTCGCAGCATGCTTTGGGGACATGAATGCCAAAGCCAGAAAGTTGTAGATTATCCAATCGTACTGAAGCAGATACGCCAGTGAAGGATGCACTGCAATCTACAGAATCATTCTCCTTCATCAGGAACTCAAACTCAGCGCATTCAACAGACAATCTATTCTTCTTTCTGGATGACACTAAAGACCCAACCAGTCCTCTGAACAGAGTGCTGCGGAAAACAGGCTCAGAGCCAAGCCGTAAGTCGGTTGTCCTCAGTACAAAAACATGGGAGTCATCAAGGTATCGAACTTGTATCGTGACATCGTCAAACCGCACCTGACCACAGTTCAGAAGCACAGTCGAGAACACTGAAGCTAACTTATCTTCCAGGGAGTTAACTACACCTTCAATCATCTCATGCAACATTTCACCCTAACAAGTAGAACAGGAGGCGGAACTTTTTGTCGGTGTTTAAGCAAAGCGTCAAAATAACTTGACTGCAAATACAGGCGGCTAATGATGCAAGTACCTGAGGGTCCAATGATGCAAGCACTCGCTTCTTCTCCTCAGATACCCACTCCTTGTAGTCTGGCCGCTGCTTCCTCGGCGCAGGCTCCCTTCAGAATAGACACCAATGACGCGTCACTCTTTTAGTTAAGCAATCAATTTCACAAAAAACACGATAAGAGATACTCCATTATAGCACAATGCCACAACGGTTCGGCGCGAACGCAGGGGTCGGCAATCGTACCTGAGTGTGAGCGCGACGTCCACGCCGCGCACGACGGCGTCGATCGCGGGTGCGGCCCAAGGCGAGGCGGCGAGCTCGACCTCGGCGACGGCCGCGCGGTCGAACGTGGCGGGCCAGGACGGGGATGGGGACTCCCCGGCCCCGGCGGCGGCGTTGAGCGCGGCGACGTCGAGCTGGAGCCCGCGCGCGACGGCGCGGGCGCGGGCGAGGAGGCCCGCCTCCACCCGCAGCTCCGCGGGGTCCGCCGCTACCCACGGCCGCAGCGCGGCCAGCAGCCGCGCGCGCAGGGCCTCCGCGAGAACCATCGAGACGTGGGGCACCACGCGCCGCTAGGGCTCCATTGCCCGGGCTTCGCTAGCGGCAAGCTGGGCGGGGAGGAGTCCGGGTTGCAGTTGCCGCGGTTGCGCTTGGGGCGGGGCGGCGCGGGGAGAAGGGATGTTCGCAGTAGAGACAAGGGGCGGAGACGGGAACTCGGGCTGTTTGATCAATGGGGACAAATGGGGGGATAACGATACCGATAGTGACGACGCGTGCAGCTAGAGCTTTCCACAAGAAAAAGGACCAATCAGCTGCTGCCATTTTCGATTACTATTTTTTTCTCATTTTTATTTCCAAATATAAAAAAAACATTTTTATTTTTTCTAAAAGATTAAAAAAATCCCATGCGTTCCGATTATTTCTACCTCGTAGAAAAAAAACTTAACAATTTATTAGGATTTAATTTTATCTTAAAATCTTAGCATTTGGACAAACAATGAGTGTAACATAATTAATTTCTTTTTCCAACTGATCTTCTCTCTTCGGACTCATTGAACCTTCGGAACTAGAAGAATTCTCCGCGCGTTGCCGCGGGTATGAAGGAGGAATATAAATATATAACTCTTTTATTAGCATAATCATGGAAAATTGTATCCATAGTGGATGTCATAATTCTTGTGCTAGTTAACTTTAATGCAAATAATAGTAGGTTGCTGAGGTGGACACTTTGCATGTTAGGAGAAATTGATAGCGGCAAATGATAGTGGACTTCTGAGGTGGACGCTTTGCATTTTAAGAGAGATAGATAGTGGGGTTGATAGTAAACTGCTGCTGAGGTGGACGCATTTCATGTCAAGAGAAATAGATAGTGGAGTTTTACTTTATAAGAGTTATAGATTGTCGGTGCGACTCAAGAAGAGACCGTCGAATGTTGATGCTAGAGCATGGATACATGCGGATTTCTTAATTATGGCAATTACATGTTTTGTTACCAAATGATAGCCCGTGTTTCTTATAGGAACTACTTCTAGTAAATACTTCTATGGACATAAGGATAATTTTTACCTCCATGTTATTTTCTTTCATAATAATTATACATGTGAAGTTTTTTTGACAAAAATACTTCTATATATATACTCCTTCTGTCCTATAATATAAAAGATAAGAGATGATCCAAGGTTTAAAATTTATACCACATTAAGGTATTCTGGATCCTCAACCCCTTTCTCCTCTATCTTCTTTGGTAGAGAATACTAATATCCCTTTTGAATTTGCTGTCATCTAACAAGCCAGCTGGTAACTAAAGAAAGTAAGAACTCACTACTCTATGTCTTAATTAGTGAGGGGTAAGGACACAAAGTGGTTCTTCGCTGGGCTGCTTATTTTGTGTATAAATCGCTTGGACCCCTTATTATATTTTAAAGACGAAGGAAGTACTAGTTAGAAGTATTAAGGCAATGTTTAGACGATGATAAAAAAAAAGGGCAATGTTTAGATCTTATTCTTGCGGTGATTATAGATGGTGATCGTTATGGTAATCACTACTTCTGATCCAGGATATGAGCACGAAATAAGATATAAAGTCAGTATGATAATCACTGTTTTGGACTGATAATCCCAATCATAAGAACTAGAAGTAGTCCTTCCAAAAGGATGGGCTCCTTTGGGCTAGGCCACTTTCTCCAAAAGGATGGGCTGGTGGCTGCAGCATGGGCTGGCCTAAATGTTGAACCCTATACTCCGTACTTTCCAAAAGCCAGCACCTTCAACATCTCTGAGACTTAGGGGGGTTTGGACTGGTCTGCTCTACGTTTTTCAGCTTCGCTCCATGTTTTTTAGTCAAACGGCTTCAGCTCCACGCACTCAGTTCGAGGAAAAAGAGTGGAGTTGTGAGAGCACCTACAGGGTACTCCACAAACTTCAGTTTTTTGTGGAGCTGCTCCATAGTGAAGTTTGTGGAGCAGTCCCAAACACCCCCTTAAACTTCGCTTAGTGCAATCCGTACTACAAAAAGGTTATCAGAGTGTTATTTGTCAAAAAAAAAAAGAGGTTATCGGAGTGTTACGTGTAGAAAAGTTTAACACTCTGATGATAACTCCGATAAACTGGCAAACCTTCAACATCTCCCTTACGAAATCCAGTCGTCCTTGCACTTTTATACAGAACAATAGCCGTATGTTGTATTGTATCGTTGTATATGTATGGCGAACTGAACTTGGCAAAACGGACACAACACGCATGTCGCATTGGGTGGGCTTATTACCTGGGAGCTGGGAGGTACAGTACAAGATGACAGAAAATTAAACCCCAGCAACCTCTTTTTGACTGGCAAACAAACATGGAGTTCTGGCAAGGAGGCGTGGTGGGGTTCTGTGGCACCGGATTTGCACCAAGAAATGGAGTAGTGCTAATTAATGTGGTTCTGCACTGCATGCCTAGCGCATGAGCTGAGATGGGCACGTACGTACAGCATGGCTCCCTTTTGCATGGTCGAACTCCCTACTAGTAGTACAGTTATGAGTTATCTCTGATCAAAATAGCAAGTGGTATTAAAACGCTTTGGAACGAGACACACACGAACAGCAACACGTACTCGATCTGATAATAACAGCAACACTCTGGAGTGCAACATGTACACACAACATGCAGTAATTAAAACGCTTTGTGAAAAGACTAACACACACGAACATTTCCATTAAAAAAATAAATAACACACACGAACAGCTTGGAAAATAAACTCAATACAAAAACTAAACAACTTACACAAACGACAATGAAAACACAATCCATGCTGCTGCTGCTACTAGCTAGCCCTAGCCGTACGTCGTCGTCAGCTTATGATTCTCGCCTAGCTAGGGAGAGTGAGAGACTTGGCTAACAGCATGAGCTGCCTTCCTTCATCATTGCAGCAAGCACGTTCGCGGCGACGACCTCCGCGTGGCTGCCCCCGTTGCCCACCGCGGTGACTACCACTAACCTGATCTTGTCGCCGCCGCTGGTCTGCATGCCGACGACCATGTACCGCTCGTCGTCGCCCGCCGCCGCCGGATCGCTGTCGTCGTCGTCGCTGGCGGCAGTGGAATTCACCAGCACACCCAGGTTGTTCCAGAGACTCTCAGCTGTGCGACGGCCGCCGGGGGACCTGTTGTTGTTGCTGCTGTCGGGCTCGGCGGGGAGGGGAAAGAGGCGGCGGCGGCGGCGGCGGTGGTGGTTGCCCTCTCGGTCTCAGACGCCGGAGTAGAACCAGTTGCCGGACCGGTTGGCGATGGCGGAGATGCCGGAGGGTTGCTTGTTCCTCTGGTCGGCTAGTAGCCTGATCTCCTCGCCGTCCTTGTTGTGGAAGGCCACCAGCATAGGGCTCGGAGGCCAGCGGATGGCATTGCTTCTCATCCACTGCCGCAGCATCGCCGCCGCCTCCACCGCCATTGGCAGCAGCGACGAGCACAAGCGTGAGGAAGAGGAGAGCAGCGGCAATGGTAGAAGAACGTAGCCTGTCCATGCTGGATCAGCCGGCGTCGGTCGTCTGAGCAAAAGCAGTATGCATGCTGTGTTGTGTGTATAATAAAGTGGCGAACTTGGCAAACGGACACATGCATGTCGCATTGGATAACTGTTACTAGTAGTGAGTTGAACCATGCAAAGGGAGCCATGCCAGCTCATGCACTTGGCATGCAGTGCAGAACCACATGTTACTGTGGTGTGCCCAGTGCAGAACCACATGTTAGGCGAAGGCGGTTTTTTTTTTCTCTTAAAGGCATATGCCCTCGCTCTCTCACTTATTGGATTCACTTTAAAAAGTGTGCAAATACATATCTCAAAGCAGTTTTGCATTGAGATGTGTGTTTGCACAATTCTCAAAGCGAATCCAATGGGTGGAAGAGTAAGGGCATATGCCCTTAAATGCAAAATTAACTTTACCCATGTTAGCCTTTGTTTGGATGTTGTCGTATTCACTTCAATCCATGTGTGTTAGTGTGGGTTGGGGTGGAATTTATTTCAAATTCCACTCCAATCCACCTTAACACATGTAGATTGATGTGAATTCGACTACATCCAGAGCAGAACCACAACATGTTTTGTTTGTCAGAAACTCAGAAGCACATTGGCCCTGCCCTGGGATGCTGCGGAGCTAGATAGGATGGACATATGCATGCAAAAGGTTTCTGGCCGGGGTTTCATTTCTCGTTAATTTATCTAGGAAACCTTAATTAAACTATGCATTGGCATACACGATCGATTTGGCATTATTACAGAAAACATCTCTAGAGAGATGGTTAGAAATGATTTCCACGGAGGAAAACTAGCTGTGTCTCTCCAGTGATGGATGGGTGTCTAGAAATAACCATTTTATATAATTAGGCCGGCTCCTTGACCTTGAAGCTCCAAGTTTCATTTGGATTTTATTTTGGCTCTTACATGAAATTCAATTCAAAAGTTTATTTCAAAACCTTTCTAAACAAATTTCCCAAAGGCCTTCAAGCGGCGTAGGCCACTTCATGCTCATACCATTTCTGCAGGTTCCTTGTCCCCTTCAGCTTTCTCAGCCTCGATCGCTAGCCTGCCGTCTCTCCCCCTTTTCTTCTTCTCAAACCGGCTCTGTTCTCCATCAAGGACCATGGGGATTAAGAGAATCTCCAACGGTTTTGTAATTTTCGTTTTGCAAAACAAGGAGTTTGCAAGTCTTAAATCAATATGCCAAGTCACAAAATTGAGTGTCTCCAATAGTTTTGGCAAAATTGAGTTGGCAAAACCAAATGGTGGACCCGGTCATTATTTTTTCACGCGCTTTTTCTCTTCACGCCATCCACTCTGTCGCGCGGGAAGTCTCGCGCGTTCTCCCGCGCACTGTGTTGCGCTGCCGCCTCCTTTAGTTCGCGTTGTGTTGCGCGTTGTGTCCGGCGTGGGAGGGACGAAGGGCGGCCTTGAACTCATGGCTTCAGGCGGCGCGATTCTCCGACTACGGCAGCGGACAGCGGCGCGTGTGGAGGTGTTTTTGTCGCGAGCCGAACGGTGGCACGTGCTGACTTTGTGTCGCGATCGGGACAGTGGCGCGTGTGGAGGGGTTTCTTCGCGAGGCGGACAGCGGCACGTGGTGAGACTTTGTGTCGCGAAGAGGAGTCAGAGGAGAGACCGATCGGCCTTTGCCAAGTCGTCCGGGGTTTGGCAAAAATGCCAAGTTTCCTCCCTCATTTGCCAACTTTGTCAAAATGCAAAACTCAAATGCAAAACCATTGGATACCTCAATTTGAGTTTTTTTTGGCAAATTAGTCAAATGCAAACCTCAATTGCAAAACCATTGGTACCACCGTTCTCCCCTTCCCTACTTGTTATCACCTGACAGGTCATAACTAAAAAGATATAGACGGCACTACCAAAATAGTGGAATTCTCCTAATGTTTTTAAGTAGTTATAAAATACTACCACTAGTCAAAATACTAGGAAATCCTACTAGGAGACATTTAGTAGGGAAAATTTATACTAAATTTTGAATGCTAAAACACTAAGAGAAGTCCACCTCACTAGGAGAATTAATAAATTGTGGTTGTGCGGTAACTTAAGAAAAGTTATAACTTAACTACCCCTGGCAAACTTCTCGTGTTGGAGGTGCGGTATTGGTTGTAAACATTTAAAACTTCGTCTTAATGAAAAACAAGTCTAACAGATGTGTTCTAAAAAAAAAACTACTCTCCCCTATCGTAATTAGTAAAGAGCAAGGACATAATGTGGTCTTTTGCTAAGCTCCTTATTCTGTCTAACAATCGCTCAGACCCTTTACTTTATTTCAAGATAGAAGGAGCATCACTAGTAATTAGAAGTATTAAGGCAATGTTTAGATCTTATTATTCTTACAGTTATTGTAGATATATGGTGATCACTATGGTAGCCACTACATTGTGATCCAGAATGTTAGCACGAAATAAGATACAAAGTCACTATGATAATCACTGTTTTAGGCTGATAATCCAAATCTTAATAAGAACTAAAAGTAGTCCCCTCTCCTCTTCATCCAGCCACCATATCAAGCAGCTCCTTAATTTGGGCTCCGCCACTTCCTCCAAAAGGATGGACGTACTGGTGGCTAGAACATGGGCTGACCTAGCTAAATGCTGAAATCCCACTCCGTACTTCCCAATCTCTGAGACTTAAACTTTGCTTAGTGCAAACCGTAAGTGGTAACTGGCAAACGAATAAAATGAAAGTAAAAAATATATAGGTACAAAGCCAACAAGTGTTCTGAAAGAAGTTTTGCTGATTGTTGTGTGCAAATATAATCCTCGTTTCAAGCTGTCACCAGATGCAAGTCATCCTGGCCTCCATTTGCTCGGCAGATCAGTGTTGACAATGACACACAACATAACGCTTTGCGGCTGCTGCTGCTGCTGCTGCGGCCGCATTTTGGACTCTGCTGCTGCTGCTGCTGAATCACAATCACTTGGGCTAGAGAACAGAGAACTGCTGGAATTGCATGCAACACTACATGTACTACACACAGCAGTAAAACTTTGGAACACACACAGACACAGGTTGGAAAATTATAAACTAAACAAAACATAAAAAGAAGAAGAAATTAAACAAGTTACACATAGACGACAACGAAAGCATAATTAATCCATACTACTGCTAGCTAATTAACCGTCATTAGCTTGTTATTCTCGCGGGAGATCAGTGAGACTGGCAGTCTGGCACTGCCGCCTTAGCTAATAGCATGAGCAGATCACTAATAACTCACTAAGCCTTGCCGCTGCCGCCGTTAATTAGTCTTCAGCCCACGAAGCAGGTTGGAGGCGACGACCTCTGCGTGGCTGCTGCCCCCGTCGTTGGCCAACGCCGCCGTGACGACGAGGCGGTGGCGCCTGCCCTCTCGGAAGAACCAGTTGGGGCAGTAGCTGAACCCCTTGGCAAAGCCGGTGATAGCCACGTAGCGCTGGTCGGCTACGGCGACTAACCTGATCTTGTCGCCGCCGCTGGTCTGCATGCCGACGAGCACGTAGCGCTCCTCCTCCTCCTCGTCCTCGTCGTCGGCCGCGGCCGCCACCGGATCCCTGGTATTCGCCAGCGCACCTATTGAGCTCCAGAGGCCCTCTGCGTTGGACAGCTGGGGGAGAGGGAGGCGGCGGCGGCGCTTGCCCTTGCCCTGCTTGCGGATGGCGTGGAACCAGTGGCCGGACCGGTTGGCGAAGCCGGCGGCGGAGAGTGTCTCCGTCCCTTTGTCGGCTAACATCCTGATCTCTTCGCCGTACTTGTTGTGGAAGGCGACCAGCATGTAGGGCTCCTCATCGGCGGCCAGCGGCGGATGCTCCTCCTCCTCCACTGCTGCTGCAGCATCGTCGCCGCCGCTGCTGGCAGTTGCAGCGAGCACAACAAGCGTGAGGAAGAGGAGAGCGGCGGCAATAATAGAAGAACGTACCACCTCCATGGCCATGGATCAGCTAGCGTTTGGGGAGCAAGAGCAGTATGATGTATATAAAAGTGGCGAACTTGGCAAACGGACAAACTTGCAACCACGCATATCGCATTGGACTGTACTACCAGGGCCTTGTTTACTAAAAAAACAAAAAACTTTTTAAAA
Organism: Sorghum bicolor; assembly: GCF_000003195.3. Lineage (NCBI taxonomy): Eukaryota > Viridiplantae > Streptophyta > Magnoliopsida > Poales > Poaceae > Sorghum > Sorghum bicolor. The sequence goes on along the minus strand of NC_012877.2, from coordinate 58,362,414 downwards.
TTCTCCGTTACTTTAAATTTTACGGTATATGCATAAAGCACTAAATATAAATGAAAACAAAAACTTATTACACAGTTTACCTATAAATCACGAGATGAATCTTTTGAGTCTAAGTAGTCTATGATTAGACAATACTTATCAAATAAAACCGAAAGTGATATAGTAACGAAAACCAAAAGATTTTTAAAATTAAACAAGGTCTAGCTAGGAGTGTAGTTGGAGCATGCAAAGGCAGCCATGCATGCTGTACGTGCCCATCAGCTCATGCACTCGGCATGCTGCATGCAGAAGTGCAGAACCACATGTTGGCAGCAGCACCACATGTTTGTTTGTCAGAACCACATGCATGCACCCAGTAGACGGGTGTTCATCTCATCTTTGAACTGTGTGCCTCGCGCGCTCGCCTAGCTCCAACATGCATTATGCCTGACTGGTCAAAATGTGCCTTCCAACAAGGACCAGAGTCCCAACTTTTTATAATTTAGCTCTTTTTTTTAAGAAAATTTTATTTTGGACCTCTAAAAAACTTAAACGCAGTTTTAGACCCAGGGGGTCGACGCCATGCTTTATGACGTCGAGGTTACATGTCTCGACGCCATGGATCACGGCGTCGAGCTCCCTGGCCGAGCCCAGCGTGGCGTCCGACCTGACAGAGAGGCCGACGCCGTAGATCACGGCGTCGAGCTAGCCTGTTGAAGGGAAGGGTACTCTAATTGTGGTCGATGGAATGTTTGTCAAAGCCTCAAAACTCCCGCGGATGGCAAGGCGGCATCCTCGACCTCGAGAGAAACTTTTGCTAGCTAGCAGTAGCACAAACATAGGGCATGGGGACGGGCGGAGCGGAGGCATGCACTGCACGGAGATTCCAATCCAATGCCTGCCTCGTTACTGCAGCCTTCCGCCCCCTTGCGAAACACGCCTTGTTTAGTTCCGAAAACCAAAAATTGTCGAAACTGTAGCATTTTCGTTTTTATTTAACAAACATTATTCAATCATGGAGTAATTAGGCTTAAAAGATTCATCTTGTGATTCAATTAGTTTTTATTTTCGTCTATATTTAATACTCCATGCATGTGGCATAAGATTCGATGTGACGAGGAATCATGAAAAGATTTTGGTTTTTGGGTGAACTAAGCCTTGTTTACTTCCAAATTTTTTTTGCAAAATAGGAACAATAACACTTTCGTTTTTATTTGACAAATATTGTTCAATTATGGACTAACTAGGCTTAAAAGATTCGTCTCGTCAATTCCGATCAAACTGTACAATTAGTTTTTATTTTCATCAATATTTAATACTCGATACATACGTCTAAAAATTCGATGTGACAGGAAATCTGAAAACTTTTGCAAAATTTTTGGAAACTAAACAAGGCCTAAACAAGGCCACAGAGACCTGACTCCTAAGAGCTTTTGAATGCTCTCCTTCTCCCTCCTTCAGCCACTGTAGCGTCATCATCACCCGGACGGACCGGACCTCCTCTGCACAGGCAGCCCCTGCTGGATGCTGCGCTTTGTACTGCCACATTTTTACGGCTTGTTTAGTTCCAAATTTTTTTGAAAAATAAGAATAATAGCACTTCCGTTTGTATTTGATAAATATTGTCCAATTATAGACTAACTAGGCTCAAAAGATTCGTCTCGTCAATTCCGACTAAACTATGCAATTAGTTTTAATTTTCATCTATATTTAATACTCCATGCATATGTCTAAAGATTCGATGTGACGGGAAATCTGAAAAATTTTGTAAAATTTTTCAGGAACTAAACAAGGCCTAAAGCAACCCAGGGCAGGCCACTGGTCCACACTCCACAGCGTGCAGCTGCCCCTGCCCTGCCGCGTCCCCATTAGAGTACCCTTCCCTTCAAGAGGCTCGACGCCGTGATCTATGGCGTCAACCTCTCTGCCACGTCGGACGCCATGTTAGGCTTGGCTAGAGAGCTCGACGCCGTAATCCATGGCGTCGAGACGTGTAACCTCGACGCCATGAAGCATGGCGTCGACCTCCTGGGTCCAAAACAGAGTTTAAGTTTTCCAGAGGTCCAAAAGAGATTTTTTTTCAAAAAAAAAGTCAAATTGTAAAAAATTGGGGACCAGAGTTTGGTGTACCTGTTCATAATTAATCATCATGAAAACGGAATCAGAGTCTTCACACAGCGTATTTTTATGTGGTTTGCATGATCATTTGATGATTATACTATACATTGAAGTAAAAACATGCATGCATGCTGCTTACTGCTGCTTGCGTCGAGGTCTGCAGTTTGCTAGCTTGTGTGTGCCATCTACTCCTAGCTACCACCAAACTGCTAAAGAGTTTGTTGATGGACGCAAAGAGAGATTGGTTAGTTCAAATGATCAACCAGACCAAATGTTCACTCCGTTTCAGGGTTGCACATGTAACAGACCTACATTTTTGTCGTATGGTTTTGGAAATTACATGTTTTTTTTTGAGGGAAGTCATTTGGCGCATTTTATTACTCTCCAAAGAGAGTTACATCATTTACCAAAGCTTGTAGGATAATACTAGGGGGTTCATCTACCCAATTATATGATGATTTCGATGCCATTGCTTCTCTAGCTATCTCATGTGCTACTGTATTGGCTTCTCGATGAACATGATCAATAGAAATCGATGCGAAATCTTGCCACCCTTAGACGCATTCTTCATAAATTAGGCCACTAGCAGTTGCAGACATTCCTTACTGTTTCATTGTCTCCACCACTTCCATGCAATCTGTCTGGACCATTAACCGGTAGCATCTAATTTGGCTTGCTAATCCCAGTCCTTTCCTGTTGTTTAACAAAAGATAACCCAGTTTGTTAATAGGAATTTCTTCTGGTTACGTGCGAGCGCAGTTCCTTTGGGATGGGCCACTTTCTCCAAAAGGTCGTCGTTGGGCTGGTGGCCGGAACATGGGCTGGCCTAAATGCCGATCGTCTACCTTCAACGCACCTGAGACTCAAATTTTGCCTTAGCGGTAGCGCAAACCATATATGTGGCAAACGAATTTTAAGGAAAAAAAAACAACAACAGAGGTGCAAAGCGAACAAAGCTTTGTTGATCGTATTGTGCAGACCCTCGTGTGAAGCAAAGCTGTCGCTGTAGAACCTTCTCGCGGTCGATGGCAGGAGTTCAGGAGCTGCAGCTGAAGGCGATCCGTGAGGCCAACGACTAGGTCAGGGCGGGGTTCAGATCGCTATCACTATTTGCAGCTCACTGGTAGCACAATCAATCCGTAATGTAATCTATAAAATTAGATGCAGTAGATAGGGGTTGTACACTTGTTGGCCTAGTTTGCGTCATTTGTGGGTAGAGTCCCGATCGCGGAAAAAAAAATGGAAGAAGCAAAGCTGTGTCACCAAAGTGAAGACAAGATAGCCGGCCGTGCAGTTGCAAGTAAGTCATCCTGGTCTGTACTGTGGCCTCCATTTGTTCGGCGGATCAGTGCTGAGACAATGACACACAACTCTTGCGGTCGCTGCATTTTGGACTCAGAGCTGCTGCTGAATCACAATCAGTCAGTCACAGTTGGGTTAGAGTTAGAGAAGAGAAGAACCCTTCCCATAGGTGCTTCTCCTGGAAAACAAGTGATAATCCTAGCTGCCTTGCTTGTCCCGGGTTACCTGCCGGTTTCGATGGTTTTATTAGTCCACAATTTCTGCAGGGGTATGACTCATCAGCAGAAATAAGATGCCATTGATTTTAGGGTAACTTGACCGTCCGCCATGTTGGAGTATTCCTCTGTCGAGACCGGAGGTGATGGCGATTTCTGTGTTGCACTTGGGGATAAAAATTGCTGCCCCTTAGCTGTACTGGAGCACTCATCACATAATACTCGTATATAGACAAATAATTCATGCCAGTTTGAGAAATAGAAAAAGGAAGAAGAAACCTCCCCGTTCCTTCATGCCTGCCTGACTGACTGACTGACTGAATACAAAGAAAGACTACAACATACAAATTCCCTGCCCATTTCCGGATGGAATTGATCGAAGGGCAGGCAAGTCTTTGCACTCCATCTTTCCTCACGTAAAGAAAGACCCCCTCAACGCCCTGCTCTGTGTGTCTGGTCTGACCGGCCAGATGTGAAATTGCCAGATGTGGGAAGCGGTTTGGCATCTCTTTTTGGGCTTTGTTTAGTTCCGAAAAGTTTTCGGATTTCGGTACTGTAGCACTTTCGTTTGTTTGTGGTAAATATTATTCAACTATGGACTAACTAGAATCCAAAAGATTCGTCTCGTGATTTGCAGGTAAACTGTGTAATTAGTTTTTATTTTCGTCTATATTTAATGTTTCATGCATGTATTGAAAGATTCGATGTGACGGAGAATCTTGAAAACCTGGATTTTCGGGCAGACGAAACGATCGAGTACTACCTACCTACTCGCTGAACTGAGTTACGTGTGTGAATGCAGAACAGGCGTCGGATGATCCGGCACTCTACGTGCCTAATTTCCGGCTCTGACTCCGCCGGGCGAGATCTCGCATCGCATCCATCTTGCACTGTGACGATTCTTGTCGCGCTCCGTGGTCACTGGTCAGACGCCGGTTTTTTCTTTTTCAGCGGGCCGCTCCGTCCCAAGGATGGGGATCGCAGCAGCGTTAATAGCCAGTCAATCAAATGGATTAGGGATTACAGCATACTATATGCATGCATGCGACAAGTCACAACTTTTCCCCCCCCTTGCGAAATCCAGTCCTTTATCTACTACTACTCCGGTCGTCCGTGTGAAATACTACTAGCAACGTCATTATTACCGATTTTTCTAGTGTGGTGTGAAATGGTATAGGAGTACGTACGTACGTAGTACATACACACTGCCACCAGTTAAATCTTGGCCAGGTAAAAACACAACGAAGCATAAATATACGGACATGCATGGGCGGTGGAAATGGTCGTCGTCAAATATATGCACAGACGAGGCGCACCAAAAACAAGACTCATCAGAGAAATTTCACGACGGACTTTGGGAGGCCGGCCGTATGTATCGCCCCTTGGCCGGTGGCCGCAGCTTGGCAGCCTCTCCACATGCATGCATGCATATGCATTTGCTTGGCTTGGCACGCAAGGAACTCCGTTGCACTGCCTTGCATTGCATCAATGGAACGAAGGAAGGTACCTGTCGCCTACAAAAATTGAAAAGAGGAGAACGACCGGCCGGTTGCTATATTGCGCGCTGGTGATGCTTTTTGTACTATTACACTAGCATTTATTAGCAGTGTAATAATGTAAAAAAAGAAACTGTAGCTTCGTGGACCACCACCTCCACCTGGCCGGGGCGTCTCTGTGTCTCTGTCACAAACGAGATAGATCAGCTGTATTATTATCTTTTAATCCGTTCGAATGGGATGGTTCATCGCCTATCCATTAATTTTTTTTCCCCGTACCGCCTTTCCTTTATCATTTGGTACTAGTGGTGGTGAGTGTATACAAAATCACTGTCGGATTGTCGCGGAAAGTGCATACACATCTAGGGTTTCTAGCACGGCGGCTACAATGATTTGCATACAGGCGTGTGTTTATATATATAAGTATATAAATGAAGCCAATATATTTCCTTAGGATAGGATTTTTTTTTTCCTTCACAGAAAACGTCGACATATATGATATTACATGATCACGGGTACGTAGTAGTAGTATCTTTCAAAAGTTCTTGTTTTTTTTTTGTTGTAAAAAAAAAGTTCTTATTTTCAACAAGAAAGAATGCCCTTTTTTTTCCTTTGAAAAAGTTGTTCGAAGGCACTGATCCGGCCAAGAGAAATCTATACAAAAGCTAGATGGATGATATATGATGCATTTAAACGCGTCAGCGTGGACGATATAATGAAACAGGAGCAAACCGACAACATTTTTTTTCCTTGTTTCCTTTGCCCACAAGCCACAAGTAAAATCAATATGTACATCTTTTCTCTTGCAAACCAGCAAACGCAAGCCAAAAAAAGTCCAAAAACCACACAGAAAAAACGTTCACATCTCCAACTAGAATCCTCCCATTTTCCTCCCCGCCTTTAACTTTCGTGCCAGCAGCTTGCTTGGCAGCTTCCACAACCCCCTCCTCTCGCACCATCCTCCGGGCCCCACCAGCCGCAACTGGCCACCGACCACATCGCAACCCACACACCCAGCCGGCCACGTCAGCGCGCCAGCTCCTAGCTACAAATGGATGCAATGCAACATTCTAATACACAGCGCCATACGTACTACGAAGTAGATACGGCGTATAAAAAAACACGAACTTTCTACGTACGTACACACCGTCGTGTACCGCCGCCTAGGCTAGCTACGATCTACTCTCTCGGCGGCGCACGGCGCGCGCGCGGCATTTGTCGATCATGCCGCGCCCATGTGCCTCGGCTCCGGCGTCGCCGCCGCCGCGTACGGCGTCCACGACCGCAGCGGCGAAGGCGAGGAGCCCTTCCAGCTGTAGCGCGTGGGGGTCGCCGCCGACGTCGTCGTCAGGTCGGGCGTCGCGATTCCACCGCCGCCGCCGCCCGAGTCCGACACGCGCCAGACCTTGACGGACCCGTCGAGGCTGCCGCTGTACACGACCCACCGACGTGGGCCGTCGGCGTCGTCCTCGTCCACCTCCTGGTCCATGGCGACGCACTTGACGGGGCCCGTGTGTCCCGTGAGCACGGCGAGGCGGGCGTGGTCGGCGCCTTCCTCGCGGCGCCACACGTTGATGGTCCGGTCGGCGGACCCGCTGACGACGACGCGGCCGCCGGCGACGGCGAGGCACAGCACGGCCATCTTGTGCCCCCATAGCGCGCCGCCGTTCCTCGGCGCGGCGCCGGGTCCCGCGCCCCGCCGCCACTGCCAGTGCGACACGGCGCCGTCGGAGGAGCCGACGTACACCACGCGGGCCTCCACGGCCACCGCGATCGCCGTCACCGCGCTGTCGCCCTCCCGCAGCACGCGCTCCATGGTGTGCCACGTGTCCCCGTCGTCCCGGCGGCCCTTCTTCTTCTTCTTCTTGTTCCCGTTCGCCTTCGCCCCGCGCCGCCACACCTTGACCGTGCCGTCGGCGGAGCCGGTGAGGACGAGCGCGTCGAAGCCCACGGCGGCGACGGCGTTGACGGCGTCGGTGTGGGCGTACACGGACTCGAGGCACTTGGAGTCGGACACCCGCCACACCTTGAAGGTGCGGTCCCATGACGCCGAGTAGATGAGCCCCGCCGCGGCGTCAAGGCTGAGCGACGAGACGGCGTCGAAGTGGCGCATCCACAGCCCGCTGTGGCGCCGCCGCGTCTGCACGTACTGCGACGGCCGGAGCGAGCTCCGCAGCACGTCCCGGAACCGGGGCAGCGACCCCACGCGTTGGTGCTCGACGGCGGGGTCGTCTTCTTCCCCCTTCTTCTCCGACGACGACGCGCGGCGCCGCCACACGCGGACCTTCCCGTCCTGGTGGCCCGTGTAGATGCGGCCGCCGTCGGCGGCCACCACGACGATGGCCTTGACGAGGCCGCTGCCGGACTTGAACCCGCCGCCCAGCTCGCGTCGGTCCCGCCACACCCGCACGTTCCGCGAGTCCGTGCCCGTGTACAGCAGGTCCCCCGCCGCGGCGAGCGAGTAGACGTGGCCGCCGCCTTCCTTGACGAGCGAGCCGAGGAGCCCCGTCCGCCGCCTGCTGGTCGCGTCGTCCGCCGGGCCGCTGCGCGGGCTCATCAGCCCCGGGAGCTGCGTCCACGGGGACGAGGCGTACGGCGACGCCGCCGTGCTCGCGCTCGCGGTCGTCGTCGGAGTGGAACACGACGTGTTGTCGTTGTCGCCGTAGTAGGAGTAGTCGTCGTCTTCCTCATCGTCCGACGTCGTCGACGACGACGACTTCGTCGCCGGCGCCGCCGCCACCGCCGGGTCCGGCCGCAGGAACTGGAGCAGCTTCTTGTGGTTCCCCATGGCTGACGCGCGCGGTTCAGCTGGATTAGCTAATCTTGTGAGTTTGTGACGAAGGAGACGACGCGATGGAGCTGCACAACAGCCAGTCTTTGTTGTTTTCTGTGGTGTCGTGTTTTTGCCGCGGTTTGGTGAATGATTTTGATGAATGAATGAATGAATGAAGGCGGCGTTGAGGTGTGGGAGGGTGGGGTATATATAGAACAGCTGGGACGGTTGTACGGTCAGCGTGAGGGCGTTGTGACAGGTGGACGGCTGGGAGGTGGGTGTGGACGCGTTGCGCCTCGGCCTTCTCGGGGGGTCCCGGCGCCGGCGGCGGGCCTGCGGCTGGCTTGGCGGGAAGGGAAAGCGTGCGTGCGTGCGTGCGTGGTCCGATGGGGGGTAGTGGGACGCGTGGCGGGACGACGAGACGGCCAGTAGGAGTACGTACAAATGATTGCGGCACTGGTGGCGGCCGGGGTCAGCACAGCAGGGTCAGGGCGTGGTGGTGCGCGGTGCACCTCGACCTACACGTATATGTGTACTGTACCAAACTCGGTGATGGGGTGGTGCATGCGTGAGGTGATGTCTACGGCTACGGCCTATGGGTAACGGATCTACTGCTACTGTGCTATCACGCACGCTACCATACGGTACACGACCACGCGTCACGCGTCCGCCCGTGCCAGAACAGCGGTGGCCGGCACGAGGAAAATACTCTCTCCGTCTGAAAAACGGTTGTTGTTAACTTCCAAACATCTTGTTTAACCATCCATCTTATTTAAATTTTTTATATAAATATCGTCTATTTTGTTATGACTTATTTGACCATTAAAGATTTTTTAATAATAGTTTATTTATTTTATAATTTGCACAACAATTTTAAATAAGATGAGCGGTCAAGCATGATGCATTAAAGTAAAAAATAATAGTTTTTTTAGATAGAGGAAGTATATGCTACTAGAGGAGTAGTAGTATTTTTATATTCTATACATACCCGTAAAGAAAGTCGTTTTGGATAAGGTTTGGATTTAGAAATATGAAAACCATATAAATAAATTTATCTTCAAAATACTTTCATAAAAATACACATATATCACTTTTAGATAAATATTTTTATAAAAATATCTTATTTTAACTTTGTAGATCGTGTTATTGTCCTTAACAACTTTCTTTATGGGTATAAATACAGTAATAAGCTCCTGTGTCCTGCAATTACCGCATGACTCGCAATTTTTACTTTCTTTATGTACTGTACTACTTCTGTAGAAAGATTTGGAATTGATCCGCTAGCTCGTACTGTGCTTAATTACGTGATGAAGGTGTGAAGACGATGGTGCCACGTCGTCACTGCACGTCTCTCAACTCAACCTGCGTGACAGGGACGCATGCAGTGCCCAGGTGCAGATCGATACGTACTAGTATATGAGTATTGGTATTTATTATTGTGTGTGATCCATCATGTGGGGAACGGCAAACATGTGACTCGTGCTGCCGCCACGGGAATAAAACGCTGGCACCACACTTCACACGGCAGGCAGCTAGCGTACGCAAACGTAACGCCACCCCCCCGGCCGTGCGAACGGAACGGTCGAGAGGGAGGACCAGTGAGGCAGTGACCACGCCGCCTGATATCATATACGTACGCCGCGAATCGATCGGGTTCCGTCGTCATCGGTTGCGCACGTCGAAAAATTTACCAAACCGAAGTTCTTTTTTTTGTTTGACTATCATTTGATTGACTACCAAAACTTACCAATCTTCTTACATCATGCCTGCTAAATCTATGGTAATTAATTTTTTTAATGTAGCTTTTGGGGTTGTTAACTTTTTGGTATGGTAAATTATGCTCGCAAACCAATGGGGACCTTATTAATACAAATCTACTGATGTGCGCACACAGAGGGGGGAAATAAATGTATTTCTACGGTCGTCGATTCTACTCCTGATTTGCGTTTAGCGTATGCGGTATAGTACTACACGAAGACCTGAAACTGGAAACTTTTGAGCTGGAGGAACGTTCTAGAAGGCATCTCTCTGTGGACGGTGCATGTGCGTGATGGTGGTAGTAGTAGTAGTAGTGTTGTGTCTGACAAAAGGCAGAAAAAAAAAAAGGTGGTGTTTCATCAGAAACAAAAGGCGCAGAGGTTGTCCGCTACTCACCTTCTACTTCTAGTGAGCTAGTGCGTGTACGACGTCTCACGGCACATGATGGCCTCCGTCCCGCGCATATACGTGTCGACGGCCAAGCTTGCATGATGTACTACTCGTCCAAAGTCCAACTCCAGTGGGGGCCGTGCACGGGAATGCACTGTGGTGGTGGTCCGGTCCATATCGTCCATGGGTGGGGTGCGCCGAGCCATCCCAGCACCAGCACGGATGGATCCGGCGGTGACCAGGCGAAAAAGCGGTATCTCAATCCGTGCATGCATGCAAGTGTGAGCCGTTAGCTCCGCGCCACCTGTCGGAGCGCTCCCATGTGCCGCGGGTCGACGACACGCGACGCCAACGGCCCGGGAAGACGCGCGCGCCATGTGCCCGTTGGATCGGCCGGCACCGGCACGACTACTCGTCGTCAGTTGCGTTGCGTGCCCTGCAGCCGCGGTCGTCTCCTCACATCGCAGGTTTCGATTGGCTACGTACGTACTACTACCTCCGGATTCTCTCCGGATGGATCGACGAGGGGACGTGCGCGCGCTCTCGCTCTCGCTCTCGGAGCGCAGCGCGGCGGATGGTGTGCGGCGGGCGGGCGTCGGCCGGCACGGCTGATCGGTGCCTTTTACGGCGGCTTGCGGGAGAGAGAGAGAGAGAGAGAGAGACATGACGGCAAGAGGCGGCCAAGAGCAGCTCTGCCTGCACCACCGTACCGCCACCAGAGAAAACTGCCTGACCGATCGATCGTCTCGTCGTTGGGGCGTGCCTGACCAGATGATGCATCAGGCGACCGACGCCGAGAGGAACGGCCCCCTGACTGGGCCGGCCCCACGGGGCGTGTCCTGATACGTCGCCGTGAGATGGTTGGTGACCGGTCCCGGAAACAGGAAAAAGGCCATCCCTCGCTACGTGTGTTGTGTCTTTTTCTGCAGCTCCCGTTCGCGTTAATTTGGGTGGGCCACGCTTTGCGCCCGAGCACACGCATGCCACGTCGCCGATCACACAAGTGCGGCCGTACGAGCTCCAACTTACAACTTTAATACCTATAAATTACAAAACTAAAAACACACCTAGATAATAATTGATAAGACTAATGTTTTAAATTAATTAGTCTATAATTAGACACTAATTATTAAATAAAACGAAAATGCTACTATACCCTTTAAACTTTAATACCCCAACCAAATACACCCTTAGACTTTTTTAAAAAAAATGTCAAAGAGACAAGTGGTTTATTGGTGAGCCGATAACTGTAAGTATCCATACAACGAACAAAGGACTATATTATCAGCCTTATTTATCAGCTCGCATCTGATTGAGATCTATGGAGTCGCGTGAAAGATTTCTTTCGTTATTTTGTTTTTTATCACTACTAGTATCATCAATTATACGATTGTCTATATATAGTAGCAGTAGTATAAAAATGGGTGGCAGAGATCTGTTGTACCGTGAGGAGGCAGAACGAGAACATGCTGTACACGTTCTAATTAAATAACCAAAACCAGCTAATTAATAAAGTGCACCAAATAAGCGAGATTACATTGAATAAAGTTCTTCACACAGCCGTTCATATACGTCGACGTGCGTAGTATCTTTGCATGATTAATTTGTGATGCGAAGATCCGTTTTAATGCCAGAGCAGGGGACACGTATATGTGCAAAGTATACAGTACTGGTTTTTCGCTACAGTATACACAGGAACGTGCATGGTTTCGTACTCTGACTAATCGTAGACATTTTGTTAGTCGTTATTGCCGCGTTTTTCCTTCGGTCGGTGCCCGTACGCTTATACGTAGTGTACCCGTGTAAAGTAAATCTGGCGAGCAAAGCACGTACGTATAGACCTGTGCACTGCTGTTGAGTACGTGTTGACTGCAAAATGGCATGCGTGGGGCAATCTACGGTAGCGACTACAAGAAGAGCTCGGCAGCATGTATACACAACATGTATTTTTCAGGGACAGAAAATAGTTACACATATACCGAGTAAATAAAATGGCTGTACGGACCTCTACTTTTGTCTTTATCTAATAGTTGTTACTACTACCTTTATAAAGCATAACTCTCATATTACATTTTGATATTTAGTTATTTTATATAATAATATTTATGTCAATAAACTTATGATATTTAATAGTGGTGGATTTCATTACGTCATTTCTACATAACCTTAAACATTTGTAAATACCTCTACATCTTTGTTAGAAACATTAGTTCTTGATGATAGTTAATAATCGATAAAATAATTATGTGTCAACGAGTAGGGCGTAAAACGGTTATAAAATGTTTATGTTTACTTGACACATGTGTACCTTGACCTATTTTATCTATGTTTCTCTAATATATTTCATTGTATTTATATGAGGTTCTATATTAATTATTTGGAAGTTTTTCAGTTCTTTTTTAGGTATGATGAACGGTGGCGGAATCACATCTTGATTGCGCTCTAGACAGTGTGTACAAAACATACAGTCATACACTCGGTACCTATCTAGGCGCCGAGTCAATAATTCAGGAACATGGAGAACCCAAAACCGGCCGGCGTATAGATAACGCAGCGCCGTTGTTTCTGACAATTACCACTGCACGGGATATAATATACTGTACTAAACATCGTTCCATCATTCATGTCCATTTCAGTAATCACCGAATCCACGGCGAGCAATGCAATGGCTTCATGGCTTGGGCTGGGCTGCCCGCCCAAACTCGTTTTCGTCACCTACCTGTAGCAATCGAGCAGTACTGTCACTGTACACTATACTCTAGACAGCCAGCACAAATCCCTCTCCACTGTTGTCACTCTACAGTATTCTTGACACTTTGACAGCCAGCATTATTACTTATCTTGACAGGCAGCCATTTTCAGCAGCCATCCGAAACTGTCAATGAATGCACATGCATGCCATTTCTGAGTTTTCTGACAAAGAGGTAGCTACCACTGACGGAGACAGAGCGATGCTCACCCATCTATCATCTATATCCTTTCAGAACCTGCTTATTTAGTCGTCTACCAATGATTAAAGTTGTCGTAAGCCTTGGAAATTTGTGCTAACTAGTAGTAGTTACAGCAAGCTTCTCTTGGGCCTTACTTACAGTTGCAGCTGATTAGTCGTTAGGAGTAGCTTTCATGTCCATTTTTGCAGACTTATATGTGTGCTACCTGGCTATTAGCTTAGCTAGCTAGGTCCTTGTCCGCTTTCAGGTCTTGAATTTCTTGGCAGCCCTGCCTGCTGGTGTGTGGTGCTGGTGCACCTGCATGCTAGCTGCAAGATTTTCTTGTTGTGTGTCATCTGCATCATATAGGTGGCATCATGCACATTGCAAGAGATAGGAATTGGATGGACCTCGCCATCTGCCGTGGTGCCGTCGTGCACGCTCTTGCCTTCCTGTCCCAAATTAAATCAACATCTACTGTTGTTATAAGTTAAATTATTTTAAATTTAACTAAATTTATAGAGAAAACTAATCTTTATGAACCAAATTAAATAGTATCATTCAATATATCAATACAATATATTTTTATAATATACTTATTTTGTGTCATAGATGGTAGCGGTTATCGTTTCTTATAAAATTAGTCAAATTTATTAATAGTTTAACTTAAAGTGATCTTAGAAATTTATTTATTTTGGGATGGAGGGAGTAGCAGTTGCTACTACCTCTGCTTAAAAAATAGGTTTTTTCCCTAGTTCAAACTTCAAATTTGATGAAATTTTAGTTTTATCAAACTGATGTATATATATACTCTTTTATGATCTATAGTGACATACTTACATACATATATTATAATTTCTCTATGTGTAATTGAATCATATAGAGCAAATAGAGCGACGGTTCGTCAATCGTTTGAACACACAACAAACCATAGAGCAAGACCGCTCCCCTCTAGTAACCAACAAAGGTAGAGGCAGGGTTCTAGATACATTTTTAATTAGGGGGAAACAAGAAGATCAAACACCGTGACAGCATGCAAATGTACTAATAATAACACAGTAACGTGTAGCCAACACCAAAATGACTACTATTTCTATATATAAACGCATCCGTTGACTATCAGATCATTAGCTAGTGCCGACGTGCCAAATCGATCTTTTGCTTTGACGTACGTGTACTGCGATGGTGTCATCCATCCCTGGTTCCTGCACGCACGGAGGAGTATTTCTTAAAATCGTTTGCGCAGGGTTCGTGTCGTCCCTCTACTAGCTCCCAAAGATCCGTCATCCGTGTGCATAGATATTCGTATATATAGAAATGGCGGCAAAGCAAAGATTTGCCGTCTTGTCGGGTAACAAGCTAGCTAGCTATTATAATAATGTAGGTGACGACTTCGACAATAAATAAAATGATCTATCAACAAGCAGATCCAAATCCAACTATACGTACTCTACTCCACGTCACATAGTCTGTCGAGTATAGATATATATGCATGTGCCATGTGGTGTGTGTGCAGACGTGCATTGCATACTTTAATTAATTTGTGCGTACATATTTGGATGCGTCAGCAAGGAAGCAGCAGATTTTTTTGGCGCCAAGACAGGGGGCTGTTATATTCTAGATCATGCGACAGATCATCGCATGCACTTAGTAGGTAAGCAAACAGCAACGTCAGATTGTATATGGGCGATTTTTTTCCACCTTCTGATTTCTATTTTTATCATGCGACAGATCAGCGTATACTTACTTAGGACCATGAACAATTTTCTTTAAGGGCATGTACAACCCATAGACAAGGGGTTGTCTATAAGTTATTGGAATCCGACATACATACAGTTAAATAGACAAGTCATACAATGGGCTGTCTATTTGACTATCTGTAAGCTGTTTAATGCTTTCATGTATCTATGATCAAGTATAAATATGATCCCTATATACCATTTTATGGCTAGCTAATCACAGAGACCAATATTTAACTCATGCTAGCAAAAAAACGCTCATACTAATATCAAACGAACCTGAACATTCATACTACAAGACTTAGAACTTCATGAAAAGATCACTGGTAGTACCTTAAGTCCATCTTCAGAAAAAAGCACTCTTACTGCTAGTATTGTGAGTTCTTAAACTGTTGGTATTTTAAATCCATCTTTAGTAAAAAAAAAAATGCACTGCTACTGCTAGTATTGTGAGTTCTGAAATCGATAGTATCTAAGTCCATCTTCAGCATAAAAAAGCACTCTTAATGCTAGTATTATGAGTTCTTAAAAAATGCACTGCTACTTCTAGCACTTGTATAGTCCGATAAGAAAATGCAACTGGAACTGACAAAGAAAACGCCGCTGAGCCAGATCCGCGATCGATGGGGAACAGGCCGGCTGGTGAGCAAGATCTACGGCCAACGGGGATGAAGCCCGCCGCCGAGTTGGATCCACGACCTGCTGCTTTTACCTTGCCCTTCCACCCCGCCGCCACTCCCAACGCCGCCGCAGCTGCCGTGCCTGTACTCTTCTGCCCTGAATCCGGTGGCCTCTGGTGGTGGTCCATCTCCCTAGAGTTGAAGATCACCGAGAAGAAGGAACAATATATAGATGAGGAGATGGATTTGGCGCGCAAAATCCATCTTCCACGCGCCCTCAACTTCTTCGCGCGCGTGCGCCGTACTGGATCCTCCAGATCGTCGACTCGCCATACAATGCGACTCTAGATAGACGAGAGCTCCTTGCACCACGAGCCATGCTCGTCGTCTCGTGAAACGACAGGGGCAACTCGTCTACTGGTTTACAGGGTTCTTTTTGTAACATAAACAACATACAGACAGATCTTATAGCCCCGTTGTACATGCCCTAATACGGGCTTGTTTGGATGTGTCTA